>NC_089587.1:34259691-34568557 GCF_019320115.1 Miscanthus floridulus
AAGGTTAGGATAAAGTAAACATAAACATGGCAGTTCAAGATACGAGACTAGCATAACAATTATTCCAAAAATATACCTCGTACTTGTGGGATATGTGGAGAAATGGAACAACTCTGAAACAAAGTTATCTCTTCCCATTTTCACATCTTAGTCACTTGGAGTTTTTGTAACCTTTTGAAAATAAAACATAATTCACATGTACTCCTCCAATGGTACTCTCAAATCGCTCAATGGTGTTTGGTTCCTCACCAAGGCATATCATAGCAATGCCTTTTTTTCTTCCTACTTCTAAAAAGCTTATATGGAGCTTGGGTAGGAAAAAGTATGAAGGCATACTTGCATTGTGTATTTTGCCAAGTCAAACAATGGATCCGAGGAGAAAGATGTCATACAATCAAATCAAGATGTGCATGTGTGTCGAACATTAGGTGGATATATAGTGTGGCTAACCTAATTCTACTATTCTTTTTAAAACACATTTCTCTCTTTATTGGAACTTGGAAAATTTTTGTGAGAACATGGGCTATCTTTATTTCATCATTTTTCTTCCTTTCATCTCTTTTTCTTTTTCTTTATTTTTCTTTCTCTTTTTTTCTCTTTTTTTTCTTTTTGATGATAGCATCATGCCTCTTTTTGCAACAAAACTTTTGAGAGAGATGTCAGCAAGGATTTAGAGCATTTATTTTGATGGAACCTAACAAACATATTTTCGTTCACTCCCACTGTAGGAGTCTAACATTTTTGGATGGATCTGGGTGGAAGGCTTGTTTTTGCGCCTACTCCCAGTGTAGGAGTAGTGCTTATATTTGGTGGCGTGTACGTGATCTTGATTTTAAAAGCATGATAACTTTCTCAACACAGGTCAACAAAGTTTGACAAAGCTCAACACAAAACAAGTAGCATATGTAGAAGGTTTTCATCATGATATTTGGCCTTGGTAGGAATTTCTTTACCACTGAGGAGTATGGGAGAAACTATGGAATTTGACATTTTATAAAAAGGAAATTCTCCAAGTACATTGAATAGAAAAGGTTGGATTTCCATGTCAATGCCATATCTCACTTCACAACAACTTAGTCAATATGTTTTTCCTATAAGATATTTTTCCCACAAGCACTAAGTGTATGTAAGGAATAAAGATTATGTAGGCCAATCTCAAAGAGCTATATTCAAGTTTACTTTCAAATTTTACTCAAGTGTGAAACTTGGTTCTTTTTTTAAAAAAATTGCATGTTTTAAATGAGTGTAGAATCAGGAGCAAGCACATGAATAAGTGGGAAGGAATCAAACCGAGTTGTGTACAGGCTTCTCCACTAGTGCATGATGTGGTTCGGTGCTTTGTTTCATATTTTAATTTTGATTATCATGTATGGCATTTTCAAACACAATCAAACTTACAAGTGCATGGCATGGGTGAGAAGATGGAGTGCAAACCAGTGTGCCCGAGAAAAAGCATGGTAGGTTCACCCCCCCACACTTGGACTTTTATGTCATTCGACACTAAAAGCCAAGGGTGAATGTTGTAGCATCTCCTTAGTGTGTATTGCAGCACCCATGTTCCTAGAAATCATTCATCCTTCGTTTCGGTAATTGTTAGTGACAAAGAATACCTGAAGGGAACATGTCTATCACCTAGTTTTTTATTGTGAGAGAAAGGGAGGTCATAGGTTTATTCTTAAAAGACAAGACTAAGCAAAGTTTATTATGCAAAACAAATATTATTATTATTATTAGAGAATTCTAGTAGTTGAAACTGATTTTTTATTTTGTTATCATAACATATTATATTTTTTAGTGACTTTAGCATAGTGAGCAAGGCATAAAGGTGAAACAAAGTAGAGACAACCAAGATAAAATCAATGAGTGAAGCATGTCATGAGATGTTTTACAGAAATTCACCCCACACTTGAATTTTACAATATGCAAAATCAAGTTTGGATGGTAGCACTCTCTGTAAAATGTGCTTCATTGTTGAATGATGTTTGGTTGGATTTACCTTGTGTTTCAACCCTTCGTTCTTTTTGTTCAAAACCTGAAAGGTTAGTGACAAAAATATCCGAAGGAGTAATTTCACCAATATGTCCTTAAGCTCATTTTCAAAAGTCATGTTATTATTATTTATTATTATTATTATTATGGAAGTAAACGAATTTGTTTTTTAAAAGAGTAATCTTTTTTTAAGGAATGATGAAAGAATGGGTTATCTTCTGGCAGTGCTTGTTTTAGGACAAAAGCTCATCCTTGGGAAACCTTTTGCATTTCATCTCATGTTGGTGAAGTGGTTTTGCCTCCAACACCAACCTTAGCGGACCTATCTATAAAACTCATGCCACAACACCACGAAATTTACAAAATTTATGATAGACAAACACATCTACAACAACCTTTTCCAAGATTTTATGGACATGGAGCAAGAAAGAGTTGTAGCTTTTGTGGGTGATAGCATAGATACAGATCGATTTGGAAAAATTTTCATATGAGCATGGAATTGATGGGATGGTTAGGAAATAACTTCCATGCTTATTGATACAAGCTTCCATTTTAGGGAGAGGGGGGAGCACTTTCTTTCCCATGACAATTTAGATCCTTCACAAGATTTGGATAGGTCATGGTTGTTACGGAGATTGACATAAGCTCACCCCTAGGATCAAGAATGGATTTTGATGAGACATTGATTGTGGGCATAGAGGGGAGAGGATAGAAATGGTTTCTATATGAATTGATTCTCCCTCTATGAGTTCGCTTGATATTCCACCTTTGGAGTGTTCCTGATGTCTCATATAGGAATTCGAGGCATGAGATGATGTTGAATTGGGAGGCTCTAAGGTGTTCCCAAGATCAGCATAAAGGAAAAGGTCATCCTCAAATTCAAAGGGACATGTAAAAGAATGGGGTTCATCATCCCTAGAAGTGTGACATGTTCCCTGAATGGGAGGTTCTTTGGCAACCAGATCATAAGAAGGATTTGAAGGAATTTTGGATTTGGCTGCATATGCCTCCTCTTGTTGGTCGGGGCCTGACTCAATTGTTTCTTTAGGAAACTCATCATAAATGCCAGTGAAAGGGGTGTTTTCAAGGATTTTCTCAAGAATGGCTTTCCCCTCACTAATGGAGTTGTGTGTGAATGAGTCTCCTGAAGATAGGTTAAGTTGGACAGCAGCTTCCTTACTAAGACCAAGATGGAAGTGGTAAAGAAGGACATGGTCGGGCAAGGAAAGGTTTGGACCGATATTGATAAGGCTCAAGAACCTAGCCCAAGCTGCTCCTAGAGTCTCCTTCTCCTTCTGCTGAAAGGTAAGTAGTTCTATTCAAAGGGCGGCAATTCAAGAAAGAGGGAACAAAGCAAGACAAAATTTGTCTCAAAGTTCATCCCAATTTCCATGTACGCCTCCTACGGTATGAGCATACCATTGTTTTGCTCTTCCCAGAAGGTAGAACGAAAATTTTTTCCATTTAATGGTCTTTTGTGTCATGCCAGAAAAATTAGGGAAGTACATAATTGCTCAAATTCCTGAATGTGGGTGTAAGGATTTTTGTCTTCTCGCCTAGAGAAGGACTGCTCCCAAACCATGGCTACAAAAGCAGGGCGAAGCTCATAGCCATTTGTAAGAATAGGATATGATGATTGTGGTGGCTCCAACAACTCACCCTTTGGAGCAGAGAATTTATAGATAGGAGTGGAATCCATGTGGTAGGGATGGTAGTGGTGGTGGTTGTGAGGTGCATATGATGGTGAAAAAAAAGATAAAGGATACACGGACGAACTTGGTTCGATTCTAGAACAGCTACTGTTCCCCGGCAACGGCGCTAGAAAGCTTGTTGGTATTTGTTAACGCAAACAGATAAATCCACAAGCACACGGATACCGCTGTAGCTTTCACCCAGAGTATTTCTAGGTATCAATTTCCACGGGGAACGTGAAGTGTACTAGAAAGGATCAAGGTCATCCAAGGATAAAGTGTTTTTGTGGGAAGAGAAGGATTTTCTAAGGTTTTCCCAAGATAACTAGATAACCAAGGTTCAAGCTTAATTACTAAACTCACTTCGGAGCAACAGTACCTTTTCTATCCTCGAAAATACTGGGAAGGGGTGATTGGGGTCAGGCTGCCAAAAAGCTCTACGAAAACACCAATCCGAACATGGTGGATTACAAAGGCTTGGTCAGAGCTGTCACCTCTAGGGCTACCACAACTATCCGTGGGATTGGACGCAAACTCAGGTAAACACTAGCCTAGACACCACATCCACGCTAACGATTACTACTTTAGCCTGAATTCTTAGACTAGAGCACTCGATCGAGTGGAGTTCCCATAAGTAAGCAAAGCAAGAACTAAACTTAGTTAAGTAGTATGCTTGAAAATACCAAAAGAAAACTTGGATATTACTCAAGTCGAGTTGGCTCCGTAGAGGTATAAAGTTGAGGAGGACCCGACAAACCCGGCTCCTCCTTCGCTCTATTCCTCTCTTCCTCTTTTTCTCTATTACAACTAGGTGTGAAGCATCTAGAGGGACACAACTACAAATTGTGTGAGAATGAAGCTCAAGGTAGGTGTGTGTTTGAGAGGAGGCTCTCCCCCTCTATCTATAAAAGCTTGAAGGCAGGGTGGAGAACTATTTTTGGTGTGAGTACATGCCCCACCGTCTCTTGCATGCCCTCATGCCACCGCCTGTCGAAGGGGTGGCCGAGAGGCGTCGGTGGGGGGTCGGGTGACCCTAGGGGTCGGCCACCCCCTAACCAAGCCCCATCACCACCGCCTTCACATGGTGGGCTATGGGCTGGACATGGTTCACTCCTCGATGGGTTTTTTCGTCCGAATGAGTTGAGTTGATGGGTGTCTTTATTGTCCCTTTGCGTAAATCAGCATCAGAAAGCGTCTTTCATTGAAATTTCCCATGCATTTATTTTATGTCCTGCAAAACAAATTAGGGCACCAAAACTCATGGAACTTGTTAGATAAAATAATATTTTGTTATGATGTAGCTAGAAATGTTGTCATTTTAATGCACTTTGGCGGGCAAAATATTTGAGTTAAGGACTGCCAACGATGCCCGCTAAGCTATGAATTCCTTCTGGATTTTTGCTATGTATGCCAGGTCATTGGCCATGTGGGTAGGGTGTGTGATAAGAGAAAGGAGGGGGAGACCTTGCTTTAGTTTGATCGCTCCCTACGTGTTATTCTGGAGCGGCGCAAAGGGGGCCAGAGCTGAGTAGGGGCAAGTTTGGTGGGAGGAGAATAATGCCGGGTGGGTCGCACGTGTTTCCCTCCTATCGACCATGGGAGCTCAGGATCACATGGAAGTGATGGGCTATCCTGGAGGAAGCAGATCTCTGATGATCAAAGGCATAAGGAGGAAGGAGGTGGCATAGATAAGAAAGATGACCAGAACCCTTGAAGAAAGCTACAGCTAACCAGATTCTATCACCAAAGTCCAAAAATGTTTTGACACTGGAGTCTGGTAAGGTGTCAGAGGGGCAAGATGGAAGTACCAAGGGTGGCATGGTCTTGGTGGAGATAGCAGGGAGTGGGGAGGCATCCAACTTTTTTGCTCCAGAGCTAGGGGCAAGAAACATGTGGTGATGGGATAGGGCAGTGGGTCAGCATCACAGAAGGGGAAGAAAGGAAAATATAATAAGCTTCCAAAGGGTGTGAGTCGAGGGCAGAATGAATAGTCCCTGATCAGTGGTGAAAAGAAGAGGGGTGCGGCTAATATGGATGTGGATGGAGAGGAGGAGGAGAAGAAGGCTCGGCGGGAGAGTCCAGTGGATGTCCAGGTAGTGGAGATCATGAACGCGGGATTGCTAGGACAATCCCGCGAGAAGAAATGAAGCTAGCGGCATGGAACTACTGGGGTCTAGGCAACCACCCGGCAATTCGGGGCCTTCTTGGCTTTCATAACACCGAGAAGGACGATGTACTCTTTTTGTTAGAAACAAAACTGAATGAAAAGGGTATGCAAAGGTTTAAATAGCTTTTGGGGATGGGAAACATGGTGGTGGTGGATTTAGAAGGAAAAGGCGGGGGAATTGCAGTGTTGTGATGGAAGGAGGTTGATGTGGTATTGAGAGGCAAATCAAAATATCACATTGATGTGGATGTTAGGGAGAGGAGTGGGAGAGCTTGGAGATTTATGGGTGTCTATGGAGAGTCTCAAAGTGACCAAAAGGAGCGTATGTGGGAGATGCTCCGTGGACTCACGAATCTGGATGATGGTCCATGGTTATGTGCTGGCGATTTTAATGAGATTTTATATAGCCATAAGAAGGAGGGAGGCCGACCACGTCCTCAGGTTTGCATGGACCATTTCAGGGAGGCTCTTGAGGCTTGTGATTTACAAGATCTTGGTTTTTATGGTGATGTTTTTACTTGGAGAAATCATAGCCATCGGGTGGAGGGGTATATTAGGGAGCTCCTAGATAGAGCGGTGGGCAATACACAGTGGCGTGCGATGTTCCCCATGGTCCGGGTCTTCAACGGTGATCCACGGCACTCAGACCACCGACTGGTTATTATCACCACTAAAAGGGAGCGCTTCCAGCAGTGTAGTAGAGGAGGTGGAAGGTTTTTCTTTATAGCAAATTGGCTGGAAGAAAAAAGATTATAAAAAGATTATTGAGGAAGCTTGGGAGAATGCTGGGCTCTCAGTATCAGTGAGCGTGGCTAATAGAATTAAAGAAGTTGCAGGCTCCCTGTCCTCATGGAGCAAAAATGTCCTTAGAGATTTGGAGAAGCGCATTAAGAGCGCGAAGGTTGAGCTAGAGCGATGACAGAGTGGGAATCTCAGTCAAGAGTCGGTAGCAAGAGAAGAAGTACTCTGTTTTAAGCTTGACCGCATGGAGGAACTGTTAAACTTTTGGATCATAGGGATCATAGATCTAGCCATAGACTTGTCCTATTCGGTATAAAAGGTGAAGCAGTAGATCCTAATACATGTAGAACAAACTAGAGAGAGATAGGGAGATGGTACTGAACCTGACATCGAGGAGGGGGAGGGTTCGGTGGCCGCCATCGGGTTTGTTTGTGATGTCTACGCATGGGCAGCGATGGTTGGTGAAGATCTGCCGGAGATGCGGTGCCGACGGTGAAGATCGACGGCGGCGCAGTGTAGCGATGGAGGCACTTCCCGTCACTGGCTGCGCCCCTCACTTAGATCGGGTTTAGAGTTTGTCGGTGGGGAGGTTGGCTCAGATCAGCCTCGTGATTAGAGCCGCCGACCCCACGTCTTTATATAGCGTAGGGTGACAGGGGCCCTCCAGCCAAGGTGGGCTGGGCGTCCCCGATCAGGGTGCAAATCAAAGGCCTAATTGGGTCGTTGGGTCTAGTTAGGTTAGAGATCAATCTAACAATCTCTCCCTTGATCTCTTTCCATCTTTCACTTTCATATTTTATACTTTTGTTCATTCCATTATAGATTAGCGCATAGAGCATGTCTCATCATCATGGTCCATTACCGATAGATTTAACAGCTACAACACACTACTCTGTTCTGAAATAGATACTTATCTTTGGGCCTTCTTTTGTCTAGGAATTATAGGTTTTCCCTTAAACCCATGACGGCTACATGTTCTCTGAACACGTTGGATGGTAAGCCTTTTGTAAGCGGATCCGCGAGCATCTTTACTGTACTTATATGCTCAAGACTTATAACTTGATCCTGAACTTTATCTTTCACAACATAATACTTTATGTCAATGTGTTTGGCAGCACCACTTGACTTATTATTATGAGCATACTGTACTATAGGATTATTATCATAGTATAACTTTAGTGGTCTATAGATGTCGTCAACCACCTTCAAACCGGGTATGAACTTCTTTAGCCAGTTCACCTGCCCCGTTGCCTCATAACACGCTACAAACTCGGCATACATTGTGGACGATGTAGTGACGGTTTGCTTTGAGCTTTTTCATGAAATAGCTCCCCCTGTGAGAATGAATACATATCCAGACGTGGATTTTCTATCATCTCCTGCATAATTAGAATCTGAATATCCCACTATATGGAGTGAATTAGATCTTCTATACGTCATCATGAGGCCTTTCGTTCCTTGCAAATAACGCAAGACTTTCTTTACCAATTTCTAGTGTTCTATTCTAGGATTGCTTTGGAATCTGCCAAGTAACCTGGTAACAAATGCCAAGTCAGGGCACGTGCATACTTGAGCATATTGCAAGCTTTCGACAGCTAAAGCATATGGAACCACTTTCATTTGATCGATCTCATATTGGTTCTTGGGGCATTGAAAATCTCCATATCTGTCGCCCTTGACTATAGGAGCAGGTGAGAGACTACATTTGTGCATACTGAATTTCTTTAAGATTTTCTCTATGTATGCCTTTTGTGACAGTCCTAATACCCCTTTACTTCTATCTCGGTGAATCTCGATCCCTAGAACGAACGAAGCTTCACCAAGATCTTTCATATCAAATTTTGAGGACAAAAACAACTTTGTCTCCAGTAGTAGACTGACATCACTACTAGCAAGTAAGATATCATCCACATACAGGACAAGGAAGATGAACTTCCCATTCTTAAACTTTGTATAGACACAATTGTCCTCTACATTCTCTTTAAACCCAAAATTTCTTATTGTCTGATGAAACTTCAAGTACCACTGTCTTGAAGCTTATTTTAATCCATAAATGGATTTCTTTAGGCGGCATCCCATTCGTTCTTTTTCTTCCATGACAAAACCTTTCGGTTGTGCCATGTAAACATTTTCCTCCAAGTCTTCGTTGAGAAATGTCGTCTTTACATCCATCTGATGTAATTCTAGATCGTAATGTGCCACTAATACCATTATGATTCTAAAGGAATCCTTACATGAGACTGGAGAAAAAAGTCTCATTGTAATCAATCCCTTCTCTTTGCGTAAAGTCTTTTGACACAAGTCGGGCTTTATATCTCTCTATATTCCCTTGAGAGTCAAGCTTTGTCTTGTAGACCCATTTATAGCCTACTATTTTGGCTCCTTTAGGAATTATCTCTAAATCCCAAACTTTATTGGCATTCATTGATTTCATTTCATCTTCCATGGCCTCAAGCCACTTTGATGAATGATCACTTCTCATGGCTTCTTCAAATGAGGTGGGATCATCCTCCATTTGAAATTCCTCAGTGTTGTACACTTTATAATAAACAGGAATAGCTGATTTTCTAACTCTTTGAGACCTTCTAGGGTCCTCCATATTTGGCACATCTTCTGTTTGAGGCTGTTGTTGCTCCCCCTCATTTGTGACAATAGGTTCTATAGGATCCTAAAGAATAGGTCCCTCATCATTATTCATTGTTGCCATAGGCGGGATAACAACAGGTGCTGGTACCACAGTATCTTGCACTGTTGGTGCAGCGACAGCAGGTAGTAAGAAAAAATGGCTCATGAATCATCGAAGTGGGCGCATACACCCGCTTCTCTTCAAGGTCAATTTCTTGAGCTACCATGCTCCCCCTCATCATTTCATCCTCTAGAAAGACAGCGTGTCTCGTTTCCACAAACTTTGTATGTCTATCTGGACAGTAGAAACGAAAACCTTTTCACTTTTCTGGGTAGCCAATGAAAGGGTGACTCACTGTTTTAGGATCTAGCTTCCCAATGTTCGGGTTAAATACTTTAGCCTCAGCAGGGCTTCCCCACACACGCAAGTGATTAAGTGAGGGTACTCTTCCTGTCCACAACTCATACGGTGTTTTAGGCACCGATTTACTTGGTACTCTATTGAGAATATGAATGGCGGTTTTTAACGCCTCCATCCATAGGCTCAATGGTAAGGTGGAGTAACTTATCATACTATGCACCATATCCATAAGGGTACGATTGTGTCTTTCAGCTACTCCATTCTGTTGAGGTTCGCCTGGTGTTGAATACTGGGCAACTATGCCATTCTCCTATAAAAACCTTGCAAAAGGTCCAGGAACTTAGCCATATAGGGTATGCCGACCATAGTATTCCCCTCCATGATCAGACCTGACTATCTTAATCTTTAAATTGTGTTGGTTTTCAACTTCTGCCTTAAATATCTTAAATTTATCCAATGCTTCTATTCTTTCTTTGATTGGATAAATATAGTCATAACGGGAGTAATCATCTATGAATGTTATGAATGAATCATAACCATCCACACTCTTTACAGGAAATGGACCACATATGTCTGTGTGGATAATCTGTAGAATTCCTGTGCTTCGTTTAGCATCTTTCTTAATTTTCTTTACATACTTTCCTTTTATACAATCTCTGCATTGTTCTAAATCTGAGAGCTCTAATGGAGGAAGAATATCATTCTTAACTAGTTTTTCTATTCTCCCCCTCGAAATATGGCCTAAACGACAGTGCCATAATTTCGACAACGCATCGTGAGCTCTCTTTCGTTTTCTGTTTACATCCACAGACGAGGATACATTCACATTGTCGTACGCAATGTTCCCATCATCGCATACAACATTCACATCATCATGTAGTGATAACAAATAAAGCTCATTCTGTAAGATAGCAAGACCAACACATGCATCATTAAATGTTATCTTACATTTGCCATTTCCAAAATGGCAATCATAACCATCATTGTCCAAACATGACACACTAATCAAGTTCCTCTGTAACAAGGGAACATAAAGAACATCTCTAAGTATGAGTTTGAAACCATCAGCTAGCTCTAGAGAAAGATCGCCAACGGCTTCAACTTTTGCTTGGACTCCATTTGCGACTTTAACGTGTCTTTCGCTTCTTTACGTAGTCCTTGTCGAACGGAATTCCTGTAAAGAATTAGCAACATGAACAGTTGCACCTGAATCAATCCACCAAGTAGATTTCGAATACTGTACATACAGGGATTTATTTATGAACGTAATAATGTTCTCACATTTCTTTGCCATGATCATCTTTAGGTAATCAGGACAATCTTTCTTATAATGTCCCATCTTCTTGCAGTGGAGACATTGATCTTTCTCTACTATGAACTTGTTTTGCTGAGGTTGATGTAGCATGAGACTCTTTCCCTTTTACTTTAAGAAGAAGTTGGCATTAGTATTCTTTTTCTTGTTATCTTTCAGATAATTGATAGTGCCACCATTGGCAGCTTTCATTCTCTCCTCCTCTTGCACACACATAGCCATGAGCCTCTCCATTCTCGGACTGTATGTTATAGTTGACAACGAAAGTGTCAAACTCTTTTGGCAAGGAAGCAAAAACCAGATGGATAAGAAACTCATCCTTGAGAGCCAGATCCATTGGTTTTAGCTTGGATGTCAAATGACTCATCCTTAGTATGTGCTCTCTAATGCCATCATTGCCTGAGTATCTCTCTGTCACTAGCTGCTTTATTAGCTGGGTAGCATATGTCTTTGAAGAGCCAGTGAACTGACTCTTTATTCTTTCTAGATACTCAGTGATGGTGTCACACTCTGGGATTGAGCTCACAATTGCAGGCTCAATCGTGTTCTTTATCACAGCCAAACACTTCTTGCTGGCAGTGACCCATTTCCTATGCTCAAGGTCATAGGACATTCTTTGGGATGCAAAATCCCTCTCTCTGGTTGCCCAGGCGGCATCAGCCTCGTTTGTCTCCCGCACCGGTGCCACAGGCTCTGTGGGACACGGTATGGTGACTACCTAGTCCACCTCAGCGAGGATGAAAGCTAGATTGATCTTTTTCTTCCACTCAATGTAGTTATCACTTTTTAGAGTGGGGATCTCTTTGATACAACTCATCAAGTTGTATCCGCCTAAAAACACAATTCAAATAGTGTGAGAACATAAATAATAACAATAACAATTGCATGCCTTAGTTCAACGTTTGTCAAAATTAAAACATATAATTGTTCTCTACATTAATTCTATATCACCATTGGGCAGAAAATAGAATTGATGCAAGACAAAACATCATAATATTGCCATTAATCAACGTTGGTCAGAATAATAACAATATTATAATCAATTAAAACATATTTATTTTTTAAAATTAAATTCTCCTGTTGGTTCGAATTTAATAACGAAAACAACGTCTTTAAATACGCAGCGGAAAGCGTAAATATTCTCATTATTATTTTTCCCCGAAACTTTTACTTTTCTTTGAACAAAATTGTCCTTGGATCAAAATTGTGCAGAGTTGGATATTGAAATTCATCAAATATGTATCAAAAAGTTTTTGGAAAAAATAAAACAAATTCAGTTTCACTATGTTTGGCCATTTCGGCCCATAGCAGCAGAAACGGCCCACGGCCTATGGCCGCACGCGCCCTTCCCGCGCGCTCCCCCACACCTAGGCCGTAACCTGGGCCTGGGCCGGGAATTTGGTCTCGCTCCCCCGCCCACCTGGGCCGCGACGCTGGCCCGTTCAATCTCGGTCGTCCGTCTGCATCCGACGGCCGAGCAGCGAGATCGAGCGAATGAAAACGTCGCTGCGGTCGCCCGAGCAGAAAACCCTAGCTCATTCTTTCCGGCCCTCTCTCTCTTCGCCTCACTCCGCTCTCTTTTCTCTCTCATCGCTCTCTCTCCTTTCCTCAGTACAGCAGCAGCAGTCACCGAGTGAGAGGCCGAGAGCAACGACGGTGGAGCAGGAGGCATGGCGCCGTCGCTGGCCTCATCGCCGACGTGCGCGCTCCCCAGCGGGCGAGCGCGCCGTCGTCGAGCGGCCTGGCCACGGCGCCTCTTTGGCCGGAGCCCGGCGAGCAGTGCCCCCGAGCCGGTCTTATTTTCCCCGCGCGTCGGCGTGACAGCAGCGCTGCGCAGCGGCGAGGTAGGCCACCCCCTTCCCCTTCTTCCCCTTTTGGTTTTTCTTCGTTTTTGTTCTCGGATTTCATCCGATTTGGGGATTAGGATTAGGGTTAGCGTTATGGGATGGGTTGTTCTTCTTTTTCCCAAATTTATTTCGGGTTTTAGGGTTCAGTTTTGACATGAAACCGAGCCCTCCTTTCTTTAACCCAGTTAGGGTTAGGGTTCATCCGAACCCTCTTCTTTTCTCATTTGCTTAACCCAGTTAGGGTTAGGGTTCATCCGAACCCTCTTCTTTTCTCAGATCCGAAGGGATCGAAGTTAGGGTTCAACCAAACCCTTTGTCGGCCGAAACCCTCTTCCACTTTCTTAGACCCGCACTGGATCTAAACATCTTAAGCTAGACCTATACCTAAACGAGGCTCCGATACCATTGTTAAACTATTGGATCATAGGGATCATAGATCTAGCCATAGACTTGTCCTATTCGGTATAAAAGGTGAAGCGGTAGATCCTAATACATGTAGAACGAACTAGAGAGAGACAGGGAGATGGTGCTGAACCTGACACCGAGGAGGGGGAGGGTTCGGTGGCCGCCATCGGGTTCGTTGGTGATGTCTGCGCACGGGCAGCGACGGTCGGTGAAGATCGGTCGGAGATGCGGTGCCGGTGGTGAAGATCGACGGCGGCGCAGTGCAGCGGTGGAGGCACTTCCCGTCACTGGCTGCGCCCCTCACTTAGATCAGGTTTAGGGTTTGTCGGTGGGAAGGTCGGCTCAGGTCAACCTCGTGATTAGAGCCGCCGGCCCCCACCTCTTTATATAGCGCAGGGTGACAGGGGTCCTCCAGCCATGGTGGGCTGGGCGCCCCCGATCAGGGTGCAAATCAAAGGCCCAACTGGGCCGTTGGGTCCAGTTAGGTTAGAGATCAATCTAACAAGAACAATTAGATATTTACTAGAATCAAAGGGCACATGTGAAATGGTTGGAGAGAGAAGATAGGAACACTAGCTTTTTCCTTGCTGTGTGTTCAGAAAGGTGGAAGAGAAATAGAGTGGGACGGCTGAAAAATGATAGAGGAGATTGGGTGGAGTCGAGGCGGGAAAGGGGGATGTGATCACTAACTATTTTTTGAATCTTTTCAGATCGTCCAATGTAAATGGAGTTGCTGATCAGCTCTTGAACACCTTTGCACCTCGGGTTACCCCAGAGATGAATGATCTCCTGGGTGCGGCATTTACCCGGGAGGAGCTAAAAAAGGCTCTTGACAGTATTGGTGATTTGAAGGCCCCTGGACCAGATGGAATGCCCTCAGTTTTCTACAAGCAGTGTTGGGACATTGTCGGGGACCGGGTCACCGATGAGGTCCTAGATGTTTTTAACGGGGGCGACATTCCATCGGGATGGAATGATACTACAATTGTTTTGATCCCCAAGGTACAGAATCCGGAGCAAGTTAAAGATTTACGCCCTATCAGCCTTTGTAATGTGTTATATAAAGTGGTGTCAAAAGTCCTAGCTAACAGGCTCAAAATTATTCTACCAAGCATAATATCTCCTTCTCAAAGTGCTTTTGTCCCGGGCCGTTTAATTTCAGATAACAGTCTTATTGCTTATGAGTTGCTGCATTACATGAGAAATAAAAGGAGGGGCAATGTCGGGTAATGCTGCTATCAAGTTGGATATGAGCAAAGCTTATGATCGGGTAGAGTGGAATTTTTTGAGAGACATGATGACCCGGCTGGGCTTCTCTCTTTCTTGGGTGGAGATGATAATGAAATGCGTGCAATCTGTCAAGTACAAGGTTAAATTTAATGGCAACCTCACAGATGAATTTATTCCGGAGCTGGGCCTTAGACAGGGTGACCCCTTATCGCCCTATCTTTTTTTGCTCTGCGCAGAGGGTTTCTCTACTTTGCTACAGAAAGCTGAGGATGATGGTCATATTGGAGGGGTGAAAATTTGCCGTGGCGCTCCAAGCATCTCTCACCTGCTGTTTGCCGATGATTCTTTGATCCTGATTCGGGCAAACGGGGAGGATGCAGCAAAGTTGCAGGGTATCCTGTACTTGTATGAGGAGTGCTCGGGGCAGAGGATCAACAAGGACAAGTCAGCCATTATGTTCAGTAAAAATACTTGTAAGTCTAAAAAGACAGCTGTGATGCAATGCATGGGGATTAACAGAGAATCTTTCAACGACAAATATCTGGGTTTGCCAATTCATGTGGGCTGCAACAAATCACAACTCTTTGGTTTTCTGAAGGACCGAGTCTGGCAAAGAATTCAGGGGTGGAAGGAGAAATTCCTTTCAAATGCAGGGAAGGAGGTGTTGATTAAGGCAGTGGCGATGGCTATTCCTACATATGCCATGGGCTGTTTTGATATAACTAAAGAGCTGTGTGATCAGATTAGCAGACATGTGTGCAGGTATTGGTGGAGCCAAAATGACAAAGAGAACAAGATGCATTGGCTTAGTTGGGAGAATTTGAAAAAACCAAAAAAGTAAGGTGGCCTAGGTTTCAGAGATGTCCATGCTTTTAATATTGCCATGCTAGCAAAGCAAGGTTGGAGACTAATTCAAAAACCCCGACTCCCTATGTGCAAGGGTCCTAAAGGCTAAGTATTTTCGAGATGGTGACTTACTTAATGCAAAGCCCAGGGAGGGGATATCTTATACATGGCGGAGTATTTTGAAGGGTGTGGAGCTGTTGAAGAAGGGGCTAATATGGGGTGTGGGTGGTGGCGAGAGGATTAGAACCTGGTCGGATCCTTGGATCCCCCGGGGGGTCACACGGCGGCCAATCACTCCAAGATCTGGAAATTTGTTATCAAGAGTAGCTGATCTTATAAACCCAAATACCGTCCGATGGGATAGGGAGCTGGTCCATAGTGTGTTCTGGAGTGAAGACGCAGCTCAGATACTTGCCATCCCTGTTCACCCGGACATGGATGATGTCCTGGCCTGGCATTTCGATCCCAAAGGACTGTTCTCAGTGAAATCGGCTTATAGAGTCTTCTTCGAACTGCGATGATATTGAGAGGAACAGCCCACATGGCGGGGCAGCTGGAAGCTTATCAGATGCAGGCGCCGAGGAAACTTTCTGGGCTGCAATTTGGAAACTTGATGGTTTGGGCCGATTAAGACACTTCCTTTGGAGGTTAGCGCATAACTCTCTTGCGCTCTGCACCAATCTGAACAGGCGAGGAGCTGCGGTCATGGACCGGTGCTTTATGTGCGGTCGTGTGGGGGAAGATGGAAGCCATCTGTTCTTTAATTGCAAGCAGGTGAAGGACGTGTGGAGATCAGCAGGTTTGGAGGAAATAAGATGCAAGCTAAGCCAATGTCAAAGCGCTAAAGAAACAGTGAGACATATCCTGCAGCTGGAAGGAAACATTCGGTTGAAGGTAATTTTCATTATGAATAATTGGTGGCATGAGCGAAATGCAGTTCGCGAAGGTGATCTGAGACGATCGGCGGAACACATAGCCATTCTAAGCTGCCGGCAAACACTGGAGATCATGAAATCGGGCTCACTAACGCCGGCTACGACTTCCAGACAAGGGCGTCGTAGTTGGGAGCGTCCTGTACAGGGTATGCTGAAAATGAACGTTGATAGCTCTTTTCAAAGATTTTGAGGCAAGTGGAGGTTGGGGATGAGATGGTGGCAGTCATCCAATCCGGCTGCGGTCGAAAAGATTTTGCTTGCAGCCCACCGCATATGGAGCTGACGGCATGTATCCAGGGAGTAGGCGCGGCGGTGCAGCTAGGTGTCCAGACCCTGGTGCTTGAGACCGACGCCAAACAGGTTATCAACGCACTCCATGGGAATGATTTCAGACTCTCCCTGGTCGGAGGACTTGTGCATGAAGTGAAGGACCTGATAGTTGAAATTTTTTCGCATTGTCTAGTGTGCTTTGCCCCGCGTGAATGTAATCGTGTAGCTCATGAATTAGCTGCTCTAGGCAGTAGGTGTGATGAGGCTCAGCCCTCAGTGTCGGCCGGAGTGCCGGATTGTATGTTCGTAGTGTCTGGCGATTTAGCGGACATGGTTGATTAATGGAATTGCGAATTCCCTCAAAAAAAAATCAGATAGTTAAGGGTGGACCCGAGTGCCGAACAAAGGAGCTGGACGAAGCCAATTTTTTAACCTTGACTTGGTGCCAGGTACTTTTGAGAGCACGTTTTCCGAAGATTCATCCAAGGGGCGGTTGCTTCTTATTAACCCGTTTTGATCGATGCGCAAAACAGCTTCAAGAGCGACTACAAAATCTGTATCAAACGCACCCTAGAAGTGGAGAGCCTCCCTTGATTATCTCTATCAGAAACTAATTAAGCTCGATGGTTCAACGCTAGGTGAAGTTGTACAGTGCCAGTTGGCTCGTATGATTTTTGTAAAAACTGGGTTTATCTCTGTAAAAGAAATTACAGAAAAAAAAAGAGAGAAAAGGAAAACCTCTGCCTCACTTGAAGGTAGGCACGATGCAGTGGGTTTCCTGCCTTCCTTTCCTGGTCGCAATTCCGAGAACGACTGAACAAAGCGAGCGACGCCCAAACAAGTATCGGTAATGCTGGGAGGGGGAGTCAAACGTCGCGCCCGACGTCCACGTTGGTGGACCCAATGTTCAAAAGCTACCGTTTCTATCCGCTCCATCTACTTCCCTCCAGTATAAAATTCATGCATCGCCGCGACCGGCTCCGCCACGGCTCCCGCAAGCCTTCCTCTCTACTGTGCCACACGCCGGCCTTCCTCTCCACCAACGCCGTGCCCGCACCGCCACGGCATGCTCGCCGTGCGAGGCCACACCACCCTACTGCTGCTATCGCCTCCACCGCGGGCACCGCATGCGCCCTATTGCCGAGGGTCGCACAGCCGGGATCCTGCTGTGTTGTGCTCCACCCGCCTGGCTGCTATGTGTTTGATGAAAGTGGATGTTGCAAGCATATATTTTGAGTGTTTCAGAGGTATACTGCAAGTGTCTTAGATGGATGTTGCAAAAGTAGATCGGGATATTACAATGGTTGTAAACGTATGTTGCAAAGATCTGTTACCAATGTTTTATCTGTGTTTTCCGAACGCAGGTTGCAAGTGTGTTTATTTGGACGTTCCATATGTTTCACACATACGTTGCATGTGTTTTATCTGGATGTTGCGTATGTTTACAATGGTTTCAAGTGTTTTAAGGTGTTCTTTCAAGTGTTTCAAAAGTATGTTTATTTCAAGTGTTTCATCTACCTTCAGACGTATATTACAACTGTTGTATTTGGATGTTTTAAAAGTAGATCTGGCGTTGCATCTCTCCTCCTCACCTTCTGCTGCATCGTCTCGGTGTGTCCTCCTGCCGGCGCCGACACGGCATCCATACGACGCCGCGGCTGGGTCCTTCCGAATCGGAGGCGCATCCTAACCCTGGGCACAAAAAACCGAGAACCGAACCAAACTAACCGGAACCGAAACCGAAGTAATCGAAACCAAAATATTCGGTCCCAGGTTCGGTTCCAGGTTCCCAGGAACCGAAATTATTACGGTTAATTTGGTTCCAGCACTCGGTTAACGTACTGAACAAAACCGAAGAACCAAATCTGTACATATTGGCCCAATAGCAAAAGAGGCCCAGCCCAAATTCCAACCCTAGGTATATAACACAACCCCTCGGTTCCCATCCCCACCACCTAGGCTCCCACCCGACCTTTCTCTGTACCCAGTCCCACGCCGCCTCCTCCCCTGTCCCCGGTCCTCCCCTGTCACCGGTGTCTGCTCTGGACGACGAGGCCGAGTCCGGTGCATGCCCGCTGCCCTGGAGGCCGAGGCACGGAGCCGCTGTCGCTCGCTGCCTAGAGGCCGAGGCGCAGAGCTGCTGCCGCTCGCTGCCTTGAGGCCGAGGCACGGGGCCGTGGCCCGTGCGGCCTGGACTGGAGGCCGAGGAGCCGAGCTGCCGCCACTCACCCCCTGCGCGCGCAAGCCCTCCACCGTCACGCCTACCTAGAGTCCTCTGCCTCTGCTGCCGCCAAGGACTCGGGAGGCCGCATCTGGACGAAGGGGCGACTACCGCCGTTTTTTTTTCATTTTCCCTCTTTTCTTCCCTTCTGTGTTCGCTAATGTAATATATGGCTCGGTTAGTTCGGTTCTAACCGTAACCGAACCGAACTAACCGAGACCGAATTTCCTCGGTTCCAAGTTTCCTAGCTAACCGATCGGTTTTCAGTTTTATGCTAACCGAATGTTATAAAGAACCGAGGAACCGAACCGATCGTTTTCGGTTAACCGAATGCCCAGGGCTAGGGTAGCCCCTTCCCCTCTTGTCGCTCGGACGACACGGGCTCCGTGTGGAGAGTACGAAATATAGTGCAGTACGCGGGTGTCCATCCAACCGTTCGGGCGCTAGCACTGCCCAACAAGCATTAGGTCGCGCGCTATTGTACACCCTTGTCAATTCGATGTTGCGAGAGCTCTTGTTTGGCTTCTCACGGCGACCTCCTGTGCACAGTCGTGCTAAGGTAGACTCCCAAGTAGCCAAGTCAAGCACTCAAGTCGTCACTGATGAACAGATACATGCCGTGGCCGTGCCCACGATTGCGAGCTCCAGCAAATCACGGCATCCTTACGCGCCATGGCGACCGAGACCGAGTCCTTCGTTACCGCCCCGTCAACGCCAGAGGCGGCTCCCATGGCGCCTACCGTGGAACCAGCATCCCATCAGCCGGCGGATAGATTGGAAATCGTGGTTGAGCGAAGGCTCCGCCAGCATGGAGAGGGTGAGAGCAGGAGGATGACCATCTTCCGTGTCCCCGCCCATGTCCGGGACGCCAGCAAGGAGCTGTACGAGCCACGGCTGGTGTCGATCGGCCCCTACTACCGCGGCTGGGAGGCGCTGCGCGCGATGGAGCAGCACAAGTGGAGGTACATGCGCGAGCTGATGGGGCGGCCGCCGCAGCCGGCAGCCTCGCTGGGCGATTACGTCAGAGCAGTCCGCGACGTCGAGCAGGAGGCGCGGCGCTGCTACAGTGAGAGGACCAGCATCTTCGACGCTGCCCAGAGCGAACCTCCGGGCGGCGGGGAGATCGAAGAAGAGCAGTCCCGGCACGACGGCGACCCCGGCGGACCCGGCCCGGACAGCTTTGCAGAGATGCTGATGCTTGACGGCTGTTTCATCCTCGAGTTCTTCGCCAAGTGGTATAAGGGTGAGCCGGACAAGCTCTGCGACGTCGCCTGGGTACTTCCTCTGCTGCACTCCGACCTGCTGCTGCTGGAGAACCAGATCCCCTTCTTCATCCTCGAGGCGCTCTTCCACGTGGTGTCTCCTACGGCAACGAAGTTGGATCTCATCAAGCTGATCCTTCACCGTCTGAAGTTCTCCTCCTACGAGCTGTCGACGGCCGAGGAGCTGGTCCAATCCGACATCCAGCACCTGCTGCATCTCTTCTACGAGGCCATCATGCCCAGGGACGATGAGACGGCGTCGGTCCAGGATTCGACTCCACCGTCGCTGCAGTACTTCGTCCAGTTGCGTCAGATGGGCGTCAGGTTGAAGAAGGCCGTGTCCACAAGGTTCGTTTTCATCCGCGACATGCCGCGAGTGCCGCACTGGATGAAGACGACCCTGCCGGCCACCCTTCTCCGCAAGGTGGGCGCCTGGTTCAGCAAGCTCTTGGCTATGATCCGACGCACGCCGCCGGCGTCGGCGCCGACTCTGGTGGTACCGTCCGTCACCCAGCTCCGCGAGGCCGGCGTCCGGTTCGAGAAGAAGGAGTCTCCTCGCCACATGTTCGACATCGCGTTCGACAGGGACAGCGGCGTCCTGGAGATGCCGCGAATGGAGGTGGACTACGCGAACGTGGCGCTGCTCGTGAACCTCGTCGCGTTCGAGCAGACCAGGGGCCTGCCAGGCGACGGCGACACCAGCAGGCGGCTGTCGAGCTACGCGGCGCTGGTGGGCGCCCTGGTGAGGACAGGCAAGGACGTGGAGCACCTGCAGAAGCGCGGCATCGTCGAGAACCTCCTCGACGGCGACGACGACGCGGCCACCAAATTCTTCCAGCACCTGGGCGACTGCAGCACCTTGAACTACAAGAGCCACATGTTCGCTGGCATGTTCGAGGACCTGAGGCAGTTCTACCACTCGAGCTGGCGGAGGCACAAGGCCAAGTTCCTGCGTGACCACTGCAACAGTCCATGGGCGGTGCTTGCGCTCGTCGTCGCCATTTCTGCGTTTTGCTTCGCGCTCTTTAAGTTGTCAACCACCATCTTCAGCCTTGCTCATCCTTATTATTGTCACTGCTAGTGCTGGACGTCACCATCTTCAGCCTTGCTCATCCTTATTATTGTCACCGCCGCCACCAACCCTAACCCGGCGGCCTTAGAAGGAAGGGATTCGGGGGAGAGGGGCCGGCCATGCGGTGGGGAGGCCGGCGGCGGCAGTGGCGGTGCCAGGATTTCACATCAGGGTATTCCATGTTAAAAAAAAATTCCAATGCAAATATGAGTAATAAGCAAAGTACAATATGCAATAGTAATAAGTAAAGTGCAAATATGTTGGCACCCTTCTTCTTCATCTAATTACAAATACAATGCAAAAAATAGAAAACAAAATCTTTATTCACATTTCTTCGAGCCGAAGCTGGGATGGGGATAGAGGGGAGGGCTGATCAGTCGGAGCCCGAAGGGGAGATGCTCCTCTGCAGCAGGCCGCCACAGGCTCCTTTCCCGGCGGGCTTCCACACCGGCCGCTGGGGCCGGATAGGCGCAGTTGAGCAGAGCTAGGAGAGGCGAGGGGGGCTGAGGGAGAGAGCCAGAGAGGTGCTGCCGTGCCACCAGTTTTGTGTCGGCGGCTGCTTCTGGTCGATGGCTCGATGCAAGCGACGGGAGCACAGAGCGTCGAGAGATGTCAATGGGTTTTTCTGGAGTCTATCACCTTGTTCGTTTTGGCTTGTTTGACGGATAAACCATAGCTGAAAGTACTGTTGGCTGATTTGGTGTGAGAGAAAAATATTGTTCGTTGGCTGAAAAAGTACGGCTTATAAGCCAAATAAGCCCAAACAAACAGGGCGTATGACTTTGTGGGCTGCTACTGCTAGTTATTCTATTGGGTTTGTGGGTCATATTTGCAACATCCAGTATACCAACATGCTATACCATTATACATTTGTATATGTATTTGTTTTTGTTCCCAAAACATGGGTATTCCATGGCATACAGGTGCATACCCCTGGCGCCGCCCATGCCGGCGGGTGGTTTAGGGGCCCTAGCGACGGTAGAGGCGACCGGGCTAGGTCGGGGCGGGGGCGCCATGGCCGATGCGGGAGGGGGAGGGGAAGAAGGAGGTCACCGTAGGCGGTAGGGTCTCGCCAGAGCTTCGCGGCCGCGGCCACACGGGGCGGTGGGCGGTGGGAGGTGGTGGAGGCGGGGCACTCGTGCGGCCAGCGGCGAGGGGCAGCGAGGGAGGAGGCGCCGGAAAGGCAGAAGAAGGCTAGGTCTGGAGAACAAGAAGAATAGTAGGCTGGACGGGGAGAAGACGTGCGGGCAGATTTTTATCCACCTGCGCACGTGGCCTTTAGTAAGGCTCCAGAACAAATCATTCAAGTACATAGTCATTAGCGTCAGAATAACTAGTAAGTGCATCCGCATCTTCTAATGTAGTAGATCAGGACATTGATTTAACACTATGTTTTGAAGAATAGATCCTTGTTCAAAAAGATTGTTTTAGGCTGTTGAAGAAGCACGGGTTTGCAACGAAGAAAATAGAGCAGCCCGTGGGCTGGTGTCTTCCTCCCTGGGCGCACTACACGTCTACACACCAACCTTGCATTGACTTGACTTCATACTTCGCCACATATACAGTCTGTTTGCTTGTTGGTTTCAGCCAGCCCAAATTAGTCAGCCAACAGTGTTTTTCTCTCACAATAAACCAGCACCAGCCAGTTCAACCCAGCCCAGAAACCAATCAGCGAACAGGCCGACGGACTAAGAGAAAATAAAACGGAAGTTTCCTGTCACCTCACGCGAAGCTCATTTTATTCTAAGCAGCTAGCAGACGTCCCAGCAGCCGGATGCTGCTATATATACCTACGCCTTGTTTAGTTCACTGCCGATTCTGCAGGTGTACAGTGATGTTGCACTGTAGCTATATTGTAGCGCTTTGTTTGTGTTTGTAAATTATTGTCTAAATAGTGACTAATTAGGCTCAAAAGATTCATCTCGCAAAGTACAACCAAACTGTGTAATTAGTTTTTGATTTCGTCTACATTTAGTACTTCATGTATGTACCACAAATTTAATGTGACGGAGAATCTTCTTTTTACATAGTGTCAAAGTTTGGATTCTGACGAACTAAACAAGCCCCTAAGCTAAGGGTGCGTTTAGATCCAAAAAATTTTGGATTTTGGCTCACTGTAGCATTTCGTTTGTATTTAGTAATTAGTGTCTAATTATGGACTAATTAGGTTCAAAAGTTTCGTCTCGCGATTTCTCGACCAACTGTATAATTAGTTTTTTTTCGTCTATATTTAGTACTCCATGCATGTACCGCAAGATTTGATGTGACAGTTACTATGTAAATTTTTTTTGCAACTAAACGGGGCTTAAGGGGCATCGTCCCAGCAGCTGCAGGTCTAAGAGCCTGCTTGGTTCCTGGCCACGGTTGGCCACGCAAGGTGTGGCGGTGGCGGTCTGTGCCACACGCGCTACAGTAACACGCGCTAGACGACGAGCAGCAGGAGCTAACGACAAGTTAAAAATCTGTGGCGGCCGAGACGCTTCGGTGAGAACCAAACAGCAGCCTGGGTTGGTGTGATAGCCGCAGTATAGGCGTGGCGTGTCGTGGTTGTGGCTGCAAGCCAAACACGTTACGAAATAAAGCAATGTTCATACTGAAAATATTGTTTATGTTAAAATTTTATAAGAAAAAAATACTGCTTCAGCTAAAAAAATAAATCGAACTTGCTCAGCCGAACAAACTCTAGAGAGCACAGGGACATACGAAATGGCCAGTTCATTTTATTCTAATTCTAAGCAGCAGACGTCCGGCGCCCCTACTGTTGAAGAAGCAGGTAACTTGACAAGAACGCCATCTACTATTTCTATTTTTTTTCTCAATTATGTAAAAGGTTTGTGTGTCTTTATATTAAGGCTGAGAAAAATTTAATACAACACGTCTTAGTAGCGCCCTAGAGGGTCAGAATAGTTGTACATGGATGTTCAGACACACCCTAGTGTACATTACATTGGACACCAATCAACCCGAATTGCGGCGCCGACTAGGAGACCTATGCCCGGGCAGCAGAGCGGCAGCGGCGCCACTTGTGCGCACCCACGTCGCCGTCCCATGGGAACAACTCACGAAACGCCTACGTATTATCAGCGTCACCGCTACCATTTCTTTTTCACTATTTTTTGAAGAAATTTCTATTCATTTGCATGACGAACCTGATGTATTTAGTTACTGCTTGCATATATACGGCTATAGAGATGGAGCAGTCTGAATATCGGATACGCCTATGGCTGTACCTAGCAATTTCTGCGGATAGATCGATCATACAATAACTGAATTAAAATGGTGTAAAATCGGCTCAACCCTCCAAGACGCTCATCACCTCCACACTAGAGAACAGTTAGCCCGCGGTGCCTGGAGCATGGAAACCCCAGCTGATCCACCGGTGACGGTGAGTGGTACCTGCGAGAGGGCGTTGCCGCCACCAGAAAGGAGCAAACAAGAGGCAGGACCGCAATATCACATCCCTGTCTTCTCCAACTCCAAGCTTGGTCAGCAAGTACAGGAGCAGCAGCCAAAGCCATCATGGCCAACGGCTGCTTATCCAGCTGGAGCTCCTAAGGTTGAACACAGGAAGGTGCAGCCACTCAAGGATGGGCTGAAGGGCATAAAGGAGAAGACGATCCACGTTTTGTGTAGAAAGCAAAGGTAAAGTGAGTACAAGGGAACTATTACCTGTCGGCAATGCTGCGTGGAGGGTCAGCGGGACAGTGGATGTATATGATCTCGACAGTTTCCTTGCTCTGTGTGTGTGTTTATTTGTAAGCTACAGCACTGGAATCCGAAGAAGAAGGATGGAATTCGGACGACGGAACCAGGGCAGATTAGTTTTAGGAGTAGCTTTACAATTCATTTTGTTCATGTCATCTCCTCTCTGTGTCCTCAACTACTTACGCTACGAACTCCTGCCGGTTGCTTGGGCCTTACCCACTCTAGGCCGTCCACCAGCGAGTTGGGCTGCATCGAGGCCCAGTTCACGTCTTATCCTCCAGGTCATGCGCGCCCGACTCAGCAGCAACAGTGCTGTTGACATCCTCTCCCTAAACCTGGGCAAAATAACCGAGAAACGAACCGAAACCGAATATTTCAGTTCCTAATTCGATCAGGGAGGGGTGATAAGCACCAGCTAGCTTGGCCCCGAAACTGAAATACCCCGAATATTTTTTGTGCGAGAAAGACCAAGGTGGGGTCATTTTTGCAAATGATCCATTCAATGATATAAGTATTTTAAAGACTAATGATATAACATTAAATGTGAATATATATAACCACCGATGTCCAATTAGTAAACATGGAATTACTAAATGTTGATTTGCGAGACACCTTTAGCGACGATTGTTCATCAAATTTTAGCAACTGACATCTGTCCACAATGCGGTGGATTGGTGTATTGAAAGCAGAAGCTCTGTTGAGAGGCCCTCCTAAAGTTTCCTTTTATTTTATATAAACCAATATGTATAATCGAAATTTTTACTATTTGACCCTTTTTTCGAAAGTTTCTCATAAATATACCCCTGGCGGAAAGAATTCCAGAAATGGACCCTTGGCTCGGCGTCAGAGTGACTGGCGCCGAGCTCGGCGCTACGGTCATTGGCGCCGAGCTCCTGGGCACGGGAAAATGGCCTGCCAGGGGGCTCGGCGCCAGTCACTCTGGCGCCTGGCCCCCTAAATATCTGCCGCCCCACCTTTCTTATTCTCCGTCTCGCCCTAGCTGCCCCTGCCCACGCCGTCACCGCTCCACCGCCGCGCCCGCGCCCGTCCGCGCCACCGCGCCCGCACGCCCGCGCCGCGCCCTCCCGCGCCACGCCGCGCCGCCGCTGCTCCGGCGGCCGAGCCCGCGCCCTCGCCGCGCCGCGTCGTCTCTGCTGCTCTGGCGGCCAAGCCCGCGCCCTCGCCGCGCCGCGCCGCCGCCGCTGCTCCCTCGCCCGAGCCTGCACCACGCCGCCGTGCCCTCGCGCCGTTGCCCGTGGTTGGCTGCAGCGCCGCGCCGCCACACCCTCCACCGCCATCCTCGCCTTAGCCTCGCCTTGGTCTCCACCGGCGGCCTCGGCCTTGCTCCCTCCACCACCGGCCTCGCCCCGCCTTGCCGCCGTCCACCGCCGGCCTCGCCTCGCCCTGCCTCCCGCGCCCGTCGAGCCGGACTCGCCGCGCGGAGCGCCGGGCACCCCGTGGCCGCCGCTGCGCCACCTCTGTCGTCGGCCGTGCCACCGTGGGCCCGGATCTTCGCCTTGACCTACGCCCGTCATCCGTCGACCCGAAAAGGTAAAAATTATGAATATGCAATGTAGCTATTTAGTTGGTGTTTGTTATTTACTAGTTACTGTGATGACTTAGTTAGTTGATTTAGTGAAATATATATGTAGATAGATAGAAACATAGATACATTGGTAAATAGATATAGTTAGATAGCTACTTAGATATGCAATTATATTTGTAGTTA
This sequence comes from Miscanthus floridulus, assembly GCF_019320115.1. Classification (NCBI taxonomy): domain Eukaryota; kingdom Viridiplantae; phylum Streptophyta; class Magnoliopsida; order Poales; family Poaceae; genus Miscanthus; species Miscanthus floridulus. The sequence goes on from NC_089587.1 coordinate 34,286,100, forward strand.
ACTACATATGATCTAGCTATTTAGTGAGTACACTATAAATATATACGTAGTTATTATCTTGATTACTTAGTTTGTAGTTAGAAAGTACTTGTTAGGTACTATCTATCGTCTAATTTGGACTAAAGGACATGTGTTTCGTTACGTTTTTGAAATAGATGGACAACCTAGTGACCATATATCATGGAGGCATGGTTGAAAGCGATCGCTATGGATATGTTGAGTTTCTTGACATGCAAAGCGTGCCTGTGCTATTCAATGATAGGCTTTCATTTAGTGAGATGGTTGCAAGGGCTTGGGAGGAGCTGCATTGCTTTAGAGATGATGACATTGCAGTTGATGGTGTACTGCACCTAGGTTGTCCTCCGAACATCTTCAGGCGAATGATCTCAATTGGTTGTGCGGATCAGTGGGACAACTATGTGAGATCGGCTATAAAGAGCCAACTGCAATGTTTGGACGTGGTTGTGCATCGAGTGTTAGTTGATCCAATCCCTCATGGGTTTACCCCAGCAATGGATCATCCGGCCAATATCGACCCTCCCGTTCTAGAACCTTACCTGCATGTGCAGATTGCGCCTACGGTTCCTGATGCTCAATCTGCCCCCAATGCGTTATTTGGAGATAGTTGTCATACTCATGTTTTCATGGAAGATCCTCCTTATGAGATCCCTTTGACACAGAATCATCCGAGTAAGTGTCTTAACCGCATGGTTTTTGGGAGCTTATCCCGTTCCTTACATCTATTTCTTTCATTCTTTCCTCATTTCTGTAATGACGTTGCAGGAGACATTTCTGAGAATATGAATGTGCCCCATGTTGCTGCGCAAGTGCACTTTGGAGATGGATTTCGTGGCTCCAATAGTGTTGAAATTATGAATGATTTGGAGCCATATGTGATGGCTAGGGCTCTTGATTCTGATGATGATCGTCCTATTGGAGAGCTGACGGAGAGTGATGTTGAGATGATGAGGCGTATCTTTCCCGACCGCCGTGATCCTAGAGTTCATGAGTTCAATGATCTTGCTTATTCTGATCTGGCGTTTGCAGAAGGACGTGATGATGAGCTCCTAGAAGCTCCTAAGGCCGGTTCTAACATGGTAATTGAGGAGGGGAGGGTGTTCAATGACCTCCCTGCTTTGAAGAGGTGGTTGCAGGCTTTTGCAGTGATACGAAAGAGACCTTACAGGGTATTACATTCATATGTGGAGCACCGTTACATAGTTGTGTGTGACAAGGAACGCTGCCCATGGAGGGTTTGTGCAAGGAAGCAACAGGTGACCGAAAAATGGAAGATCACAAAAGTTGTTGGGCCACACAATTGTGCTAACCGTGAGCTGACACTGAGGCATCGGCAGTTGACATCTACCCTCATTGCCAAGCGGTTGATGGGAATTTTGCAGGGAGAACCCAACATGAAGGTGAGAACAATTATCAGGACCGTTGAGGCGTTGTATGGAGGATATGTGATAACTTATGGTAAAGCATGGAGGGCTAAGCAGCGAGCGTGGAAGATGATATATGGGGACTGGGAGGATGGGTATGAGCAGCTGCCAGTTCTTTTCAATGCAATCAAAGCGGTGAATCCAGACATGCATTATGAGTACATCCCAAAACCTAATGCATGGAAGGATGGGAGGCAGATATTTTTTCGTGCCTTCTGGTGCTTCCCTCAGTGTGTCGAGGCCTTTAGGCACTGTCGTTCCATCTTCTCCATTGATGGTATGTTCTTGATTGGCAAATACCAGGGCACACTTCTTATAGCCATATCCTATGACGCGAACAACAAGTTGGTTCCTTTGGCATTTGCTTTGGTTGAGAAGGAGAACAATGACAGTTGGGGATGGTTCTTGAGGCTAGTCCGGATACACGTGGTTGGGCCTGGCAGGGAGATTGGCGTCATATCTGATAGGCATCAGGGCATACTTAATGCCGTGCGAGAGCAGTTAGAGGGGTACGCACCTTTGCACCATCGTTGGTGTACTCGACACCTTGCCGAGAATCTACTACGGAAGGACGGTGTCAAGAAAAACTTTAATCTGTTCCAAGAGGCTGCTCGACAGCTTGAGGACAAGTACTTTAAAGAAAAGTTTTTGTTCTTTTTAGTTATTTATTAACAGGAAACATAATATCTTTTCATTTGCTCCCCACATCTTATTTTTTTCTGCTCGGAGCGCTACAAACAAGCACGTGCATAGAGGTTGAATCTGGCCAGTACACAGACGGGAGGATGGAACTCAGTGACTAACGTCGGTACATGCAGCAGCGGGTCTCGGTCCCTGTGCTCCTGCGGATCAAGGGCGAGTTGTAAGGGAGTCACGTACTCACATAGAACACGCGGTTTTATGGAGGGGCGAACGGGGCGATTTGTCGCGCAACGATAACCTTAGGTATTTTTTAGGTGTAGAGATTTACAATTTTTTTGAAAAATAATTTTAGAACCGGGCACATTGCCGACCGTGTCTAGAAACCCATATCATCCTCTAAAACCAATGATTTCTAAGCATCCTTAAGAATTAAGAACCACCTCTGTAAATTAATTCACAGTGGCGAAAGTGCCCAGTGTAGGAGTGGCAGATTACGATTTAGCCGCTGCATGGAGCCGTCCATGGACCGCGGGCTAGCGATGGAGTCACGGGTTAGGCGCGCGCGCGTGTGTGAGATATATATATATATATATATATATATATATATATATATATATATATATATATATATATATATATATATATATATATATATATATATATATATATATATATATATATATATATATATATATATAGAACTACTATCCTGTAGCTGGCTACAGAATAACTTATTCTGTAGCCACTTTGAGTTACGATAATTACTATGTTAATTTACGAGATTATAGTAACTCCTTACTAAGTGGTTTAATATAATGTTATGGTAAATATCCCTATGTGTTATAGTAACCCAACTATCGTAAATATGTATTGACATTACGGTAAATTAGTATATAAAATTATAGTAAATGGAGGTGGCTACAGAATAACTTATTTTGTAGCCGGCTACTGAATAGCCTCTCCCTCTATATATATATATATATATATATATATATATATATATATATATATATATATATATATATATGTTAGCCACCCTGAACCATCAGACCACGTCATCCTCTCCATTGACGCTAGCAAAGTGACGAGAAAAACCGGCCGGCTATCCACATCTCCCGTGGCAATCGAGTCGTACTCGTACGTGCGCATGGTCTAAATTACCTGAAGGTTACACGTAAAAAAGCTGGGCATAAAATTTTTCATTCCACGCGCACTGATTTGACATGTCTTGGTAATCTCTCAATACTCGCCCTGGCGTAGGTAGTCAACACAGGATTTTTATAATTTTCAGTGAATGTCGTCTTTGACAGATGGCGGCATGCAATGCATACATATGGCTGACAGTAGTATTCTTTCCTCGCAAAAAAAGATACCGTAGTATATTCTTTCAACAGACGTCCAATGTTGTGAAGTAGGAAGTACGGACATGCTTTGTTAACTAGAAATGCAAGATCTGGTTTTGTCAAAGTTAAGTGCTGTAATGCACCTACAACACTGCGATACCTGGTGGTGTGTCTTCGGGTCCAAGAGGATCTCCTACATGAACCGACAATTTTTCACTTGTGGAGAAGGGCGTGGGGACTGGTATACAGTTCAACATCCCTACATGCTGCAACAGATCAGTGGCATACTTGTGTTGCGTAAGGAGAATACCATCTTGGCATTTGTTGACTTCAATTCCAGGAAATAATGAAGCTCGCCAAGATCCTTGAGAGCGAATTCCTTGTTGAGATCAGCAAGCAATGCTTGTGTGGCTGTCCGAGAGGAACTGACAACAATAATATCATCACACATAGATGAGTAGAAAAATTGTGACTTTGCCCTTGTGATAGAAAAAACAAAGAAGTGTCGGCTTTTGAGGGATGGAACCAAGATGATGTAGCTTTGTGCTAAGTCTGGAGTACCATGTCCGAGGGGCTTGCTTCAGACCATATAGTGCTTGTCCAACTTAAGATGTAGTGAGGTGCAGACTCATCCTCATATCCAGATGCTTGCTTCATGAACACTTCCTCCTCTAGAACACCATGAGGAAACGCATTCTATATGCCCAATTGACAAAGGCTCCATCCTCGTGACACACAATGGAGAGTATAAGTTTGATTGTTGCTGCTTTAACAACAGGACATACTATTGCTTGAAGCCTTTAGCAACCAAGCAAGCCTTGTATCGGTCAATGAACCCATAAGCATGTCTCTTTATCTTGTAGACCCATTTGCAATCAATGGCATTGCACCCTTGTGCTGGAGGAACTAGATGCCATGTGTTATTCTTGATGAGAGCAGAATATTCAACATCCATTGCATTTTTTTCCAATTTTTATCAAGTAGTGCATCTTGGAGATTCTAGGGTTCACTAGTTGTAGAGAGAAAACCATACCGAATGATGCCATCGGTGAACATCATGGGTTGAAGAATCCCATGTTGCAGACGTGTCCTTGGCCGAGGAACAGAAGGAGGATCTGGTGCAGCAACAGGAGTCACTACTACATAACAGGTAATCACTGCCGCCACTTTCACCGGTGATACTCATCACCGCCGGTTCGTATTACAAACCGTTAGTGAAATGATTTTTACCACCGGGTCGTGTTATAAACCGTTGGTGAAAATTTGGACGTTTATCACCGCTGGTTGGTAACACGAACCGGCAGTGATAAACCTATCATTACAACCGGTTTGTGTTACCAACCGATAGTGATGGTCGACCCATTTGCACCACCGGTTTGTGGTACCTACCGATGGTGAAAATCTTTTTATTAACGGCTCGTAATACGAACCGGCGGTGATGATTTATGCTGCAGCACAATAAAATTCATAACTTTTTTAAACAAAGTCGGATGAAAACAAACTTTATACTACAACTTTATAGTTGATGACTTTTTTATTTCAAATTGTTTACCGTAATTACGTTTGAAGCTCTTATGTTTTAAAATTCAATTTTTTTGAATTATACAAACAACGTCATATGAAAAAATGATCAAAAGCAAAGTTACAGAACTCACTATGATCTATAACTTTGTAGTTGACAACTTTTTCATTAGAAATCATTTGGGGTCTTAAATTTGTATCTGAAGTTCAAAAATTTTGAAATTCAAATTTTGCAAATGACCTCGGATGAAAAATCAAGCAAAACCAAAGTTGTAGATCTCAATGAGAACTATAACTTTGTAGTTGATGACTTTTTATTTTGAAATCATTTGATGTCCCAACAGTATGGCTGAAGTTTTAAAGATTTGAAATTTAAATTTGTCAAACGACCTCGGATGGCAAAACCTCCAACATCAAAGTTGTAGATCTTGATCAGAACAACTTTGTAGTTGATGATTTTTTTTATCTGAAGTCGTTTAGGGTTCTAAATATTCATTTTAAAATCATGAGAAGTTAATACTAAAGGAATATGCATACTATATGGACAAGTGACTTGGGGACAGAGTGGTTAGAGCAGCTACGCGTGATGGCATAGGTTTCTGGTTTGAATCCTAGCACCGCGCATTGCGCAGATTTCCGCGAGAAAAATTGCGTGACTTGTGATGCGTGACCGTGCGGATGGCCGGTGGGGCCTTCTCGGGATTTAAAAAATTGCTATTTTTTTACTCGATTTTGAAATTTCTGAAAATCCTACCGGTGGTGATAAGTTTTCATCACCGACGGTTTCGTAACTGGCAATAATGATAATGGGCATCACTGCCGACTTACACTGTCGAGGGCCAAAACCGGCGGTGATGGGGGTTCTAGGGCCTGCGGTGAATACCTGTTCTGTAGTAGTGAGTGCCTGAGGGCAACACAAGAGAATCCGAGCGGAAGGCACAGAACATCCTGTGGTGGGGTATCTATGGCGCATCAGAAGCGGGCATGGTTGTTCGCTCGAAGCGGTTTGAGGCGTAGACGCGGTAGATGGAGAGTGGAACAGTCCTGCAGCAGTTGTGTTGGCGCAGGTGGCGTGGTAGGCGACGATTGACCCCCTGTCAAGCGTGGTTGTCGGGGCAGATCCGACTGGCATCGATTCCAAAGGCGAACTCCGTGTACTTGTCACAGGCCGTTAGGCTCGGGAACCACACTGGCAGTTTGCTGCATGAAACGACGCCTAGAAAGAGTAGCATCATCTAATTTTTCTGCAAAATCTTTAGGATTAGCAACAGTAGTAGTAGGACTATCATCAGCATGGTCATCTAGTGTATTGCCCCTAGGTGTTTGGTCTTGTAGAAGGACTTCAACATGGAATCGTGTGCCAACAGTAAAGTGCAAGTTTGCAAGCTTTGATACCATGTAAAGTTTTGTGTAAGCGTTCTCACCTCCTTGTGGAGGCCGTGTGAGTTTATTTATAGAGTCAAGAATAGCCCTTGATGTGGCAATACAAGGCAAGACTCAATCCGAGATTGATGGTTATAATTAGCCTATTATACAATATGCTAATGCGTACAAAGGATATTTACCATCTATGACTATCAATCAATCTCATATCTTTGTCATGCTGATTTGCATGATGGGAAGCTTCCATTCCTAATAGCGGGTAGATTGGGATGAGAGCACGCGGTGCTCAAAATGAGATAGGTGGATAAGAGGTGACCGATTTTCCATCTAGGGGTGTACGCAACAGGGGGATTAGCTAGGGTACACAAGAATTTGTGAAGCGCAGATGCTTTGAAAGGGGATGAGAGTAGAGCAGGACGGCAGCGCAGATTTGGGATATAAGGGAGAATACAACTCTAGGGTTTGGAACTAGGTGGGCCAATTTTTCATGCGAGAAAGACCAAGGTGGGGCCATTTATATATATACATATATATATATATAACCACCGATGGCCAATCAGTAAACATGGAATTACTAAATGTTGATTTGTGAGACACCTTTAGCGACGATTGTTCATATAGTTATATTTATTTTAGCGACCGACATCTGACCACAATGCGTTGGAGTGGTGTATTGAAAGGAGGACCTCTGTCGAGAGGCCTTCCTAAAGTTGCATTTTATTTTATATTAACCAATATGTATAATAACCTAAAAGCCTCCACAAGAACAGTTAACTTCCACAAAACTGAGGTTCATTTTTTGAACTTGCTAGGTGGATTACTATACTACTACAAAAAATGATTTCAATGGTGCTCTTTTTTCCGGAGGTAGCTCCATTAAACACTCTCTTAAAATCGATTTCTAGACGTGGTTGTTGTCTAAAATGTTCATTATTTTCAGAGGCAGTTGGGGTTACAGATCACCACTAGAAATGGTATTTATAGAGGCAGTTGGTAATGGGACCTGCCTCTAAAAATTGGTGCAGAAGAGAAAATTTAACTTTCTGGATATGTTTTAAGTTCATAGATTTTGAAATTTATTTTTTGATTTTTTTTAAACGACCTCGAATGGAGATACGTTTTGAACCAAATTGTAGTGCTCGACGAGATCTAAAACTTTGTAGTTCACTTTTTTCGTGGAACTTAATACAAAATGATAGCATCGTACGCTTCACAAAATGATTCTATGGCACCATGCTTGTGGTAGGAGAGGTTTCTTTTGAGGTAAGAGGGGTTTTTTAATTCATTCCCTAATAACCGACTCACAAGCTTGGTACTTCTCTAGTGGGCTTCTCTCAAGATTAAAAGCATTCATGTTGTTTTGCTGATTTACAATTTTTGGAAAATAATTTTAGAACCGTGCCACATTGTCGACCGTGTCTAGAAACCGATGTCATGCCATCCTCTCAAAACCAATAATTTCTAAACATATTTGAGATTTAAGAACCATCTATATAAATTAATTTTGAGTGGGCCAAAACGCTAAATGCAGGAGTGCCAGATTATGATTTAGTTGCTGCTGCATAGAGCCGTCCATGGACCGTCAAGGACTAATATATACACGAATATGTCCCTTTTTCTGTTAGTCACCCTGAGCCATCAGACCACGTCGTCTTCTCCATTGACGCTAGCAAAGTGACGAGAAAAACCGGCCGGCTATCCACATCTCCCGTGGCGAGTTGTACACGTGCGCATGGTCTAAATTAGCTCAAGGTTACACGTAAAAAAACGGGCATAAAAAATTACATCGCACTGATTTGACATGTATTGGTATCAATACACGCCCTGCCGTCGGTCAACCAGTAGTCAACACAAGATTTATATTTTTCCAGTGAATAATATATCTTTTACAGATGGCGGCATGCATACGTATGGCTGACAGTGCTGTACTGTCACCGACACTACTACTCGAGGCAGTCGACCTGTTTGTGAAGTAATCATGCGTGAAAGCCTCAACAAAAGTGAGCATGTAACTTCTTGGTCGGATTAAAAGTAGGATGTCAGAAACCATCGTTTAACAGCTGGGACCGAAGCAAGATATATAAAAGTAGAAACAATTTTAAGCAACAAGAGAGAAAAGAATGAAATGACCAGCACTTGAAATAAACACTCTCTCTTAGCTGCTGCTTCATCGTCATGTGCAAGCGGCTGCGTCTTCCTGGCTAATCCGATCTCTATACATAACAAAGCAATAAGGAAAAAAGTTGGAAATGCTGCTTAACAAACAAGTCATCAACTAGGCAGCTGGACGCTAATGACTAGATTATACCCAATTAAGTATCCCCAACAATACACTACTATATAGCCCGACTGAACTGAGCTGGCCGTCCACCAGTAGTAACCACTCGCTCTTCAGCGATTGGCTTTGCTATATCCTACAAGTTTTCCACCCCACACAGGGTGTAAACCAGAACATGCTTGGAGTCTTGGAGACTATCAACAACGCAAAAAAAAAAAAAGTACGTACGCATATGACAAGACAGCTGCTATGTGGCTAATCATCGGAGGTGGCGGCCGCCGTCTCGGCCGGGCACTCGACGATGCTCTCAAGGCTGGGCCGCCACCCGTCGTCGGCGGCCCGGCCCTCACGCTTACGCGCCATCTCCTGGAGCACGTCCTCGAGGCCGCGGTCGCCGGCCTTGAGCTGCGCCACCAGCCACCCCAGCTCGCCCTTGGTCAGCACCATCTTCACCTTCATAACCGACGGCGCCACCCCTTCATCAATTATTACCTCCTCCTCGTCACCGGCGGCGCTTCTCCTCCGCTGCAGCTGCTGCTGCTGGCGCCCTGCTTCTACGGCGCCGCCGCTGCTCTGGACGCAGTTGCCCATGGCTGAGACTCCGTGACTGTACCTAGCTCAACTGCTCCACAGCTAAGCTCAGGCCGCGGCTAAGTTATGTTGGTTATTATTGGGTGGCTTGGGCCTTGGGTTGGGTTGGGTTGGTACAGCCGTGCAGGCGAAGTGTGGCGTAATAAGAGGGTGGGGATTGGGAGGACGACGAGGTGGAGGTATATATTTGAGCATTATATTGTTGTAACTAATTAACGTTGTTTTGTTTCGTTTGTCATGTGTGCTAGCTGGTGCATCGGCAATTGCAATATATGTGGCGATGAATGATTCATTTACCGTCGCTTTCTAGTTTCTAGGGCACATGGTGGGGACCAAGATTATGCAATGTCATCGTCATTATGACCTAATGTTTTTTACCTTCAAAACAAATTAGACTTGTTACACTACTATAGGAAAGATGCGTAGTAGAGGCAGCTAGAAACCGTATGTGTCTTTCTCATTCGCCTCTACTAGCTTGATTGTCTTTTTTAAATCATGCGATTTAGAGACGGCTATTCAACCATCCTAGAAATTGATTTATAGAGACGTCTGAAATGAAACCTCAGTTGCATCTAAAGACCAAATTTGTTCAAGCGGCTGAAATTCCTAAAACTGTACAGAAATAAGTACCGAAATAGACGAACATGTATACAAAGAAAGATACCAATCACAGGCATCCTCGACCACAAGGTTATATACATGACAACGTTTGGGGCCTGACGACACGTCCGTCGACCAACGTACACGTACGACCCAACCGACGCTGGTAGTTAGCTGCACGTGAACTCGCTACCATCCATGCACCAACGACACAATTATAGGCCAGTTGGCACCAACACAAAAGATTCCATTTCCATTTCACAGTCGTCGTAACCTACTATACTTGAGAGGTGGATCAACTAGTATATCATCAGCTGGGACGGGAGATCCGACGACGACCCATCGAGTATGCATATTAAACGCATGCAGGCGTGTATATGTACATATATGTACTGTGTACTCCCTTCGTCCTGGAATATAGAGTATTCTAGTATTTAAAATCTATCCTCAAATATAATACATTCGAGAGGACAAAAACTAATTTTATATTAAATATTTTCTATTTATCAACCAATCACTATCCATCACGCTGATGATAACGTCTGATTTAAGAAATAAAATAAGGTTACATGCGTCTTTTATGTTATCTTTTAGTTTATGTTAAAATTATTAGAATACACTATATTAAAGGTGTCGACAGAATATCGTCGGCAGTTCTCCGAGGGGTATCCCACGAAGGTAGATTGATCAGCAGAGAGGCGTGTAATATAGAACAAGAAGACAACAGAGACACACGAGTTAGACAGGTTCAGGCCGTCAGTATGACGTAATACCCTACTCCTGTAGTCTGTTGGATTGTATTGGCTATCGTATAATGATGCGTGAGTTTGGAGGAGGTCCCTGCCCGCTTTATATAGTCCGGAGGACAGGGTTACAAGTCGGTTAGATCTGAGAAATAATCAGAAAGTAATAACAGATTACATGAATCATGTGATCATACGTATCCTAACAGATCTCGTAGTATCTTCAGGATATCTTCTCGGTGTCTTGCGGGAGGCGCCGAGCAGAGTCGTGCCCCGCAAGGCTTCGTCTTGTGGGTTGGGCTGCCCCTGGGGGCGTAGCCCATGTGGTCTGCCGTGGGTATCTGAGGTCGTACCCCCCACAGCTAGTCCCCGAGCGTCTTGTACCCGTTGTGCAACGCCGTCTTGAGATTGTCCGAGCAGGTGCGAACAAAGCCGAGCAGTCAAACTCATGGTCGGACCACCGTGGTGAGTTGCCGAGCAGTTGTGAGCAGTTGCTGAGCAGCGTGAACCGTCGCCGAGCAGCGCAAACCATCGCCGGGCAGCGTGAACCGTCGCCGAGCAGTGTGAACCGTCGCTGAGCAGCGTGAGCCGTCGCCGAGCAGTGTGAACCGTCGTCGAGCAGTGTAACCCAAGTATGACTTGCCATAAGGGTGTAAGGAGCTCAAGTTCAGAATCGAAAATTTCTTCGCAGTGGACTAAGTGTGCCAACTTAGAGTCCGACCACGAGAAAGGGAGATAGTCTTCTTCAGCTTCAAGAGGCGCGGAGTCTTCTAGATTAAAGCAACCACACTCACCGCAAGGTGAAGTGTGCCCACTTAGTCCCCGAGCCTGATAGTAGATGACGTAGTCATGTGGTGCCAAGGTCCAAAGTAGAAGAATAGTAAAAGACCAGCCAAGCAGGCAGCCAGTCCCCGAGCGTAACCCCGAGGTGAGAAAAAGCACATTCACTGTAAGGTGAAGTGTGCCCACTTAGTCCCCGAGCCTGACAGTAGGTGACATAGTCACGTGGTGCCAGGGTCCGAAACAGCAGTCAACTGAAGAAAAATCCCCAATGTGGTGAGGAACCAAGACGTAATGCTGACGCAATCCTCGAGCCACAAGAGGAAATCTTGGAGAAAATAAATCACAGAGAAAATACCAAAGTAATGGTTGTACAGTAATAATTACTAAGCCGTAACGGTTGGTGAAGTTAGTGAATATTCAGCGAGCCGTAACTAATTGCGGAGATAAATCGACAATACGGGCCGCGGTTGCGCGAACGCCCAAGTAACAGCCCACCTTGTTGTTGCGGAGAATTTGGAGAGGCGCAAATCATGGGAGTGGTTTCCCAAAAACCCTCGAATGCGAAAGGGTGGGGGGAGTGCTTTATAGCTGCGCCGCTGCACCTCGCGCTCCCACCTTTGCCGCTTTACCATTTCATCTTCCTCCTCAGCCCTCGCATTTCTAGATCCACATCCACGCACGCTTAGACCGCCAGTCTCCATCCGAATCTGAGAGATGGCGCCTAAGAGGGGGGCTGCGAACCCAAAGAAGGCAAGCCTCAGAGCCAGCCGTGACGAAGAGTGGGTGCCGTCGCGCACGGGGGAAGCGGAGCTCAATAGATTAATGGAGGCGGGCGTTCTTCCTGACCGCATCACCGTCGGATGGTGGCCAGCCAGCAGTGAGCCCTTCCCAATGCCTCACACTGATGAAGTAGTGGTGTTTGATGATCTTTCTGACGAGGGTTGGGATTTCCTGTTCATCCATTTTTGAGGGATCTGTTGGAGTTCTGGGCACTTAGTCTATGCAATCTCCACCCAAATACCATCTTACACATCTCGATCTTTATCCACTTCTATGATGCGTATCTGGGGATTCTTCCACACTTCAACCTCTTTAGACACCTGTTCTGGTTAAAGAATAAAGGCGACGGTGGTTCCAAGGTGGTCGGCGGTGTATATTTACAACTCTAGGATGGGATGGCGAGCGAGTACATCACTGTATCGCTGAATACTTCGCTGAAGGAGTGGAACGTCAGGTGGTTCTACATGAAACAGAGCCACATTGCAATCCCAGAGAGCCAAAAGAGCTGGTCGGAGAAGCCAAGCAGTGCTGACATGGAGCAAGTGAGGGACCTCCTTAGCTTAATAAAAGGCGTGAAGACCAACGGTGGACTGGTGGCGGCGAGCTTCATAGTGCGCCGTGTCCAGCCCTACAAGGAGAGGGCCCACGCAGCCTTTGATTTCAAGGGGGAGACCGACGGTACTCGGGAGAGGATGGAGATGCTGTCAAGGAACGTTGTGCTAGAGCGGGCCACAGAGCTATTTGCTCCACTTGCCTCATTCAACTTGCCAGGGTAGATGAGACTCTTTCATTACCAGAATCTGCCTCCTCAGGTAAATATCTCAATTGTGTGTTCTAGATGCTTTTTATCTTTTGTCGTTGCCAAGCAGTGGACTGATTCACTTATGCGAAGATCCATTCGTAGGAAAGAGCGATGTACTTCTCGGGCGTGCCGAGGGGTGATTGGCCATAGGCAGTAGATGCTCGGCCACCAACATAGCCTGAGGAGGGAGTCGTCAGCATCTCATCGGAGAGTCCATCCCCGGTGTCGGAGAAAGTCCGGGGGAAGAGGGCAGCGGCAGATGAGCCAGCCTAGAAGAAGAGAAAGACGGCGGGTGCCGCTCCCCTCAAGCCGAGTGGCATCTCGCTTGGCGGTGACCAGACCACTCGAACGTGGAGTACCGCGATGTCTGAATGCTCGGATGACGACGAAGTTCTAGTGGCTCCTCCACCGAGCACAAAGGCGCCTCCACACAGCACACGCGTGGAGGAACAGTCGAAGAGAAAGGAGGGAGTCCCCCAACAGCAGGCGACGGGAGTCCCCGGGCAGCAAGCGAAGGGAGTCCTCGAGCATCAGGTAAAGGGAGTTCTGGAGCAGTGGTGGAGGGAGTCCTCGAGCAGCAGGCGAGGGGAGTCCTAGAGCGGCGGGCGGAGGAGAGGCCTACAGCGGAGACTACGAGACCTCCACCCCAAGATGCTAGCATCGACCCCAAGGCCATGGCTAGGGGCTCAGGTAGGCAGCGCTGGTTCAGAAAAAACTACCAGAAAGCTGCTACGTAAGTACCCTTGTCTTGGAGTTATTTGGTTGTCATATCCTTATCCTTTTTTGGCGATTGATGAGCTGAACTAATGCAGAGCAAGGTATACGGAGGATCTGACCCCTCCTGTCTAGACTGATGAGCAACAGAAGGCTGGTCCTGGGGCGGAGGAGATGCCGATGGACCCTGTCCCAAAGTCCCCGGGTGCTCGGCGGCCTACGGAGGAGTCAACCACCGCTGCTGGCAGACTTGGTGGAGGTGAATAGTTTGTGCTGACGGTGGACGGGTCGGTGATGATGCCCGGGGCAACGGCGGAAACCACCGGGTCTTCAGCGACGAATGTAGGAGATACCGGTGCCACGCCTGAGTCTGGGGTGGCGAAGCTGGTGGCACCTAAGGAGCAAACAGCGCCCCCTGAGGCATCGCAGGGCATGGTTGGACCTATTGTCCGGCCACGGAGCCCCCAGTGGTGCCTCTAGCCATGGCAGAGTAGAATGAGGTGGAAGAGATCCAACGTGAGGAATCTTGACCCCAAGTTGTCTGAATCCTCCACAAAAATGGTGATGAGGTGGTGGTTGTTGAGGAGGAGGACACCACTAGGGAGCTAAGAAGACTGGAGTCCGACCTTGTCGGAGTGATGAAACAAATCAAGGTCAGTACTGCATCTGTAATGTTTATCTTTGACATTGGAGATTGTTCTTCTTCATAATCTTGGCATTTTTGTAGGGGATAACTCGGACTGCCGAGCAGCGGTGCCAGCTGATAAAGAGGATGGAGCCCCTCACCGAGGAGAATGAAAAACTCAAGGAGGCAATGAACCTTATGGAGAGAAACATCCAGAGGGCCCAACGTGAGCGAGACCTTGCTGAGTCCAACGCGCAGGACCTGGAATACCAGAAGGGTGTCCTATTCGAGCAGCTGGTAGCTACGTCCGAGCAGCTTTAGGGCAAGTTCGAGCGGTTGGCCACTATCTCCGAGTAGCTGGCATGTGCTTCCATGCAACTAGAGCAGAAATCCAAGCAGCTTAGAAGCGTCTCTGTGCAGAAAGCAGGTATGGCGTATCAGTGAAATTGCTTTGCATTGCTGAATTATTATTGGTGCTGACAACCGCTGTGCTTGTACAGCAAGAAGCGAAGCTCGGCCAGCTACGCTAAAACATTGAGCAACTCTAAGAGGAGAAGGCGAAGGAGTCAAGGCGAGCAGACAAACTGGACGAGGAGCTAAAGGGTGAGTACTTCCTGGTCGGAGTTATGGTTGATGTAGTTTCCTTGCTTGATGGAACCTTGTAATACTTGCAGACTACCATCATAGGGTCAAGGCATAGTTTGATGTGCTAGTGCAGGAGGCCAGGACCCAAAGGGACAAGTTCGATGCCATAGTTGCCGGAGTCAAACCGGTTATCGACTGCGTCGACCTAGAGATAGCTCCTCAGCCCAACAGTAGGCCACCATGTTCGGACACCTACATCAAGAGGTGTAAGGCGGCGTAGGTGAATTTCAAGAGCTTCAACCGTGACACCATTGTTACCGTCGTTACTCACACCCTTGCGGTGGTCCGGTCCCACTACCCAGCCAATGACCTTCAGGCGATAGGGGCCGGATTTGCCAAAGGGATGGGCAAAGCGGAGCACCAGCTACTGGAGGATGAGGTGGAGGACGCGACGAAGAAGCTGGCCGGCGACATCGACCTGTTCGGTGAGACGGACGGCGATGGCAAAGCTCGGTGATCTGCTCAGAGAGTATGCTATAATAACTGAATAGAGTAGTTAAAATGTGCAAGGGCGCAGACATACATTTATGTGTACATATAAATGTTGACATGTGCATGTTTATTCAGTTTGTAGTGTTGCAGTGAAGAAATCATTGTAGTATTAACCCTAATGCAATTATACGCAGTATAAGTAGCATCCGAGCAGTTAGTTCATTACTAAAATCTTTGGCCTTAGCTAGCCCACAGTCCATAACATCGAGTGCGGAGCCTGTGCACATGTAGGAGGAACAGGCATGACCAAGGAACCGTAGCCGACCACCATAACGCAGAGCACGGAACCCATAGCACATGTAGGGAGAGATCGGAGACTGGGTCTTCTGCATATAGAACAGAGCGAAACGTGTGCTGCTCGGCGATTGGCGAAATAACATGAAAATAAATATAGTATAAGTGGCATCCGAGCAGTTAGTTCTTCACTGAGCTCTTAGCCTTGGCTAGCCTATAGTCCATAACATCGAGCACGAAGCCCATGCACATGTAGGAGGAACAGGCGTGACCAAGGAACCACAGCCGACCACACATAACATAGAGCGTGGAGCCCGTAGCACGTGTAGGGAGAGATCAGAGACTGGGTCTTCTCCATAGAGCACAGAACAGAGCGTGTGCTGCTCGGTGGTCGGCGAAACATTTCAGAGATATGGAGAAACGCGACAGAGTATTTATGGTGATCACATGTTGGAGATATGGAGAAACATGGTGGAGTATTTATGGCGATCACATGTTGGAGATATGGAGAAACGTGGTAGAGTATTTATGGCGATCACATGTTGGAGA
The DNA here is from genome assembly GCF_019320115.1 of Miscanthus floridulus. Classification (NCBI taxonomy): domain Eukaryota; kingdom Viridiplantae; phylum Streptophyta; class Magnoliopsida; order Poales; family Poaceae; genus Miscanthus; species Miscanthus floridulus. The sequence goes on from NC_089587.1 coordinate 34,302,267, forward strand.
TATGGAGACATGTGGCGGAGCAGTCATGGTGATCTCGTATTGGAGTTTGTTAAGGAGCAGCTTAGAGCTCAGCGACCGTAAGTAGAGATTAAATCGTAATGGAGAAATAATGGAGACAAATTATGGCGACCAAAACTTTATTCATCATGGAGTGGAGAATACATATCTGGAGCATTTGAAGGATAGAAACGTATGAGGTGCTCGATGTGCCATGAATTGGGGATATCGATTCCGTCCAAGTCACATAGGCGATAAGACCCTGGTCGAGTAACCTCTTTGGCGACGTAAGGCCCTTCCTAGGGGGAGGAGAGCTTATGCATCCCTTCGGTTTTTTGTTTTCTGCAGAGAACGAGGTCACCGATAGCAAATGAATGACCTTTGATGTTGCGGTTGTAGTAGCTCCGCAAGCCTTCTAGATATTTGGCTGTGCGGACGTAGGTGATCAAGCGTTCCTCCTTGGCTCTATCGACGTCCTCTGTTCGAACAGCTACGGCTTGCTCTTCATCATAATTTTCCACCCTGGGTGCTCGGAAGGCAATGTTCGCTAGTAGTATGGCTTTTGAACCATAGACCAAGAAATATGGAGACACACCGGTGCTGCGACTAGCTTGAGTGCGCAGTCCCCAGACCACGGCTAGTAACTCTTTGAGCCATTTGCCTGGATGCTTTTCTTCTTTCTGATATAGCCTCTTTTTTAGGGCATCAAGGATCATGTCATTTGCCCGTTTGACCTGGCTGTTGGCTCTGGGATGGGCAACGGAGACGTATTTAATGGAGATGCATCGGTCTTCACAGAAGTCCCAAAAATGATGACCAGTGAATGTGGTTTCGAGGTCGGTGATGATGCTGTTCGGGAGACTGAATCTATGGATGATATCTTCGAAGAGCTCGACTGCTTTGTTTGCAGTAGCCGAGACAAGCAGTTTGTACTCGATCCACTTGGAGAACTTGTCGATAGCGACGTACACGTACTAGAAACCACCTGGTGCTAGCTTGAAAGGCCTGATCATGTCCAGTCCCTAGCATACGAAAGGCCAGGAAGCTAGGATGGTCTGCAGTTCTTGTGCCAGCACATGTATTTACTTGGCGAAAAATTGACATCCTTCACAACATCGGATGAGATCTTCTGCATCAGAGATGGCCGTGGGCCAGTAAAAACCAGCTCGAAAAGCTTTGCCAACCAAGTTTCTCAAGGCTGCGTGAGTGCCGTAGGAACCAGAGTGAATTTTGAGAAGTAGTTTCACTCCCTTTTCTTGGGTGATGTATTTCTATAGTATCCCTTCCTTGGCACTTTTCCTCATCAAGTTGCCGTCCACCAGCACGTAATGCTTGCTTCAATGAATTAGGCATTCAGTTTTAGTCTTGTCGACGAGTACTTCAGTGCTGGTGAGGTACTTGATGAACTATTTCCTTTAATCGGCGGCCGGCGAAGGTACTGTAAGTACCAGCTGCTCGGTTGGGGGAACCTCTTGAACTTCCTTCTCTTCTTTAATGGATGGCACCAAAAGATCTTGAACGAAGACCCCCAGCGGAATCACGGCGTGAGAGGAGCCTAACTTGGATAGGTGGTCGGCGAGCTGATTTTGATCTTGTACCACATGGTGGTACTCGATACCGTAGAATTTCCCTTTAAGCTTCCTGATTTCAACGCAATATGCATCCATCTTTTCACTAGAGCAAGACCAGTCTTTGTTGAGTTGGTTGATGACTAGCGCGGAGTCTCCGTATACCATGAGGCATTTGATGCTGAGATCAACGGCTATATGGAGTCCATGGAGACACGCTTCGTATTTGGCGCCGTTGTTGGAGGCCGTAAAATGTTTTCGGAGAACATATTGGAGCTTATCATTGGTCGACGTAATAAATAGAATGCCCGCGCCAGCACCGTTGATGTTGAGGGCGCCGTCAAAGTATATCACCCAGTGCTCGGGGCAAGTAGTGGCGATTGGCTCTTGGATCTCGGTCCACTCAACGACAAAGTCAACGAGCGCCTATGACTTGATGGTAGGCCTGCTTCTAAATTCGATGGAGTATGTGTCGAGCTCGATAGCCCACTTGATGATGTGGCCATTGGCCTCTTTGTTGCGGAGAATGTCTCCTAGAAAGAACTCGGTGACCACGGCGATCTTGTAATACTCGAAGTAGTGGCGGAGCTTGCACAACGTAATCAGAATAGCGTATTGTAGCTTTTGGACCTTAGGATAACGCGTCTTAGGCTCCTTAAGGACCTCGCTGATGAAGTATACCAGACATTACACCTTATAGATGTGCCCGGCCTCCTCACATTCGACGACGATAGTTGTGCTAACGACGCAAGAAGTGGTGGCAATGTAGATAAGGAGAGTTTCGTCTGGCCATGGTGCCATCATGATTGGAGGCCTTGTTAGGAACAACTTGAGCTGCTCGAAAGCTATGACTGCCTCCTCTGACCAGGAAAAGCGCTCGGAGGCCTTGAGGAGTTTGAAGAACGGTAATCCCTTTTCACCGAGGCGTGATATGATGCCGCTTAAAGCAGTCATGCAGCCTGTAAGCATCTATATATCCTTGACACATATTGGCTGTTTCATGTAGGTGATGGCATAGACCTTGTTGGGGTTGGGTTCGATGCGACGTGCACTAACGATGTAGCCTAGGAGTATATCGGATGGAACTCCAAAGATGCACTTTGAAGGGTTCAGCTTCCATCGATACCTTTTTAGGTTGGTGAATGTTTCCTCGAGGTTAGTGATAAGATTGTTGGTGGTCTTAGACTTGACGACCACATCATCGATGTAAGCTTCGATGTTGCGGCCGATCTATTGATCGAGGCACATCTGGATGGCCCTTTGATAGGTCACCCTAGCGTTCTTGAGTCCGAAGGACATGGTGGTGTGGCAGTACACACCGAAGGGCGTGATCAATGACATCTTGATCTGGTCTTTTTCCTTGAGGGAGATCTGGTGATAGTTGGAGTAAGAGTTGAGAAAAGAGAGCAGTTCACAGCCGGCAGTGGAGTCTATAACCTCATCTATCTGAGGCAGACCGAAGGGGTCTTTAGGGCAGTGTTTGTTAAGATCGGTGTAATCAACACACATTCTCCATTCTTTATTCTTTTTTTGAACGAGAACAGGGTTTGCTAACCACTTAGAATGATACACTTCTTTTATGAATCTGGCAGCTAGGAGCCATTTTATTTCTACCCTAATAGACTCCTTCTTGTCTGGCACGAATCGGTGGAGTTTCTGCTTGATAGGTTTGGCGATTGGTGAGACATTCAAGGAGTGCTCGATCTTCTCCTATGGTACCCCGAGCATGTCTACAGGTTTCCAAGCAAATATGTCAACGTTGGCATGTAGGAAGGAGACGATCCCACTTTCCTATTTGGGGTCGAGGTGAGCCCCAATCTTCATGGTCTTGGAGGGGTCGTCGAGGACGAGGCTGACCTCCTTGGTTTCCTTGGACTTGGTGGAGGCGCGACGAGGCTCCAGCGATGGGATCTCTAGGTCGTTGGCGGGCACCGTCTTGGCATCGGTGACCACACTGGCCATCTAGATGGAGAGGTTAGTGGCTTCGGCAAGGGTGAGACTCTTTGTCTCATAGGCATAGGCGACGAAGAGGTTGGCCCGCTGGGCCAAGACTCCTATAGGCGAAGGCATCTTCAACACCAGATAAGCGTAGTGTAGTACATCCATGAACTTGGCTAGAGCTGGTTGACCAAGTATGGCGTGGTAGACGGTGTTGAAGTCGGCGACGTAGAAGTTGATGTGCTCGACGTGGTAGTTGCTTGTCGTGCTAAACTATAATAGTAGAGTGATCTCTCCAAGCGGTTTGGATGCCCTGCTAGGTACCACACCCCAGAAGGAGGAGTCTGAGGGTGTGAGATCTATTATCTCGAGGCCCAACTCCTTTAGGGCTCCGGCGAAAAGGACATTCAGAGCGCTCCCACCGTCGACGAGCACTTTTCTGAAAAGCACTTTCTAGACGATTGCATCGAGGACGAGGGGAAACGCTCTATGTAGGGGATGTTTGCCCACTGATTGGCCATACTGAAGGTGATGGGGACCTCAGACCTAGGGCGATAGCTAGGGTTGGTGGCGGCGTCTTTCGTTGTCACGGTGAGCACCCGCCGGGCGGTGAGCTTTTCATTCTCTTCTGCTCTCGGTGGAGGCGAGGCCCCCAAAGATGGTGATGACCACCTTGTCGTGATCCTGGAAGGCATTGTTATTGCCCCTAGGTGGTCGGTGGCCTTTGGCTCCGTCGTTGGTGTCGTCGTCCGGCTTTTTGTCCTAGAACTCATTAGCCAAGCCAAGGCAGTCCTTCATCTTATGCTTGGCGTTCTTGTCGAGAGGGCACGGGCCGTCGAGGATCTTCTTATACTACTCATCATAGTTGCACTTGGCGTGAGGTTCATTAATGGTGGAGATGATGTGGTCTAGCCGACGGCGGTGATTTTGACCAGACTTGGATCCTTCTAGCCGATCACCACCGCTATCCCGATGGTAACTACGGTCGTTGTAGCGTCGGTCATTGTGGCATCGGTTGTCGGGGCAGTCGTCGTAGCGGCGGGTTGGGCGATGAGTGCCCACATCCTCGTTGAAGCACACCTCGGCTTCCTCGGCGTCGGCGTACTAGTTGGCGATTGTGATCATCTCGCTAATCCTTGTGGGCAGTTTGCGGTTGAACTTGGACCGAAGCTCGTGGTGATGGAGTCCTCGGATGAAGGTGGTGATGACCTCAGCTTCCATGATGTTGGGAATAGAATTCCTCATCTCGGAAAAGCGTCTGATATAGCTACGAAGGAGCTCGGATGGATTCTGGTAGATGCGGTTTAGATCGTGCTTGGTGCCCGGCCGAGTGCACGTAGTCATGTAGTTGTCGGTGAAGACTTTTTTAGCTCTTCCTAGGATCCGATGGAGCCTGGGGCAAGGCTTGTGAACCAGTTCATGCAGGCTGGCATGAGCATGATAGAAAGATAGTTTGCCATAACACTGGTGTATCCTCTAGCAGCACGGATAGCAGTGGCGTAAGCCTGTAGCCACTGTGTCGGGTTCATCCTTCCCTCATAGGGCTTGACCCTAGTGATTTTAAAACCACGGGGCCACAGAAGTGTTCGGAGCGCCCTTGTAAATGCTAGAGGCCCTTCAAGATTGTCGGCATCGTCGTCTACAGCATTGCCGGTGTAGAGCGGCTCGAGCTGAGTTTGGGTTACCGTACTCTTGCTCGTACTCCTGGCATCGGCGTACTTCTTCTTCATGGTGACCAAAGTGGCGTTGGTCGATACGTCGTCGCACATCTTAGAGATTGTTGAGATGCACTCGAATGTCTTGGTCGACCTCCTGGTTGTGTTGGCGGTGATGTTCAATGTGGTTGCCCCTACCTCCACCCTAGAGGGGTTTCCTATCATTGTGGTGCTGGTCGGTGAAGCGACTTGGGCAGCGATCGGATCTTGGCGCGGCTGATCGGCGAATCGAGCTTGTGGAGTACGAAGGCCTCTGATCCTGGCAGTGCGCCGCTTTCAGCATGGCAGTGACCTTAGCGACCTCCGGTGTCTACGGGAGCTAGGCGAGCTCATTGGCGGCCATGGCCAGGTTGGCGCTTGGGGTCTTGTAGACGTCATGGCCATCAACATGGACAAACTCATCGTCGAGGTTGTGTTGGAGTTGGCATGGCCTTCCTTGCGAGTCAAGCTGCTGCTCGTCCATCGCAAGGGCAGCCTCGTTTGCTCGACGCTGCGCACGGTTGACATTTCAGTTCTCGCAAGCAGCGCGTTCCTTCTTAGTTTCACCGTTCTGAGAGAGGCTGTCGACGCTGATGTTGAAGATTGCGCCGCCATGGAAAGGAGGGAGAGGAAGTAGTTCGGTAGTGGTTTCAGCGACTATCTCCGTAGAGCCCTGGGACTTAGAGTTTGGATTCTCCTCTAGGATGGTTTGGAGGGATGCTCCGGGGCGTCGGCTGACGTGCAGCATGTTGATGGCCAGCGAAGGCTGGTTGGCGAGAGGTTGGACATCTCTAACCTGGTTGGCAAATTTACCCCTTAGGGTGTCGTGGTAGGTGGCGGCGACGTTGGTGAGCCTGAAGGGTAGGGCCGTAACCCCTGGGGTTTCCCAAGCAGCCTCTGATAGATCAGGATCGAAGGGTGGTCGGCGCTGAACGAGAGTGTCCAGAGCCAATTTAGCGATAGAGAGACAATCAGCGAGCTTCTGACCATCCTGATTGATGGATGCGATTAGATTGTCGTTGTTGATATGCCTCCTCTGGTAGCGAGGAAGCAGGTAGCCTGAACGACATGGTCGTGTAGCAGTAGGCGTCGAAAGGCGTGATAAAAGATGTCTTGATCTGGTCATCCTTTTTTAGAGCGATCTGGTGATAACCAGAGTAGCAATCGAGAAAGGAAAGTAGCTCGCAACTGGTAGTTGAATCTACGACCTCGTCTATGCGAGGTAAGCCGAAGGGGGCCTTAGGGCAGTGTTTGTTGAGATCAGTGTAATCAACGCACATTCTCCATTCATTATTCTTTTTGCGTACAAGAACCGGGTTAGCTAACCACTCCGGATGATACACTTCTTTGATAAATCCGGTTGCCAAAAGCCATGTAACTTCTACCCTAATCGCCTCCTTTTTGTCACGAGTGAACTGTCGTAGCTTCTGCTTGATAGGTTTGGCCTTGCCATTGACATTCAAGGAGTGCTCGATCAAGTTCCGAGGTACACCGGGCATGTCAGCAGGTTTCCATGCGAACACATCCACGTTGCTCCTCAAGAACCTGATGAGCGCATCTTCCTTTTTGGGATCCAGGTTGGCCCCGATAAGGGCCATTTTGCTAGGATCATCGTCGACCAGATGGATCACCTTATGCTCCTTGGACTTGATGTTCTTGCATGGAGCCTCGAGCTCTGGGATCTCCAAGTGGTCGGTCGAGGTCTTCTTGGCATCGAGCATGGTCTCAGCCATGCGAATAGAGAGGTCATGAGCCTCTGCTATTTTAAAGCTGTCGTCTTCACAGGTATAAGCTGCGTATACGTTACCCCTGAGGGTTAGAACTCCTTTCTCGGTAGGCATCTTGAGAACCAGATACCTGTAATGAGGTATAGCCATGAACTTGGTGAGTGATGGTCGACCAAGGATAGCATGGTAGGTGTCATCAAAGTCAGCGACCATGAAGTTAACGTAGTCGGTGCGGAAGTGGTCTAGGGTCCCAAATTGCACAGGTAGCATGATCTGCCCAAGAGGTGTAGAGCTCTGTCCGGGGAGAACACCCTAGAACTATGCCTCATATGGCTTGAGATCCGCCTGGGTTATCTTCAGGGCCGGCAGACTGTTCTTGAACAGTATATCGATGGAGCTGCCGCCGTCAATCAGCACTCTGTCGAATTGAACTTTGTTGATACAAGGATCGAGGACCAAGGGAAAACATCCTGGTTCAGGTATTGCGGCCCATTGGTCTTTTCTACTGAAGGAGATCTCGTGGTGAGACCAAGGAGGGAGCCGTGGATCGACGATGAGGTTGTCGGTGTTGGCCACGTTCAAGCAAGCGCGGGCAAGCAGCTTGCGTTCTCGTTTGGTCTCGATGGACACTTTGCCTCCAATGATGGTGTGCACACGATCAGTTGGCTTAACATACTTGTGATGGGGATCTACGTCTTCATCATCATTATCCTCGTTGCACTGTTCCCCTATGTCGTTAGGCTTGTCGGATGTATCCGGAGCCTATTGACGCGTGTAAATAGACTTGAGAACGCGGCAATTCTCCATAGTATGGTTTGACTTGGGATGGAGCTAGCAGGGCCCTTTCAATGCTTTGGCATAGTCTTCTTCGTAGTTACGACGTCCACCACCTTTCTTAACAATGTTGACCTCGCTGTCATCTTCCCGAGCACGCTTGCCCCTGTAATCGTCACGGCGGTTACGCCACTGATTACGTTGGTCGCGGTGATCATGGGAGTTGTTGCGCTAGTTGTGGTGGTCAAAATTATCGTTCCAACCACGGTTGCCGCGGTAGTCGTCGTGGTGTGGGGGGTGGTCGGAGCGTGGAACCCTTGCTGCTTCTTCGATAATTATCTTTTTAGCGTCGTCGGCGTTCGCATATTTCTTAGCAGTGGCTAGGAGCGCTGTGACTGATTTAGGTCTCTTGCAGAGGAGCTTATCCCTTAGGGCGTCGTGGAAGCATAGGCTAGTAATGAAAGCCTCGATTGCCTCGTTGTCGGAGATTGATGGGACCTTGATGCGCATCTTCGAGAAACGTCGGACGTACTCGCGCAGTGGCTCATCCTTCCGATCTCGAATCCGCTGCAGATCATATTTGTTGCCGGGTTGCTTGCAAGTAGCAATGAAGTTGTCGATGAAGGCTTGCTTGAGCTCTTGCCAAGAATCAAAGTAGTTCACCGGCAAGCTGACCAGCCATTGGTGACCTGCATGGCCAACAGCGACTGGGAAATAGTTAGACATGACATGCTTGTCAGCCATGGCTGATCTGCAAGCAGTTTCATAGAGCATGACCCATAATTTGGGGTTCTCCTTGCCATCGTACTTCTGAAGTTTTTCGAGCTTGAAGTTCTTAGGCCATATGACTTGGCGAAGGTGCGGAGTAAACTGCTTCAAACCCAACGGGCTGTGGGCAGTATCATATTCCATATGACGATAGCTTTCGTGGGATGCACGATCGTTGGCTCTCTAGTTGATGCGATCGCGCAGATCACATCCTCTAAGGTAATGGCGGAGATCGTTATTGCCATTACGGCGATCTCGGTTGCCATCCAGATTAGCCCTGCGACCGTGGTTATCGCGGCGATTATCACGATTGTCTCAGCGGTTGTCCTCCCGGCGGCGGTTGTCATCCCGACCACCATCATGGCCACCGTTTCCGCCTTGACGGTTGTCTGATGGGTCATTGTTGCGCGAGCCACATTGGTTGGGTGGCTGTGAGCAACTTGAGTACTGGCGGCTGTGGCTTGACTCAACTGAGACGGATAGAGCCCGGGCTTGATTTACAATCTCTGCAGTCTGGACCATAGCAGCCGTCAGGTAAGCTTGTATATCATCGTGAACTGCCTGGGTTTCCGGGGTATTGGGTAGCCGTTGCATTATCGCCATAGCAATGGCAACATTGGTGCTTGGAGTCCTAAAGACCTGTTTGTCCCCCACCCTGTCGAAGGCATTGTTGAGGTCGCGTGGCTGGACCCTTATGCATCGTGCCTCCTCTTCTGCTTTGGCTTCGATTTGTCGGTGATTAAACCGGTCAATATTGCGTGCTTTGCGTGCAATCCTTTCTTGTTCTGTTTCTCCAACTGCTGGTGGTTCGTCATTACTGACAACATTGATCAAATCCCCTCGCCTTGGTGGGAAAGATAGGAATTGTGGGAACCCCGGGGCGTGGTCTGGGATATCCAGATCGTATTCGACGCCTTCATCGTCGTGATGCTAGAGCTCGGTGTGGATGGAGGCATTAGATGCGATGCCAGACGAGGAGCTAGAGTCACCCTCTTGGACCATGTGGATGGATCCTTCTTGATAATCCTCGATTCAGATCATGTTGATGAAGTTGCGTGGCTTCGGCTGAGGTCGATGTATAAAACACAGATCCAAGCAGTGCTGTATATTATACGTGTAGTTGGAGGCAGCGTTTCGTAGGCCGTAGGGCTGGGCCTGGTAGTTCTCCATCGAGGCTTCGTACTCGGAGAGCCGGAGACCTATCACGGAGGCTGGCCGACGATGAGCGGAGCGCCCTTCAGGAGTAGATATGACCACGAGATTTGTACCAAGTCATGTAGGACGACTGGCCCGAGCTGGTTGGGTAGATCTGTTGTGGAGAGCGGTTACTTGCTCATTAGGTTGACTTTGAATTGCACTTACCAGAGCTAGGGTTTCAGTGAGTTTGGTGCCGACCCGATCGATGGAGTCGAGCAGGTCGGCGTTGTCGATCTGCTTCCCTTTGTAGCGGGGAAGCAGACGACGGGTTGTCGGCATGGCTGAAGATGATGCGGGCATGGTCGGAGCCAGATGTACCATGGTTGGAGCCAGATCCACCGTGGTCGGAGCCGTATCCACCATGGCCGGAGCCGTATCCACCGTGGTCGGAGCCGTAGCCGATGCAGGTGAAGCAACGATCGACGCAGATTGAATCTGTGCCTCCTCCGTGGTCATGGCGATGAAGTCGCCAGAGTCGGTGGTCCAGGTGATCTGACCGACGGTGAACGTGAGGCCATTCGGCGTAGCCACGGAGCCGGAGATGATGACCATCTTGTTTGCTTGGAGAGCAGTACGCACACCCCCTACCTGGCGCGCCAATGTCGATGAAATATGGTCGGCAGTCTACCTAGGGGTATATCCAAGGTAGTAGATTGTCGGCAGACAGATGCGTAAGCCACAAACAAGACGGTGACACAAGATAGATACGAGGTTTTATCTAGGTTCGGCCGTCAAGAAGGCGTAATACCTACGTCATGCGTCTGATTGTATTGCTGTATGTCAATGAGAGATGTTTTTTAGAGGGGTCCCCTGCCCGTCTTATATAGTCCGGGGGCAGGGTTACAGATCTGGAAACTAATCCTAGCCAGTTATAATTGCTATAGGTGGCCGGATAAGGACTTCTACTCTAACCGACCAGGATCTTGCTTGATCTCTAAATCTACCTTGACTCCTTGTGCGGGACTCCGAACAGGTTGACCGGGCCGCACGTCGTCTTCCAGTGGACCGGACCCCCTGATCCGGGCCGGCCCAAGCCTAGCCGTAAGGGTATAGGGGTTAATACCCCCACAGGCGGCGAGTTGTTGATGAAGGCGACCTCAGAGGCGGTTCCAAGATCGGATCTGCAGTCGCAGGTGTTGGGGTGATCGGCGCAGAATCGATCTACACCGGCTTGATGAGCTCTCCGACTCTGTCAGCATTGATGATCCACGAGATCGATTCGACCGTGAAGATCTGGCCGGGTTATGGGAGGGACGAAGAGCCTGCAGAACGTACCATCTTGTTCGATATAGAAACAACACGCATGCCCCTACCTGGCGCGCCAACTGTCGATAGAATATCGTCGGCAGTCCTCCGAAGAGTATCCCACGAAGGTAGATTAATCGGCAGAGAGGCGTGTAATCTAGAACATGAAGGCAACAGAGACACACGAGTTAGACAGGTTCAGACCGTCAGTATGACGTAATACCCTACTCCTGTGGTCTGTTGAATTGTATTGGCTATCGTATGATGATGCGTGAGTTTGGAGGGGGTCCTTGCCCGCCTTATATAGTCTAGGGGACAGGGTTACAAGTCGGTTAGATTTGAGAGATAACCGAAAAGTAATAACAGATTACATGAATCATGGGATCATACGTATCCTAACAGATCTTGTAGTATCTTCATGATATCTTCTCAGTGTCTTGCGGGAGGCGCCGAGCAGAGTCGTGCCCCGTAAGGCTTCGTCTTGTGGGCTGGGCCGTCCTTGGCCTACCGTGGATATCCGGGGTCATACCTCCCACAAAAGGATAGATGGAGTATGTACCTTTTGCATGATATAGCTAGCTAGCAATTCTTTGCGGGTAGCTAAATTTCTTATGATTAAAATAACATACGCCATTCAACTTGCTGGATTTTAGCTGAAACTGGCTGAAAAACACTGTTCTGGCTGAATTGTTGTGAGAGAAAAATACTGTTCCGGTTGAAAAAAAGAAGCCGAACAAGCTGGCTTCTGGCCATATTATTTCAAACTTCACATTTGTACTCCTGATCATCGATTGATTCTACTCATTGCATTTATTATGCATTTAAATTATTTGTACCGCTGGATTCAGATGTTTTACTTTGACCAGCTCCTTGTACAAGGCAAGCAAGGTACATGATGATGCTTGTAGCCATACCTAAATAAGGTCATATTTGACACAGCTTCATGCGTTGTGAGCTGTTTTTTATCAAACGAGTCTTTTCAAAACAGTTTCACTCGTGAAGCTTATTAAATTGTGCTCTCACATATGTGAACATAGGTACATAATAAAGTTTACTTTATTAATGGCAATGTTTGAGAACAGGGCTGTCAAACCATTTGTCTTTCATCTACATCTTCACTTCTGTTTACATACATACCTGATCTCAGCTGCGTAGCTTCCGTTGAGCGTCGTGGATCATGACAATGCTACAAACATTCAGCAAACGGTACAGGAGCCACGCAAACTGCCATGGAAAAAAAAAAGAAACAAAACAAAAACACCTAACAGCATGACTAGCACGGTTACGGTTAGAGACCTGTCATGGTCGGTCAGAACATGAGCAAAGCCGTCTACTACTAGTCTACGGAATACTACACAACGGGAGGCAGCTGGAGAAGGAGAAAGAAGGCCGATCCTGACAGGAACAAGCGACGTCGAGCGCTTAGCGGCGGTTTCGCCATCAGCCCATCACCCATCGCTCACGAAATTGCCCGGCTAGCTAGCTCAAACGGTCTTCCATTCCTGCTGACATGGGCGTAGCATCAGGCTGACATGCCACTACTCACTCCAAGCTGCCAAATTCAGGCAAGGATTCCCGTGTACATTGGCATATGGCATCTTACTGCAAGGAAACAAGTCGCGGAAAAGACAGGAGATGGTGCAAATGGCAGCAGCATCTACAGTGGAATCAAAACCTGACCAAACTAATGCTGCTGTCATGTTCAGAACTCTGTGCAGCTTGGACTCCGAAAGTTGTAAGCGCACAAGGGCACGACACTGCTACACTACTCGGATGAAGATGAAGATGTGGTGAGTGGTGACATCAACCCTGGGCCCCACGACCAAACTAAGGCATTTTTTCTTTTTGTTTTTTTATTGAAGATATATAATAATATAAATGATGCAAACAATGACGTTGCGAATGCGTACAGTGACCCTGCCTTGCTTCTGACCCTTTTCCATCCATTGTAAGCCCAGAACATAGTGTGAGGACAAGAGCAGCAGTTGATGCATCGTAGTCACGATGATGTCAGAGCAAAAATGCAGGATTTCATTGCGTTAGCCGTTAGGAGCTGCACTGCACCGATGCCACAGCCAAAGGGCGAGGAGGGTGCCTGTCAATCACTACCGAATCTGTCTCAGAGTGAGGCACGTATCATCTGCAAATTTGTTTGTGTTTTGGTTTCGGGGACAAGAAAGGAAGAAAAATGGCCAGAGATGACAAGTGCATTAGTACTACCGAATTCATCTACAGATTTACAAGAATGATTGAGAAATCACAACTAACCACCTCTACAAAAAAAAAACACGGTTAACACGTTGCTGTCAAAACTCAACACCTCACCACTTCTTTTTTGAGTCATCGGTATAGATCCCAGCCTTATATATAACAGAGTGACACTCAATGCTCCCCACTGTCTGAATTGGGAAATTAAGGCACAAGCAGAATAGCTAGAGTAAGCTGACCTCCAAGTATGACCTAACTTTCCTGTTTATTTTCCCACAAACAAACCATCTACAATACAGAGTGATACTGCTGAGAGAACAGCATATATCGTTCTTTAATTTTCTTCTCTGTCATCGAACATACCAGATGTTCATTGTTCATTCTTATCAGCCTGTTTTCAAGTCTCGATTTGTAAAACTTACCATATTGTTTGAATTACATTGCACCAATAACAACCAGAAACAGATTAGAACAATTTAAGGATGTAAGATTTCCGTGCATTATCAGATGGCTGCTGGCTGGAGCCCTTGTATGACAACTGCAGCTTTCAACCTGTAAAGAAAGTCCGGTATATATACAAAGTTAGGCGACACAATATTGTTGGGTCTAGCCGGCTGCCGAGACGCAGCTCAGCCGGTGATCGGGGACGAGCAAGAACTCACACAGCGCACGCGAACGCTTGGACACGAAGTCGATATGGTGTGCTGCCGGCTGCAGCACGAACGTTACAGCCTTTTCTACTGTTTCCTTGGGTTCCTTACGGCACCTCCAGCGTCAAATCGAACCGAACCTGACAAGCGTGCCATCTAAAATCGATTTTGAGGATGGTTCGACGCACCCAACGTGAGCATCGTTCGGTGAGGACAGCTACTAGGGACCACAACAGAATAGAAAAGAGAAAAGAATAGAAAAGAGAAAAGTAGGCGCTGTTCTCTCTATGCACTCCTGCGTGAAGGATGAAGTAGTACTTGCGCAGCTGTTTTTTTCTCGCTCGGTTCGAACCGTATTGAAGAGCCGATTTGAAGAATCCATCCGCTCGGTTTGGTAGCTCTAGTGTGGGAATCGAACCATCCTTGTTTTTTCTCTCTCCACGGTTCGGTTTCTGAGCACACTGGAGCTGCTCTTATGCAGTGTAACAAGGCTGTGCCCACATCGGGGATTGCCGCCGGCTCCCTTTCCAGACGCGCGCGCCGCTAAAGTTACTGGCGCACAAGCGCCTGCCCCGTCCCCGCTTGTCCATGTTCTTCTTACCCGGCGAGCTCCGCCCCCGTCCACCTCCACCACTGCTCAGGCCACCGGGACCTCCCTGCCTGCCACCCACCCTTGCCAGACAAACCCATCCTTCCCTAATCCCAATCCAAGAGCTCGCCCGCGACTCCTCGCCCCCGCCACCTGGCACCGCACATCCGGATGTCCTCCGTCGCCCGCTCGGCGGAGCCGCCGCCACCTCGCTCACCGCCCTCGACCCGACACCACTGTCGGGTCGTGCTCGCCTTCGTGGGAACGCGCCATACGTGGTGTGGCTGTGTGTCGCGGGGTCAGAACCGCGACAAACATTGTTGTTTGAGGTGGTGTCATAGTACATGTCTCCGGTGGCTCGGGTGGACTCGAGAACACAAGAATCACAGAGAGGACGCAACGGTTTATCCTGATTCGGGCCGATCAACGTCCTACGTCCAGCAGCTGATGATCCTTATACTCAAGAGCACCCAAAATTGGGGGTTACAGCAGAGTGTACAGGAGAAAGAAAGAGAGATTTGGTAGGGGATTAGCTCGGTGCTAATCCTGAGGTTGCCTCGCCGCCGGTGGAGCCTTCCCCTCGTCGGAGAGGAGGAAGACAACGGGTGCGGTGGAGGAGCTCTCGGTGCCCTTCTCGAAGTTGCTCTGCTCTCGGAGCCGAGTATGAGTAGATCAGTGAGGAACGAAATGATCTGATCTGGATCGTCCTCCCCCCTTTAGGATCCAACCTATCCCTTATATATAGAGATAGGTTGGGTACATGGCGGTTAAGGGGGATGAGCCTATGGTCTACATGTGCCGGGGTCTAAGAGTGTCTTGCAGCGGTGCTCTGTGGACCGTGGCGATGTCGTGGAGCTGAAGAAACTCTGGGCGTCGTCCGGCTGCTCTGTCCTGACATGCTGAGTGTCAGGTTGTGTCGGCTTGGACCGGCCTCCCCCAGGTGTGCCTTCTGGAGACTTCTTGGTGGCGAAGGAGGCCGGCCCGAGGGTTGACGTGTGGGACCAAGAGCGCTCGAGCCCCTAGAGGCGGCGGGGGGAGTTTGTCTTCTTGCGTCACACCCGGTGCGTGACCCTGTCGAATGAGTGGTTGACAGCGCCGCGCTCGCGGGGCAGCACCGGGGAGCCCCCGAGCTTTGATGTCTCGGGGCACGTCTTCTTGTGCCCGGGCCTTGGCTAGCTCCTAACGTCAGGGAGAGGCCAAGGATTGGGTCCAGGCCCTGTCAATAGGGAGCCCAGGCTTGGGCGAGTCCCCGAGCGTTGAGCAGAGGCGGCAGGCTTACTCAAGGTTGGCCCGACCCCTTGACCTGAGGGCACACGCGAGCGTACCCGATGGGTATAGCCCCTGAGCCCCCGGGCGATCCTAGGGGATCGGTCAGGGGATCTCTTAATCGAGAACCCTTGATCCTGAGGCTTAACATACCCATATGTTAGGATCTCATCATTGTGGCAAGCAAAGACTTGGCGTTACCACTGCGACTCAGGCTAGCTGTGGGGGTCCGCACCCACACGTGAGGGTGTGTTCCCGTATTAGTCAGGTTATCACAAGTGTCATCCACTTGACCAACATGCGTTAAATCCAACCAACACGAGTCCCCTAGGAGAATGCCATCTGCATCTCCTCTTCGGGATCTTTTTAACGGTCGAGTGACACAAAAACCTCCAAATGGCAAACCAACATATAACACGAACATTATACCACCACACTTGTTGTAGTTGAATTGAATTATTCAAAATTATTTAAATACAACAATAGCGGAATGGTAATACTCAACATTTATTAATTAACCCTCTATAGTTTGTCTCCGTAAGACCTCGCTCAAAACTTTATCGGAGTTAACATGTAGCTCATCTTGGAATCGCCCGTTCCAAGGTCTACAAGGCATCGGTGGAGATGAGCTTGGCTCAAGACAACCGAATCAAAGTTACCTGCAAAATCACTTAATGGCAGCACTATGAGTACATTGCGTACTCGTAGGACTTAATTCCAACATATTGATATTTGGTGGATGCAAGGATATTGTCAGGCATTTGTACATTTGCAGAAAAGCAATAGCATTTATTAGAGTATGACATGCTCATGATTCATAACTAATTTGATTTACAAATTATAAGTTCATGATAATTAGTAACAATTAATCATAAGTAAGGTGATCAATATTGTAATTCCTGTTAGAACCAAGTATCATCATCCACACTACAATGGGTCTAGAAGAAAGAACAACCAGTTCCATCCCGAGGGACTTCAGGCTTTCAAGTGAACTCTGCAAAGGTGTACAACTGTACCCACATGGAAGTATGATACTAACCACCATACCCGTGCGCAAGGGTAAGGGTTGCCTTACGTCTCCAACCTTTCCCTAACCCAGCCAGAATATCCACAAAAGGGTTGATAAGTTCCCAGGTAATACTACCACCATCTACCCGACTGTAGGGTCGAGATGGCAGACTAGAGGGGGAGATGAATAGTCTTTTCTAAAACTAATTGCGCTGGCTAACCAAAATAAATATAGAATTAAAACTATCGGTCTAGCCAAGACTATACCCCTCTATCTAAGTTCACAGGCACCTTATAAAGATCCTAATAAGGCAATAAAGGTGTCAGGCTAGCTAGAACTCACCTAACCAATTCTAGGAGCAAGGTCACACAAACCTATGCAACTAGTACTTCAAGCAACGGGGGAGCTCCGACACATGCTAGTAAGCAAAAGCACAAAGCCACCGAAGCTCACTAGCAATGCTCAATAACAAGGTTACACGAGCCAAATTATAGAACGTAAATTACTTAGCTACACAAACTAAGCAATATGACTAACAAGGTTACTCAAACCAAATAAGTCATGCAAAGGAACTACTTGTATGCTACACAAGTGAAAGGTCCTTGTGTGGTTTTGGTAATTGAGCGACAACTTTAGGTGGACTAATGTGTTTATGTGAGATACACAGGTGATTAGTCCACAGGTACATGTGTGTGAGCAACATATGCTATGAAGGTGAAAATGGCTTGGAGATGTTGCAAAGCTTACACATGTGATGATGAAGGAGCTCATTGCACATGAGACATGACATTGAGTCATGTGATCAAGGTGGAGAAGATCAAGATAAGACTTGGCTTGATGGACCGGTTGCAAGAGTGAAGGGCAAGTTGGAGGCTTTGGAGCAATGGACCGCGTGGCGGTGAAGCTTGAGCAAGACTTGGCGCCGATGGACGAAGGCAACGGTGAAAAGCAAGTGTAGTCAAGATTGATGAACCAATATGATCACATGATGATATGAAGTGAATCATATCATTGTTGATCGTGTTGGTGCATGTGTTGCATTGATATTGGAAGAGATGGAATGGAATGTGCAAGGCAAAGGTATAACCTAGGGCATTTCATTTCACCGGTCATAGGTGTGTAGAGAAGTTGATGACCAGGTTTAGAATAGATGGTCGTACTATCAAGAGGGACAAACTTGTTTGCATATCGGTTATCTAATGCCACTCGAGTGATCTAACTTTGCATCGTCGCTAGGATCGAGTGGCGTGGCAAGTTGAGTGGCTAATCCTTTGGAAAATGATTGTGAAAATGCTAACACACATACACATGGTGGTGTACACATGGTGGTGTTGGCACATTTATAAAGGAGAAGAAGTTAGAGTTGATGTGGATCAATTCGACGAAGAAACGAAGGCGATAGGAGGTCACTGTGAGTGACCAGACACTGGCCTCGGTAGGACCGGCGCGTCCATTCAGTAACAGCAGTGAGCGTGAAGTCTCGGTCTCACGATCGGACGCTGGCACAAAGAGTGACCAGACGCTCAGGGTCTGCGTTCGGTCAGTGCTGACATACGCTGACGTGGTGGCGTGAGGAACAGCAGTGACGCATGGCAGTTGGAGCATGACCGGACTCAGGTGCTGCGTCCGGTCAAAAATCAGAGGCTCGGATAGCTCTCTGGAAACGACCGGACTCTAGCTGGTCTGCGTCTGGTCGTGCAGCACCGGACGTGTCTGGTCGCAAGATAGAGACTCGGGGAGCTCTCTGGAAATGACCGAACTCAGTAGGGGTGTGTTCGGTCTTGGCACTGCGCTGCGTCCGGTCACAACTTAACCATTGAGATCAGATGCTCTGTATTTGAAGCCAAGGATGACGTGGCAGCCATCCATTGACCGAACGTTGGACTGGGTGCGTTCGGTCACCCGAGTTGTGCCCAATGAAGGAGTACAACGGTGCTATTTTTGTGGGGGCTATAAATAGAAGGGGGTCTCAGCCTTGGGCAGGTAGCTAAGCACACTAGAGCCTTGGTGGCTTATGTGGTAGTGCTTGAGAGCCCTCTAACTCATTTGAGCTTGATAGTGTTCATCCGATCGAGTGAGTGAGCGATTCTAGTGTGATTGCATCGTGAGGTTACATCGAGTGGCACTAGGTGATCGAGTTGCAAGCCGGAGGTGCTTGTTACTCTTGGAGGTTGCCACCTCCTAGACAGCTTGGTCGTGGTCTCCGTCGAAGCCCGCAAGAAGCTTATGCGGTGCTCCAGAGAAGAGCTTTGTGAAGGGCATTGTGCTCGCCCCATGGGAGCCACGAAGAGCAACTCTAGTTGAGCGTGTCATTGAGCTACCCTCACTTTTGAGGTAGGTTCTTGCCGTGCCCGACGTGCGGTCTTGGCGGGTGATGCCAATTAGCCACCGAACCACCAAGTGAACGGTCGACACAACGGGGACGTAGCGTGTTGACAATCACATGAACCTCAGGAGAAAATTCACCGTGTCAACATTGTTCTTCCCGTTGGTTTGCAATCCCCTTACACAAGCTTGTGGTTGCTTTCATATACATTGTGCTTGTGTAGTTGCTCTTGTAATTAGTTAGCTTATGTAGCTCACTAGTTACCTTCTTGCTTATGTAATAGAAATAGCTCCCTTGCGTGGTTAATTTGGTTTGTGTAACCTTGTTAGTCACATCGCTTAGTTTGTGTAGCTAAATATTTGCGCTCTCTAATTTGGCATTGGTTACCTTGTTATTAAGCATTACTAGTGAGCTTAGGAGCTTTGTGCTTTTGCTTACTAGAATTGTGTAGGAGCTCCCCGGTGTGCAAAATACTAGTGACATAGGTTTGTGTGACCTTGCTCCTAGAATTGGATAAATGAGCTCTAGCTAGCTTGGCACCTTAGTTGATTAATTAGAATCTTTGCAAGGTGTTAGAGAACATATATAGAGGGGTGTAGTCTTGGCTAGACCGATAGTTTTAATTCCATATTTGTTTCGGTTAGCCGAGGCGATTAAGTTTTAGAAAGGACTATTCACCCCCTCTAGTCCGCCATCTTGACCCTACAACAGGCAAGAAGGTAATTAGCAAGCTACATAAGCTAACTAATTACAAGAGCAACTACACAAATATAATATATATAAATAAATAAATAAATACAAGCTTGTGTAAGGGGAATGCAAACCAACGGGAAAAACAATGTTGACACAATGATTTTTCTCCTAAGGTTCACGTGTTTGCCAACACGCTAGTCCCCGTTGTATCGACCGCTCACTCGGTGGTTCGACGGCTAATTAGCATCACTCGCCAAGCCCACACGTTGGGCACTACAAAAACCTACCACAAAAGTGAAGGTAGCTAAATGACACGCTCAACTAGAGTTGCTCTTCGCGGCTCCCACGGGACAAGCACAATACCCCACGCAATCACTTCTCCGGAGCACCGCACAATCTTCTTTGCGTGCTTCAACAGAGACCAACACCAAGCCGTCTAGGAGATAGCAACCTCCAAGAGAACAAGCACCACCGGCTTGCAACTCGATCACCTAGTGCTACTCGATGTAATTTCACAATGCAATCACACTAGAATCACTCACTCGCAATCGATTCGCACTGTTGCAAGCACAACTAAGTTAGAGGGCTCTCAAATCAAGCACGCACAAGGGCAATACATCCCCAAGGTGCTCCACCTCAGCCATGCCCGAGTACCCCTTCAATTTATAGCCCAAAGGGCTAAAAAGAGCCCTTGCTCAAAAGCAGGCTTTGGAGGCTCCGGACCCAGGGTACGGACCATGAATAGTGAGG
This sequence comes from Miscanthus floridulus, assembly GCF_019320115.1. Taxonomy (NCBI): domain Eukaryota; kingdom Viridiplantae; phylum Streptophyta; class Magnoliopsida; order Poales; family Poaceae; genus Miscanthus; species Miscanthus floridulus. The sequence continues at coordinate 34,322,666 of NC_089587.1, forward strand.
GTCCAGACCATGTGATGCTGCCACGTTTCCCCATGTTCGAATGCCAACCGTACATTTAACATCTGGCAACTGCAGTACATTGATCCACATGTAGGATATGTCACCAGTTAAGCAATCAATATATAGGTTCCTGGAAAACTAATTAGGACACCAATAAATATATGTCGTAATAATATTTATAATACAGGGAGTCGTGTAAAAAAATCTGACGTAATGCTTGAGGTTATGAACTGCTGGGTATCTGCAGCCCTGCACACATCAACCAAGAGGTTATGAACTGCTGGGAAAGGTGGCAGCAGTAAGTGTAAAATCGTAAGAAAACTTGCTTATATGGTCCAATAAATTAATACAAACCTACTGAAAACTTCAAGCAGGATGCACACTGCCGAAAGTGTCAAGATCATCAAGAAGCTTATATGGATAAATAAATGAAACTATTGTTTATGCTAACTCTGAATTTTATGTTTGAATAGGAACATGTATCCTCACTGTGCAAAAAGAAGTGTAAAATTGGAGCTAGTCAGTAAACTTGCAAAAGTCAGAAACTATTAGCATCGGCCTCCATTCACTGTTGGATGAAAGATTCTCTCTCAAGAGAATGCTAAATTGCTAGCTACATATAGTCATATACTTAAAGTTTAAGAAGGTGCAATGAATTTATGGGTCTGCAATGGCATTTCGTCAAACATCTAGAGTTACTGGAAGGACGTACAGAATAACCTTGTGCATCGCATGGCCCGCAACACGACGACGACGAGGAGGACGCAGTAGAGGACGGCGAAGGTGGCCTCATCCTCCTGCGCCACCGCTTCCTAGGCCCGCACCACCGGCACAAACGCTGCCGCCACGGCGCCACCACAGTCGCCTCTCCGGCCTACACTGCCGCCTCAGCCGCCTGGGACCGGCGCCTCCCACACTGATCCGCGCCGCTGCCTCCCTGGTCCGCCGCCTCCTGCAGCCGCCAACTAGATCCTTCACCGGATTTACGCCGCTGCCTCCTGAAGTCCTGAGCCTGTCGGCCGTTTCGTCAAGAGCTGCCGGTGGTGCAAGGGAGGGCCGGGCGCTGCGAGTATCGAGGGAGCCCCGGGCAGTGGAGTGGTGGGGCTGCGTGAGGGAGGCGGGCGGCCAGCCGGCCAGCCGAGTTGCGGCACGAGGGAGGCGGGTGGGCGGCGCTGGGGAGATGCGTGCGTGTGGATATGGTGTGGGTGGGAACTGGGGGGTGTCTTAGGCTTTACATATGAGTTTTGGGCCAAAATTTGATGGGAGCCGGCCCAAAAGACCGCGCAAGTGGATAGTTGTATTCAGCGACAGACCATTTGACTCAGCTAGTGTTATATAGCGACCGATGATTCGACCAAAAGCAAAATATTTATAGCGATGGACTATCCATCGCAGCATTCCGTATTAGCGACTGACGGTTCGAGGGAAATCTTTAACAACCGACTGTTCAACGGTAATTGTTAGCTTTTAGCAACAGACATCATATGGTATTTTGGTGTTGTGGTGTAGTGTAATTGCGGGAGAGAGACAGGGAGAGCACAGTCTGCACGGTGGCCGGTTTGACGACGAGGCTGAAGGTTTCTGCAAAATCAACACATGGGCGTTGTGTGAAGCCGCGGAGAACCCAACAAGCTTTGTAGTGCTCCAGTGAACCATCAGCCTTGAACTTGTGCTTGAAGATCCATTTGCCAGTGACCACATTCGCACCAGGGGGCGCGCAACAGGGTCTCAAATGTGATTCTGGAGAAGGGCAGCATGTTCAGCATCGCAGCTTGCCAGTTTTGGTCTGCAAGGGCGGCGCGATATGTCTTCAGGACAGGAGACAGTGGCGCGTTATGAACGTAGCAGGCACCCGGAAGCCATGTTTCGCCCTGGTGGTCATGGAGTGCTGATTGACCACACGGGGAATGACATCGCCCTTTGGGAGGGGAAGCAGAGTATGGCACATGAAATTGATAGATTGATTAGGAGGCCAATGGCAAGGTTACATATGTATAGGCAAGGAGGACTGTGGGTTGGTTTATAGAAGTACGGCCACCGTCGGATCTCCTTGCCTAATATAACATCAATCAATTTATAGCTAACCATAATGCGCCGATGGCCCAGGTGCCCATGCGGCTGTCTAACCGTCCCTATTTATTGGTTAACCTTAACTTTGGCTTGTAGTTGTTGTTGGGAAGTCTAGTCTTTCTAGACTTTGTTTGATGTTTACCTGCTCATTAGGATGCTATATCTTGTTGTTAAGCTTATTCATATCTTTCTCTATGTTGTTGCTTCCGTGTTACTCTTATTTTTAGGGGAGATGTTGCCAAAATTGTCAATGTTTGCTCTAGTTCTATCCCTTGTAGTGGCATCTTAGGTAGGGAGGTTTTGGGGTGTTACGGTATTTTTTCCTGTAGATATACTTGTTCTTGGAACTAAACTCATTATTGCGCCTTTTTATTTTATCATGTAACACTACGTCTTAATGCTATCTTAATCTTGAAAACTACAGGTACTACACTGGATATCCCAAGGACCTCGGGCCATCAAGAATTATACCATTCACATCTGAGCGTCAGTTTGTGCAGCTATTGCATGAAGGCAGGCCTGTAGTCGTTGCCTTTACTATTAAGTATACTAACTCTGCTGTATTTTTTTTTCAAAAACACTAACTCGAATAGCAAATCCTCATGAGCTGTTCTCACTTCAATCCTGAAAATTGCATTTTGCTGGAAGAGGCTGCTGCTACATTTTATCCGCATGTCAAGTTTGTCCGAGTAAGCTACTCTTCATTTTACATTTACAAGAAAAATTTCTCGTAGTCTTGTCAGATCACTTCTAATTGATGAACTATTTGGATAAGACTGTGAACTTATGGTGCTTCATTAACTACTTGTTGCCTAAATTAAAATTATACATGTTATAGCCTATTATGCTTAAAGTGCAACTTTTTGTTGGTGATTAGAACTATTATTTATCTGATGATAAAGCTATAAACTTTGTTCCTGGCTGGCTCATTTTAATTTTACCGTGTAAATTGATTATCCTTAATCAATGATTTCTATTGTTGTATTCAGTTTCACTGATCAAATTCAGTGTTGTCTATGTTTGCATATTTGTCTTAGTATATGTTCTTTTTTCTACTTCCTGTTTCACTTAGACAAGCAAGTTTTTTTTGTTTGTGTGTGTGTGTCCAGGGGGGGGGTCTTTTCTGATTAGGCTTGCCTCCAGCAAGGAACCATTGAACATCTTGTCTGCCATCAGGTTGAGTGCCCGAAGTATCCAGGGTTTTGCCTCACCAGGCAAAGGAATGAATATCCATTTGTTGAAGTATTTTACAGCCCAGAACAGGTGATTGTTTGCTTGGTATTTGTTTGGATCCTTCATGCAATTTTAATTCATTCTCTGGTTACTATTTCACTGCTTTTTTACAAAAAATTGTGCCAACTGGGATAACAGATAGCAGCATAGTGGATCAAGGCGTGATTTTGTTGTGAGCTCGTTGCCTGCTAAGTTAGTATCATTGTGTTGTGATCATTTTTCCTTCTTGATATTTTATATTCTTTATAATTTCCTTAGTACTCATGGCTAGATGATGATAAGTGAAACAAGATTGGTACATGACAAACTTCTGCTTGCCGAACAACTCAGGGCAGTCCCAATGAAAGAAACTGGTACTTTCTATAACATAGGATACCGCACCAAAAAAAATACGGCTTTCCAACCCATGGTTTCTATGAGTAATAATTATTTTCTCTTTCTCTCTCCCAACTCTATCTTCTTCCTCCAATGAGAGTGCGACACAAGCTCCCTAGAAACTGGTGGTTTCTCCCCAATGGCGATTTCATGGTTTCTCGGTGCATTGGGTCAAGAGTAGACCTGATTTCTTCGTGAAGAAACCATTTCTATGATTTTTGCTCTCTTTTTTTATTAATTATGTTGTCATATCAGCGTTTTGCCTACGTGGCAAGTCATTTAATGAGGATATAAATCATCATCAATGCACCATTAGGACTGCCCTCATAGGAACTAAGCTACTAGCCTGCATGCACATTTAGTGTGTTACTAGTTTACAGGGGTACATTTGACTAAAAGCGAGAACAAAAATGCTTGGGAACATGTGCGGGCCCTCTAACCTTACACAGCAATTCAAAAATTACACGCCCACTAATTTAAAATGGAGGGAGCACTTGTTCAGCTGCCTACAAGGCTAAAATGTTGTTTTCATTCCTTCATCCTCAGGCATCGCTATTGATTGGTTGTAGAGTTGCAGATATTTTTCTTTCACAACCATGAACATGTTTTCATTTATCGTCTTGGCTTGACTTTTTTCTATACTTTAGGCTGCAAGCCAAGGAAACAGCGTGGATCCTAACATCACAAAGTATTCTGTAAAAGTGCTACCTGTAAGCTGGTGCCTGTCCGTTCAATAGTTGAATTCATGTTTTGTTGTTGAGCTGATGATGTATTGTATCTCCTGCAGTTCAACTATGATCAGAGCATGTATGGATTTCGTGAATATTTCAGGAAGCATGGTTTCAAGTGTTCTGAAACAAACTGAAACTAGATCTGTCAGTAAGAATCTGCCTTAGGAGTAATCCTGGGGACTTGAGTAGCATGGAGGCAGCTGTTGTTTATAATTGAAATGCAGTGAGGCTCTACTGGTGTCTTGACTCTTAACCGGTTCATTCAATGGTCTGTTTGTTTGTTACTCAGGTAAGTTGCCTAGTGCTGTGTAGAATCTCGATCAGTGGTCTTATTTCTTTTTGGTTTGGATCCTGGAAAGGCTGCCTGGTCAGGCAGCAATCCTAGGTGTCCAAAGTTGTTGGGCAAGTTTCTTAGGACACTAACCAAACAAGCCAGTGTCGGTGCTGATGAATGAATGCCTGGCTCATGAGCTGCCCGGCAGGCCATAAATCAAACAGGCTAAAATTCATGTCATGTATTCATGTACAGGGGGTACTGTTCATTCCTATAGATTAGCTTTAAAATACCTATGGACCTTTGGATTTGGTAAATAAATAATTTACCGCTCAGCCAGGACTGAGCATTTTGCATTTTTTTTTTCCAGCGTTAGTGATTTGCGACTTTTATGGTCAGAGCTGGCAGTTGTTACCTATTAGAGGTCAAAGCCCCTGGACGAAATGAAGTTATAACCTTTTATCTCATTAACTACTAAAACCTAAACATAATTTTTACACTCAGGCGATTGCAAGTTTTTTCACTCTCTCTCCATCACATCAAATCTTTGGACACATGCATGGAGTATTAAATGTAGATAAAAAAAATAACTAATTACACAGTTTGATTGTAAATTACGAGACGAATCTTTTGAGCATAGTTAGACCATGATTGGATAATAATTATCAAATACAAACGAAAGTGTTACAGTGCCAAATACTAATTCCTAACCTCAATCTAAACAAGACCTCAGCTAGCGCTCTCCTCACTATATGACCGGCCTATGTTTTCAAGGATTTTGGGTCTTAGAGCCGTAGCCGTAGATATTGATTGAGCAACACTAAACCCAAGATATTGATTGAGCTCCACTTCTCTCAACGCTCAGGTTTTGTCCTCAGGCAAGGCTGCATAACCAAACATGATTCCTAGGCATTCGATTTTGATCGCCTAGGGTGGACACAATCCAAACAGCCACTGAATCTGAGGACCAACTTCAACAATTGCTGCAGGTCAACCGAATGCTGGAAGATACTTTGCCACTTCCATGTTTGGGTTCGACACGAGCAGAACATTGAACCTGCTGGCGCTAGCTTGGGAGTTGGGACCATGATGTTCCTTTCCAGGCCTGCCTATTCTAAGTTGTGTAGGTCACACACTGTGGCGTTCACCCACACTTCCAATGGTGTAAGGATCGCAGGTCGTTCCTATTCTAATTTGCACCTCTGGGGCTCTGGGCTAGCTTCAGATCCAGACTTCTGCAAAAACACCATATTGAAATGGGCTGCTAAAACCCAGACCATGGCTTTCAGATAAGGCCGAACCTATCATTTCTTTTTTCATTAGAAATATGGCATTCGATGTTTCTTATGTTTTACACCTTGTTTGGTGGAGCTATGGCAAGCTTTTTCCTAGTCCTCGTTGGAGCCCCTCGCAAGGGCTAAGCTCCCAGTCGGTTAACTCCATGGATAGCTTCAGACCTTCCCTACGCGCAAGTGGGTCTCTGACGTGCCTTCCGACAAGCCTCCCCCAGATGCTCCCCGTCGTCTTCACTATCAAGCTTCCGGCCGAAACGCCGTAGGCCTTGTTCTCTCCGGTACACGGCGGCGGCCACACCATAATTGCGGTTGGTGTGATCTCGCATGACTACAAGCCCATCCAATGTACAACAATGGTGCACGCAAGCACCGAGTAGTAAGAGGTATGCAAACCTAACTAAACACTAGACCCAAACCTAGAGCAAGCGCATAAGCGGTTGTCTAATCAACCTAAGCACTTCGCAAAGCACCTACGCTAATCACCTAATGAATCACTAAGCACTATACAAGTGGAGATCACTAAAATGGTGTATCAACACCCTTGATATGTTCCCTCAGCTCCATACACTGCAAATGGTCGGTGGGGGTCTATTTATAAGTCCGACTGAGAAAGTAGCCGTTGGGGACGAAATCCCGCTTTTCTGCTACTGACCGGACGCTGATCACGTCCTAACCGGACGCGTCCGGTCGTCCCGACCGTTAGAGCCACGATCAACTGATCGGACGCTGCCAGCATCCGGTCACTTGCCATCGGACGCGTCCGGTCTCAAATTCGCCGCTCTGAAACCTTTCTGTACTCGATCGGACGCTGTTGTTTCTGCGTTCGGTCGATTTGCCGTCGGCGTTCGGTCGCTGCTGCTGACGCCTGCTGTAGCCGAGCCTCTTAATCAGAGCGTCCGGTCCAGCGTCCGGTCAACTCTGTAAGCTTGTTTCTTCGCGATCTTGCGTACGACTTGGTTCCCATCTTTGTGCTGGGACTTTGCTTGATATCTTGGGTCTACTCTTATGCTCATAAGGTCTTGCTTATGGTGTTGATCATTAGATCATCACGTCACCTTCGTCCAAGTCATGTCTTGCACCCTATTGAACTACAAAACAATCACTTGCAAATTTATTAGTCCAATTTGGTTGTGTTGGTCATCAAACACCAAAATCCAAAGTAAATGGGCTTAGGGTTCATTTTCCTTACAATCTTCCCCTTTTTGATGATTGATGACAACACGACCAAAGCAAGCAAATAATAGAATTTTAAAATTTGAAAACTACCTACTTGCTAGGATGCAATGCAAGGGGCAAGGTTATATAATGCTAAAAGATACTACTTGTAAGACTAAAGGATACTACATAAAAACTTAAATTGCCCTTGCAAATGTCCCCATGTGGCATTATGAATTTAAGCTTTGCTTTCTACAAATTCTCCCCATTACATAGTCTAATTCATAATCCACTATCCTCCCTTTCTCGGACCATTACCACTTGTAGATCATTACCACTTGTAAATTACTATGATCTAGCTTTTGTTCCTATAAATTAATGATTGCTTTTGGTTCTATAAATTCTCCTCCTTTAGAATCAAACACCGAAAAGGAAGACAATAGTAGCACAAGGGAGGGTCAAACTTTGTGATCCTTTGTATGTGGAGTGGAATAGGTCACAAAATTTGACTCTCACATTATATAGACTAAGCTCCCCCTAAATATATGCATACATATGGTAGAAGGCAAAGCATATGCATAATTGTTAAATTTTTGCTTAAGGGAATTTAATCTATATAATGCATGGAGAAAACATATAAATATCAAAATAAAATTAACATGATGATATCGGTTTAGAAATACCACATATGGAAACCAATTTGATTTCTACCACTTGCAATAGGTGGTGGATATTTGAAGTATGATGCTTAACTCCGGGGACTCTATTTTCCTTGTAATGAGACTACTACACATATGATAAGCTTGAAAAGGTGTTAGTCTCAAAGCATCCAACTTATAGAGTAACCTCCACCTAAATTTGTGCACACAAGTATGGAATACTTATAGAAAACATGCACATTGATTTTAGAATAAAAAATACCACTTGAAAGATGACATCACATGAATGTTTAGATGAACAATCGAAAGATAAGCTATGTGTCGTGCTCCTAAACAATTTTAAAACATGTGGGTTTACTCCAAGGGTTAAAAATGAAACCGAGCAAGCCTACCATAAGATATACCTAGTGTATGCATGACAAAAGATATAAGCATGCAAATGCAAACCTAGGCATGAAAAGTAACTAGATGCTTAAAGATGCTACTAGTTAGGAAATTAAATCTAGTAACACTTGAAGAAAATTGAATCTAATTACCCAACATGGGAAGGGGAATTTGGGTCCATAGTATTCACTAACCCATTTGGCAATGATTTTGTCCATCATGATGCACCCCATGAAATGCATCCATACTTTGCCAAGTTTCCAAATTCCTTGAAGTCCATCGGACTTCTCACTTCTCTTTCAGGATCCAAACCTTCTTGGTGCTCTTTATGTTGGAAATGATTTCCTTTGGCACCCAAAAGCGTTTGACCCCATTATTGGCTTGCTTGTTCACCTTGATGACCACCACCTTGTCATTTTTCTTCTTTAATAAGTATGGTGTGGAGGTCTTCTTGTCCACTTTGTTGGTGTAGATGTTGGAGAGCTTGCTTGTTTGCTTCTTCTCTTTCTTCTTTGCTCCTCCCCCATTCTTCACCTTGCACTCATAGGACTTGTGACCTTCCTTGTGGCACTTGTAGCAAACCACGGTTTGTCCTTCATCAAGCTTCTTCACTCCCTTAACGGTGTTATCTTGATGAAGTTGGGCTTGCTTTGCCTTGCCTTGCACTTGAGTCAAGTCCTTGGTGAGGCAAGCTACTTCTTGCTTGAGTTGCTCATTCTCCTTTGCAACCTCTTGTGTGCATGTATCTACAACAACTTTCTCAACACAAATTTGGTTGCACAAAGATGAGTCTAAATATAAATCATTACAAGAAGTAGATACATCCTTTTTAGGCATGTTAAAGATAGAACTTTTCTTTTTAGATGCCTTGGTGGGGTTGTACCGATGGCTTCAAGATTAGCAACTTTAATAGTTAGATCATCACAATGTTTGCATATGGTTTCTATTTTAGCAAGCAAATTTTTATAAGCATCTTGTAATCTAACTAACTTTACTTTTTACTTTTTCATTTTTCTTTATAAGTTGCTTATCAATGATTGTGTATGCATTTCTTATTGCACTAGCCTCAAGTTGCTCAATTTTAGTAGATAGTTCAATATTGAGATTAGCAAAGTTCTCATATTGTTCAAGCAAAGTTTTGTATGCTTCTTGTGAACTATCTAGCTTTTCTTTTTAACTTTTTGAGCTTCTTTTGTTGACTAGTGCAAACTTTAGCATAATTAAGATTTTGTTATACAATTTCATCATAAGAAGGCACTTCATCATCACTATCACTCTCACTAGAGGATGAGCTTTCGTTACCTCGTGTCATAAGGCACACATGAGAAGAGCTTGATGATGAGTGCTTGCGGCCTCGTCTCTTGTGATGGTGTTCTTCTTCACTTGAAGAATTATCACATGACCTTATTGATGTGAGGGCTTGGTTCTTGCATGCCTTCTTCTTTGTCTTGGGTGTGGGCTTGTTTGGATAAACTTCCACAAAGTGTCCCAACTCGCCGCATCCATAGCATCCTCTCTTTCTTTGCTCATTTCTTTGATTGGTGAAAATAAGATCTTGAATTTGGATGGGCACATCCTTGACATTGAGCCTTTGGTTCATCTTCTCCACCTTGTTGATTAGTTTGATTGATTCTTCATCAAGGTCGGAGGTGGAGGAGGAAGATTGATCATCATCACTTGAATCTTCATCATCATCATCATTGTCCTCATCTTCTTCTTCATCTTCACTTTAGGAGCTTGAGCTTGTCTCAACTTGCTTGCCCTTCATCTTCTTTTTCTCGCTACATACAAGAGCTTTGCCTTTGCTTGATGAAGAGGCTTCTTCTTGACCCATCTTATGTGACATTTTAAATGTCACTATCTTGCCAATGACTATGCCCGGAGTCAGAGTGCTCAAGTCCTCCATGTTGTGAAGCATGGTGATGATGCTTGCATATTTCTTTTATGGTAGCACGGAGATGATCTTCCTCATGATGTCCGCATCATCTAGCTTTGTTAATTCTATTGAATGGAGCTCATTGACAATTAGATTCAAACGAGAATACATATCACGAATAAGCTCATCATCATTCATTGTAAAGGAATCAAAATTTTATATAGCTAGACAATGTTTTTGCTCACGAACATTAGATGTGCCGTCATGGAGCTCTTGAAGTTTTAACCAAATTTTATGTGTTGTATTTAAAGTGAACACTTGGTTAAACACATCCATGCTAAATGATTCAAACAAGCAATTTTTAGCTCTAGCATTGAAATGTATTTCATTTTCTTTACTCTTTGTGGGTTTATCGGGATTCTTAATGGGTTTCATCCCGTCATGAGTCACTCTCCAAACACCCAAATCAACCGCCTTGAGGTGGCAAACCATTCTAGCTTTATAATAGGGGAACTTAGTGTCGTCAAAGTGCGGAGGCCTAGAGGTATCCATTCCAACCACTCTAAATAGCGTCGGCTCAACGGCGGTTAAGCCAAAGGTCCAAATTGAGCCAACCGGCTCTGATACCACTTGTAGGTGACCGTGACGCCTAAGAGGGGGGTGAATTAGGCGAATCAAAATTCAACTTCTAAACTATGACCTCTTTTTCTAACCCTAGCAAAACCTATGCAATAGATAAACTATCTAAATGTGCAACTATGATTTTGCTAGTGTGTTGCTATCTCTACCGCAAAAGGAGTAATACAATCAATGTAAATGCGAAAGCTAAAGAGCAAGGTAGAGATATGCAAACTCCCATCGACGACTCCGGTATTTTTACCGAGGTATCGAGAAGCGCGCAAGCTTTCCCCTAGTCCTCGTTGGAGCCCCTCGCAAGGAATCCCTCGCAAGGGCCAAGCTCCCGGTCGGTTAACTTTGTGGATAGCTTCGGCCCTTCTCTACGCGCAAGTGGGTCTCCGACGTGCCTTCCGGCAAGCCTCTCCTAGATGCTCTCCGCCGTCTTCACTATCAAGTTTCCAGCCAAAATGTCGCGGGCCTTGTTCCCTCTGGTACATGGTGGCGGCCACACCATAATCGTGGTTGGTGTGATCTTACAAGACTGCAAGCCCCTCCGATGTACAACAATGGTGCGTACAAGCACCGAGTGGTAAGAGGTATGCAAACCTCACTAAACACTAGGCCTAAACCTAGAGCAAGCGCATAAACGGTTATCTAATCAACCTAAGCACTTCGCAAAAGCACCTACGCTAATCACCTAATGAATTACTAAGCACTGTGCAAGTGAATATCACTAAAATGGTGTATCAACACTCTTGATATGTTCCATCAGCTCCACACACTACAAATGGCCGGTTGGGGGGTCTATTTATAAGCCCCACTGAGAAAGTAGCCATTAGGGACGAAATCCTGCTTTTCTGCTACTGATCGGACGCTGATCACGTCCTGACCGGACACGTCTAGTTGTCCGACCGTTAGAGCCGTGATCAACTGATCGGACGCTGTCAGCGTCCAGTCACTTGCCACCGGACGCGTCCAGTCACAAATTCGCCGCTCTAGAATCTTTCTGTACTCGATCGGACGCTGCTATTTCTGCGTCCGGTTGATTTGCCGTCGACGTCTGGTCGCTGCTGCTGACGCCTGCTGTAGCCGAGCCTCTTGATCAGAGCATCCGGTCACTTTCCGCCAGTGTCCGATCAACTCTGTAAGCTCGTTTCTTCGCGATCTTATGTACGGCTTGGTTCCTATCTTTGTGCTTGGACTTTGCTAGATATCTTGGGTCTTCTCTTGTGCTCCTAAGGTCTTACTTATGGTGTTGATCATTGGATCATCATGTCACCTTCGTCCAAGTCATGTCTTGCACCATATTGAACTATAAAACAATCACTTGCAAATTCATTAGTTCAATTTGGTTGTGTTGGTCATCAAACACCAAAATCCAAAGTAAATGGGCCTAGGGTCTATTTTCCTTACAGTGCTGCTTCTTCAACTCTGTTCTTGCCAAGTTCAGACTCACGACACACGTCCGATCGCCAACACCGACGGCAGAGCGCACCGGCGAATGGCAACTCATCGACCCCTGCATCGTCAATCGGATCCTCAACACCATCTCCAAGTCCATCTTCGACATCATCCACAAGCCCCATCTCACCGCCTACTCCTTGTGGACCATCGCCGAAAAGCTCTTCCTTGACAATGAACTCTAACGCACCAAGCTGCGCAGCCTTCATCAAGGTGACATATCCATCAACAACTACCGCACCAAGCTCAAACGCCTCGCCGATCAACTTCGTGACATCGGCCACCACATCTTCGAGCTGAGCCAAGTTCTCAACCTGCTCCGGGGTCTTAGCCCATGCTACCGTCATCTCAAGCCGGTGATCACTGCCAAGTTTTCGCCCCACACCTTCATGAGCACCAGATCATTCCTGATCCTCGAGGAGCTTAGCGAGAAACATGACGCCAAAGCTGAGGCATTGGTCCAACAACGCCGTCGGGCATGGATCCGGCAACAGCATGACCTCCAATGATGTCCCGCGTTGTCGGGTCCACTGACGGTGGTTCCAGCTCTACCGTTCCTAGAAGTACAGGCAGCATGGATGCGACGGAGGCTACACCGGTGGCTACGGCCATCACCCCCAGGGCCCCTCTAGACCCTGGACCACAGATTACAACCCATGGACTGGCTATGTGCAGGCCTGACCTACCCCTTTTCGGGCACCCGGCACTGGCCTCTTGGGTTCTCGACCACCCCTTCAGCAGCAGCAGGCCATGATGGCATATCAGGCTCTGACTCCCATCCCTCTTGGCAAATCAACAGGGACTTGGGACTCACCGTCCCCCTACACGGCGCTGTCCAACATTGGCGTGCGCACCCATCCTCCGAGTGTCGCAAAATGGTACCTCGACATAGGTGCTACCACTCATATGGCTTCCTTCCCTGGTAACTTCCCTACCATCCGCTTCAAACCTTCCTCTTCGATGATCACAGTCGGCAATGGTGCCCGATTGCCTGTCTCTCACCAAACCTTCAGTTCCATTCCAACATCTTCCTCCCTACTTTATTTATGCAATGTTCTTGTTGCTCCTTCTTTGATAAAGAACTTAATTTCTATCCGGCGGCTTAATCATGATAACAATGTTTCAATTGAATTTGACCCCTCTGGTTTTTCAATCAAGGATCTTGCAACGCGGGTGGAGATGCTCCGATGTGAAAGCAATTGGGATATTTATCCACTTCGGTTCCAACCACATCAAGCTCTTACTGCCTCATCGTCATCAGCAGTTTCTTTGTGGCACCAATGCCTTGGACATCCAGGAAACAATATTATTTCTCAAGTTCTAGCTAGTTTTGATTTCACCTATAATAAAACAGTCACACATACATGTTTCTAGCTAGTTTTGATTTCACCTATAATAAAACAGTCACACATACATGTTCTTCTCGCCGCATGGGACATGTTCATTTGCCTTTCAGTGATTCTACTACAAAGACTTATTTTCCATTTTAATTACTACACTCAGATGTTTGGACATCCCCTATGCTAAGTCATTCAGGTTACAAATACTATGTTGTTATGCTTGATGACTATACACAATACCTCTAGACTTCCCTCTCCAGCAAAAATCTGAGGTGCTGCCCACGTACTCTTCGTGCCTTCCAGGCATATGTCCAGACTCAGTTCAGGCTACCCATTCTCGCTCTCCAAACAAACAATGGCAAAAGAATTTGATTCTACTGCCCTCTGTCTCTTCCTCGCTGAACACGACATTCAGTTTCGCCTCTCCTGTCATTACCCCTCTCAACAGAACGAGAAGACCGAACATGTGCTCCGCACACTTAACGATTGTGTTCGTACCATGCATCTTCATAGTGCAGCTCTACTGGCATTCTGGGCTGAAGCTCTGTCCATGGCAACTCATCTTGTCAACAGGCGACCCTACCGCACCACCGGAATGACTACACCGTTTGAACTCCTCGTCGGTGTGGCACCAATCTACAACAAGCTACGAGTGCTCGGGTGCCGCTGCTTCCCCAACCTCATAGACACCACGTGCCACAAGCTCGCTGCCCGCTCCATGTCGTGTCTTCATTGGCTACCCCACGGATCACCGCAGCTACCGCTGCCACGGCGTCGCGATGTGACGGGTGATCACTTCACACCAGGGGCGGATCCAGCGGTGGGGCGGGGGGGCTCAAGCCCCCCCTACCCAAACCGAAGCAGTGCAAATTACTGTAGAGCCCCTATAAATTTTTAGGCAAAGTTATATAGTGTAGGAGGGGCTGAGACTCAGCAGTGTTGTTCAGACCCCCTAAAATATTTACTGGAAACGCCACTGCTTCACACCATGTTGTCTTCAACGAACAGGCATTTCCCTTTCGCGAGACAAGTGATGCTGCCTAGGCGCCGCGACATCCTATGGTGCAAGATGATCATCCACCCTGCCCACTCCCACAACATGCGCGTGCCACGACACCTCCAGCGACATCAACGCTGCAACTCGTCGCTAGCATCCCTACTCACCTGACGCACGCACGCACGGCTCGCCTGGTGCCACATCAACCAGCGCCCACGGCTGCGAGCCCCTCCGCCACGACGATGCTGGTGGCTCCAACACCGATCGCTGATGAACAGCTGCAACATGGACGCCTCCTCGACTTCCCTCACCCAGCGGCGACACCGCGACACCATCACAGCATGCCGTCCTCAAGCCGCCCGCTTCAGCAGTACCACTGTCACGTCGCCGGGATCCCCTCCGCGACCATCTTCACCAGCAGCGCCACAAGCTTATTCCACGCCCGTACATCCCATGGTGACACAAAGCAAGGCAGGAATCTCCAAGCCTAACCCCAAGTATGCTCTTCAGACAACAACTACTCCATCAACATCTCGTTGCCGCCCACGGTGTTGCCCATCCCCTCGTCGGTATGCGCGGCGCTCAAAGACTCAAACTGGTAGGCCGCGATGCAACTTGAGTACGACGCATTGCAGGCCAACAACACATGGACGCTCCAGGAATGCCCGCGCGGAGCTCGAATCATCACAGGCAAGTGGGTGTTCCACTACAAGTGGAACCCTGACGGCTCCCTCAATAGGTACAAGGCCAGGTGGGTGGTGCGCGGCTTCAATCAACGCTTCGGGATTGACTTCGAGAAACATTTTTGCCGGTCGTCAAACCAGCTACCATCAGGACGGTGCTCACCCTGGAGGCGTCCAAGCGGTGGGCGGTGCATCAACTCGACATCTCCAACACGTTCTTGCACGGGAACTTGTAGGAGATGGTGTACTGCAGCTAGCTGGCTGGCTTTGAACGTCCTGAGCGCCCCGACGTCGTGTCTCCTCTCCCGATCGCTCTATGACCTTCGTCAAGCACCACGGCCGTGTCGCTGATGGCCGTGCTGTTGTCAGATCCATGCCCGCCGGCGTTGCTATTGCTAGACCCATGCCCAGCGATGAGAGCCTGGCCAGCCTCGGCTTTGGTGTCGTGTTTCTCACTAGGCTCCTCCAGGATCAGGAATGATCTAGTGCTCATGAAGGTGTGGGGCTGAAACTTGGTGGTGATCAATGGTTCAAGATGACGGTAGCATGGGCTCAGACCACAGAGCAGGTTGAGAACCTGGCTTGGCTCCAAGATGGGGGGACGATGTCGCAAAGTTGATTAGCGAGGCGTTTGAGCTTGGTGCAGTAGTCATTGATGGACATGTCACCTTGATTAAGGCTGCGCAGCTTGGCCTTGAGGTAGACGACGTGTTGGAGTTCATTGTTGAGGAACAACCCTTTGACGACGGTCCACAAGGAGTGTAGGCGGTGAGATGGGGCTTGTGGACGATGTCAAAGACGGACTTGGAGACGGTGTTGAGGATCCAATTGACGTAGGGGGTCGATGAGTTGCCACTTGTGTCGCTCCTCCTTCGGCGTTGGCGACCGGACATGCGCCGTGAGTCCAAACTTGCAAAGAACGGAGTCGAAGAAGCAGCACCACTGGGAGTAGTTGCCGTCGTCAAGGTCGAGGGTGACTGGGACGTGGGAACATATGTTGACACTCTGGAGAACGGCAGCAACAGCGGGTTCCGGTGGATTGAGGTCAGAGTCAAAAGAGGTGTCGGGGTTTGAAGGGTAGGACTCCATGGATGCGGAAGCTGTGGCGAATGGGTTAAAGGAGGAGGATCCGCCTATCAGTGATACCATGTAAGAGGGAGAATTGATCAACCATACATTTACATTGATCTCAGGGTATACAATTTATACAGATTACAACACTACATGTTAGTCCTATATAGGCACAACGATCCTGCGGCATTGCGAGGAGTGCACTGGGCATGGGCGACGTGTCGCACCTGAGAGTGGCGCTGAGCCGAGTGAATGTGTCTGTCCCTTGCATGACGGCATGCATAGACTGAATCTCTAAAAGCACAGATGAAACCATCGAACGAAGATAATCTATGATACGAGGACAGAGAACTCAATCAAGAATTAAAAGATTAGAAGAGAAGCAAAGAATGTTACATTCTATTTCTGATAGGATTATCAGGTTGGCTAGAATTCAATGAAGCAGGTCAACGAATTATTCTAATTCCAATCCATACAATGAATTGTTGCAACACTAGTAAACACGTGATCATGTCTGTCACCAAGCACACAAATAAACACAAACTATATGAGACAAATCAAATAATATGAGACAAATCGAATAACTCACCGCAGTCTGTCTTGAGAGAGAAAAACTCCAGAGAAGATTCTCCGCCGCTTTCCAAAGGCCTAATGTTGTCATTTTCCTTGGTGTATATACTTCACAGCATTATCACACTTCATCAGGTGGTAAATATCTGACAGGACAGAGTTCCACATGGCACTAGTCTTTGTACCATGGAGGATAAGCGTCTTCTTGCCTGTCTCAACCTGACAAAATTATCAGAGCACAAGTCAGATGCGATTCAGTCACAATAAAACACATGATGTTTTTGTTTTCAAAGTTGTTACCATATACAAGGTTTGAAATAACTGGAACCAATTGTCTAATACCTATACCAGCTATCTAATAACAATTAGGTATGGAGAAGTCATGCCCTACTAGTAGCAATATCAAAGTAGCAACAAAGCATTGCTTTTTCTTCAGACCAAATAGCAACCACACATACAAGCTACAGTATATTTACAACGTTACAGAAAAGATGATGCAATGCGTTATTCTCATTGACAGCCGTGTGTGTGTATAAATATTGCCGAAACAGAACATTGAAACGTGTCTTCAGCAGACACCGAAACTAAAACCCATGGAACGCCAAGCCCGTGGAAGGCATAGATTGTGCGCGAACCACACCGAGGTTTTGGAAAGACGAAAGAGAACATGGGTGGGATGCAATGTTTTCAAGTCGTTCGATTAATCACGATTAATTATCCTAATCGGTCCCTGCTGACTGATTAGGGGTACCGTCGACTTGTACAAGTCGTCCGATTAATCGCGATTAATCGTCCTAGTCGGTCCCATGGCAACTAGGTTCGACTGGACGACTTGAAAACATTGGTGGGATGAGGTGCATAGAAGGACGCTTATGATCTTGGGCGCGTGCTTGAGGATCTCCCTCCTAGCGCGTTGGGTCTTGGGGACCCTGACCGCTGCCACCATCTTCTCCCTCCGATGCAAGCCGCCGCCACCGCGGAGTCTTGGCGGTTGAATAGAAGGGCAGCGCAGCTTATAGGCACAGGCGCACAGTCCTAAAACTAAAAGCCTCGCCAGTTCTGGGAAGACTTAGATGGTCTCATTAGAGTTGTACCTCGTAGTGAGAAGCTTTTTATAGAAGGATATCTTAATGGGCATATAGGTACTACAAGCGCAGGTTTCGAGGCAATTCATGGAGGTTTTGGGTATGGTAGTAGGAATCAGGAGGGGGGAGGAAGTTCTAGACTTCGCGGTAGCTTTTGACCTGATGATAGACAACACTTTCTTTAGAAAGAGAGAATCTCATCTAGTGACCTTTAGTAGCAGACAACACTCTAGCCAGATTGACTTTGTCCTCACAAGAAAAAAGGACAAACGAGCATGCTTGGGTTGCAAGATGATACTAGGGGAGTGTGTTGTTTCTCAACATAAGATTTTGGTGGCAGACTTTTATTTTTAGGTGCGTGCCCATAGGGATAAACAAGCTAAGATTGAAAGAACAAAGTGATGGAAACTGAAAGAGGAGACGTCAGAGGTATTCAGAGAAAGGGTTATCAAAGAGGGCTCTTGGAAGGAAGAAGAGGACATAAACAACATGGGGGAGAAGATGGTAACCAACATTCAGAAGGTGGCCTCATAGGTGTGTGGAGTAACCAAAGAAAGTGGAGGCGAGGCTAAAGATACTTGGTGGTGGAACGAGGAAGTCCAAAGGGCTATTAAGGAAAAGAAAGAATGCTATAGACGCTTGTACCACGACAGGAGTATGGACAACATAGAGAAGTACAAGATGGCAAAGAAGACTGCAAAGCGAGCTATAAGTGTGGCAAAGGGTAGAGCGTACGAGGATCTTTACGAACATTTGAGTACAAAGGAATAAGAGAAGGACATTTATAGGATGGCTAGGGTTCGTAAGAGAAAGACAAGTGACTTCACCAAGTTAAGTGCATTAAGGATGAAAGGGAGCATCTCTTGGTGGAGGATGAGATCCGACATCGATGGCAAGAGTATTTTGACAAATTGTTCAATGGTGAGAATACGAACACAACCTTTTAGTTGAATGACTCTTTTGATGACACCAATAGGCGCTTTGTACAGAGAATCCAAGAATCTGAGGTTAGAGAGGCGTTGAAAAGAATGAAAGCAGGTAAGGCGATGAGACCGGATGGTATCCCAATCGAGGTGTGGAGATGCCTCAAGGACATAGCTATAGTATGGCTAACTAAGCTGTTCAACTATATTTTTCGATCGAACAAGATGCCTGACGAGTGGAGGAAAGGTATATTGGTACCGATCTACAAGAATAAAGGGGATATTCAAAGTTGTAGTATTTACCGGGGAATTAAGTTGATGAGCCATACTATGAAGCTATGGAAGAGTTATCAAGCATCGTTTGAAAGCAATAACGTGGGTCTCTATGAACCAATTTGGTTTCATGCCCAGAAGATCAACCATGGAAGTCATTTTCTTAATAAGACAAGTTATGGAGCAGTATAGGGAGAAGAAGGACCTACACATGGTTTTTATTGACTTGGAGAAGGCTTATGATAAAATACCAAGGAATATTATGTGGTGGGCTTTGGACAAACATAAAGTTCCAACGAAGTATGTCGGGCTCATTAAGGACATGTACAATAATGTTGTGACTAGTGTTCGAACAAGTGATGGAGACACGGATGACTTTCCGATTAGGATAGGACTACATCAAGGGTTAGCTTTGAGCCCTTATCTGTTTGTCTTAGTGATGGATGAGGTCACAAGGGACATACAAGGGGATATCCCTTGGTGTATGCTTTTCGCCGTTGATGTAGTGCTAGTTGTTGAAAGCCGGACAGGAGTGAATCAGAAATTGGAGTTATGGCGGTAGACTTTGGAGTCCAAAGGTTTTAGACTCAGTAGAACTAAAACTGAGTATATGAGATGTGACTTCGGCACTACTACTCGGGATGAGAAAGATATTAGTTTGGAAGGTCAAGTAGTGCCTAGGAAGGATACCTTTCGATATTTAGGATCAATGCTACAGAGAGACGGGGATATTGATGAAGATGTTAGCCATAGAATCAAAGTAGGGTGGATGAAGTAGCGTCAAGCATCTGGTGTCCTATGTGACAAAAGGGTGCCATAGAAGCTAAAAGGTAAGTTTTATAGGACGGCGATTAGACCTACTATGTTGTATGGTGCAGAATGTTGGTCTACGAAAAGACGACATGTTCAACAGATAAGTGTCGCGGAAATGTGTATGTTGCGTTGGATTTGCGGTCATACAAGAAGAGACCGAGTTCGGAACGATGATATACGTGATAGATTAGGGATAGCACCAATTGAAGAAAAGCTTGTCCAACACTGGTTGAGATGGTTTGGACATATCCAACGGAGACCTCCAGAGGCACCGGTGCATAGTGGAATCCTAAGCCAGGATAGTAACGTGAAGAGAGGCAGAGAAAGACCGAAGTTGACTTGGATAAAGACAATAAAAGAAGACTTGAAAGGATGGAATATATCAAAAGACTTAGTCTTAGATAGAAATGCTTGAAAAATAGCTATTCACGTGTCTGAACCTTGATTGCTTCTGCTTAGTTTTAACTCTAGCCTACTCCAACTTGTTTAAAACTTAAAGGCTTTGTTGTTGTTGTTGTTTATTGTAAAATGAATAAATAAATAAACAAATCCTTCACTTGTGTCCAATGGGCCGGTCTGGGATTGTTTGGTTTAGGAAATGGTAAAAGTTTATTTCACCTCCGTTGATTGTGGCTGTAG
Source organism: Miscanthus floridulus (assembly GCF_019320115.1). NCBI lineage: Eukaryota > Viridiplantae > Streptophyta > Magnoliopsida > Poales > Poaceae > Miscanthus > Miscanthus floridulus. The sequence goes on from NC_089587.1 coordinate 34,343,191, forward strand.
TCTAATTTTAGGGGAAAAAAGTCTAACTACTTTCTCCAAGTTTAGTCTACTTCGTTCGTTCTAAAATAAATAACGACACCCGGTGCAAAGAGCCCCCGCTTTGTGGGGGTCTAAGAAAGAGTGTTAGTGGCAAACCTTATCCTCGCTTGTGCAATGCGAGAAGACCGTGACTCGAACCCAGGACCTTCCGGTCACAGGCGATAAGACTTTACCGTTTACACCAGGTCCGCCCTTCCTAAAATAAATACACATCCTATTTATAGGAGATTCAAGCACTTTTAAGTTTGAACAAATATATACACAAAAGTACTAATGTGCATGATGTGTAATAAGCATCACTAGAAAATACGTTACGAAAGCACATTTGGTTATATGATCATCTAGACGAGAATTTGGTATTTGGAGTCCTTACCAAAGTCTCCACAAATACATCAAAAATCAAGTAAAAAACTATATAAATATACATGCAATCCCTACATTTATGATCTATCAACTACAAAGATAGATGATTTTGCACTACCAATCAATGTGCAATATCAGAAAATTATAACATTATGCAATTTGCACTGAAAACCAATACCTAGACTCTGTGTAAACCCCATATGCTACTAGTCTTGATTTTTATCCCACCAACACATTGTTCGTAATCCATTCTAGGACAAAAACACATTTGAAAACCATGATAAAGATACCATGAGAGGTTGACATCACTACATCTGGTGAGCAAGATTCTCTACATATTACATCACTCAACAAGTACCGGTACGATTGTATAGTGGAACCCCTCCGGACTTAAAAAGACTTTGGTGGTGAGAAATGACCACCACATACAGGCGCAACATACCGCCAAAATTTTAAAAGTTAAATGCACGTGGAATGCTCATCACGTCACACACTCGTATCAAACGTTGCTGTCAGTTCGTCTGTTCCTTAGCATGCTAACCTCATGTCATTGTTTGGAGAATAAATTATTGACACATGATGCCTCGTTATGCGTCAAATCGCAATGCCACACCCTCAATGCTGATGCTTATAATATGTGATAGTACGAGACTCTATCCAATGGTGATACTGGAGGTAGGGCGCCAGGAAGGAATGGTTTCTTGATATCTTGTAGTAGGTCACTGAGTCCTGGTCTAGGATGCAGTGAGAATTTCACTCTTGGATGCAAGAGTTAACTTCAGTGGTGTCACTGCTGTTTCCTCTGCCTGCTCCTGTGACATGGTGCACAAATTTTGTGCATATTAATTTGTTTTCAAAATATTCTTAAACTGTGGAAACATGCAAAGTGCAAGAAGAGTAAATAAATCACTTGTCCCAATTTGAAAAGAACATACTGTTTCAGTGGAAGCACAATATGCTTCTAGCTCTCTCTTTGCAAAGGTCGGAAGAACAAATGCTGCCCTATGCATCTGTTCAATGATGAAAATTAATCAGGGTGAAGGAAGCTTCATGGAAGCAATCTCAGATAAGAGTTGCAGTTTAATGCGTGAGCAAAAAATAGGAAGAGTAGGTATACCAATACCCCGATATTACAAATGGAAATAGACACAACTGGATTGTACTACCAAATCATACAAGCCGTGAACCTAACTCCTGCGGTCCTGCCCTGAACTAGTTGGTATGGCTGAGCCGTATTTTCCACTGACTTCATTATCATTACAACATATAAGGGACAATCAACAAAAAATAGAATTTCTTAGATCGTGTCATTAAGATAAATTCTGCATACTAGGACAAATGGCAACACAGGTTACAAAATCGCAAGGCAGTGGTCTAGCGCCTAGGAAGATTAAGCCCTGATTAAACGTGATTAAATATTTGTGAATTTTTCACTTTTATTTATTTATTTTTGCTGCTGGTAGCATAATCAGGAGGTTTATATGTAATAGAAATTCACTACATAGAGGTTTGCATAGCAGAGTAATATAAAGCTTAAAGCATCACATATTCACAAGGGGACAAGGCACTCAATCAGACAACCAGTAAACAGAGAACCGAGATTTAGAAGAAAATCACAACACAGATATAGAAGTACTGAGTTTTGTTACTAATGGCTAAATCAGATCTCGAAAGAGAGAGAGAGAGAGAGAGAGGGGACCAAATAGGAATTCAATTTTATGCAGAGGTGACTAGGTGAGAACTATCAGAGAGGACCAAATAAGAATTCAATTTTCTGGAAGTGACTCGGTGAGAACTATCAGAGTAGCACGGGGAAGCAGGGAGGATGAGCACGTGTGAGGAGCTGTAGAGGTGAACGAGTCAGGGAGGGTGCACGTGGGGAGCCGGGTGGTGCTGTGGCCGCGGTGATGCAAGGTGCTCAAGCTCAGATTCCTCTCGCAGTGGGCAGGGGAAGCAGAAGATGCGATAGCGGTGGCTGCAAAGAGTCATGACACAATTTTTTTTTCTCCATGACGGAGGAGGTTTTTTTTCCAGTGGACGCCCTAAGCTTACTGCTTGCGGTTCTTTTTCCCGTGCTGTCACGCGCCCGCACATGATCTGCCTTGCTCCAGATTTCCCCTGCTCTCACATTTTATTGACCGCTATGGCCTAGGCGATGCGGCAGGGGTCTACTTCGTGCTTAACCACAATTAGGCATACACGTAATTACGTTTTTCAACATAGAAAATATTGGCGAGACAAATCCTGTATGATTGATTAAGAAAACGAACCTCTGAATTATAAAATCTGATCTCTCTTCCAGATTTTGTAGCTCCTTCCACCTTTTCAATTGGATTTATAGGAGTCAGAAAGTTGACCGATGGACCTTCTTTGGCACATAGTAAAAACCCAATTACCCCACTGCAAAATTCAAGTAAACTTTCTGTAAGAAGTTCGTTCGAAACAGAAACACTTAAACACAACAAAGACTTCTTTATCTAGAACTGCAAAGACTAGAACAAGCATTTGTAACAACTCACAACTACTAAGGACACCATATCCCAACTAACCTTCCACACTTGGGAAACCAAGGAATATGGAAGGATTATAATCCTATGGAAAGTTTCTTATGTGTTATGTCAGAACAAAGGAAGAAGTCCCAGAAACTCTTACAAAATGATTCAATACAAATAAACTTGAAGAAAATTTAACATGAAGTTAGAATAGGAATGCAAGTGGGTATCCAATATGTAATTCTGAGTCATAACCTTAGTTAATTTTAATTCCATTTTTCTTGCTTTGAATCCGGATTAATTAATTTGGATGATACAATGATCCTCCCTCCCTCTCTCGTAAGTCAAACTTCACTTTCACCAAATTTACACAAAAAAATGGAGCAAGGAAAGACAACTCATCGTAACAAATGCTATTTTAAGTAAATGATTTTTTTTCTCAAACTACGCAGGAGAGCTACGCGTCATTTCATTAAGGTAGAAAAAAACAGTACACGAGTCCAGAAGGACCCAAACCCGAGTACAGGAACAAACACACAAGGAAACATGACCAGCGACCACAAGGCCTAAGAACCAAGGGCCAGCAACCTGGGCATGAGCTTAAATAAATGATTTTGACACAGGCCTGGTGCAGTGGTGAGAGCTGTCTCACTGAGTCACCAGGTCGCGGGTTCGAAGCAACCTCTCCACAGATTTTGCGGGGGGAAGGCTTGCCTCGGTTTTTCCCTTCCCCAAACCCCACTCATGTGGGAGCCTCCGGCACTAGGTCTGCCCTTTTTTAATGGACACCCATGTTGTTCCATGTCGTTTAAGAATAAGAATTTTAGATTAAAAAAACATCTCCCTCCCTCTCACTCTGATTTTGTCCTAAGTCAAACTTATATTTGACAAAATTTATAGAAAAAAATGGAGCAAGGAAAGAAAACTCATGCCAAAAATGCTATTTTAAGTAAATGTTTTTAGCAATGGGCACCCATATTTTTTTCCATGTCATTTAAGACGAATTTTAGATAAACAGCTATCCATATGCATAGTGCATAGCTGATGCATGGATAACAAACCAAAACTAAATCTTCACACAAATAGATGGTTGTTAGGGTTAGTACATGCAATGAAATAGAAATAACTGATACATATATTTAGAAGAAAAAGAAAATAATGAATCGATACTATTCAGAGAGACCACAACTGTGAAAACTAAAAAAGTGAAATTAGAACTGATTTTTAACTTTTAAGTACGCACCATTCCATCAATAATAAAAATGATCTTAGGACCGAAAGGATAAAGATAAGGAGACTAGAGAATAGAGAAGTGAAGAACCTCGGGTATGTTGGGACACTAGTCCATGCATAGCGTACAGAACCCTTGAAAGTTTCACGACAAATTGAAAGCATATCCTGAATCAAATGTGTATGTAACCACATACTCTCAGCTTGATTACAAAGAACGCCGCCAGGCCCCAAAGCTCTAGCAATTGTCTCAAAAAAAGGTTTCTCCACAAGTTCCTGAGCAGGCCCTGCAAATGCCAGTAACTAAGAAAATAAGATTTGAGTCTTTGACTGAAAGTTTATAGGTCAAAGTTCTTTTTGAAAGAAAGTATGAGCAAATTATTCATCATTTACACAGAACAGCTAGGAATGCAATAACCTAGAAATAAAGAAGCATTGAGTTCAGGAGTAATATAATAGGAAGCAGAAAACCAAAATGCACAGAACAGATATACAACACCAAAGACATAGCAAAGATTTTCCATGGCACTGTGCTCAAGAAAGACAATGCATGGCAGCATAAGCTCACCTATTGGATCTGATGAATCAACAATGATAGCATCATATGTCCCTTCAGGAGCATTTCTCAAGAATTCGACAGCTAAAAGCAGAAGAAAGACAATTCTTGTAAGTTACAGTTCAAGAACTGAGTATTTACCAATATCTAAAACAAATAGGAAACTTCAGCAGATATAAAAAAAAATAATGTAGTTATATCATGGACTCATGGAATTATCGGCATACCATCGCCCACATGAAGTTGAACACGAGGATCTTCAAATCCAACAGACAAGTGTGGGAAGAAATCTTTGCAAACCTACAGAGTTCAGATCTATATCAGCAAAGTATAATTAAGCAATTAAACTTGAAAAGGTTAAGGCATCAAAGGACAACTTTACATCAATAACTAGCTGATCAATCTCACATATGTCAATAGACTCCACTGAACTATGTCTGGATATCTCTCGAAGTACACCTCCATCACCACCACCAATAACTAAAACCTGCAAAGTAGTTCCTAAGGACATAAGTCACTACAGTTTCCATTCAAATTCAAGTAAAAAGAAATATTCCATGTACTGAGATATAGCTGCAGAATATCTTCCAAATGAATCTCTGCTAAGCAACACAGCATTGTCTATAATTTCACAATATTGAGGAAAAACAAAGATCAGGAGACATACTTTTTTAGGGGATGGAATTGAACAAAGTGGTAGGTGAGTAATCATTTCCTGGTATGCACATTCATCCTTGTCAGTCAACTGAACAATACCATCAAGCACAAGGACTTTCCCATAGGTCGATGCCTGCATAGAAAAATTACCAGGTTTAAACAATAGAAGCTAACTGCAGTTTCTTATTTCTGGTATAAACAGCTGATGTGAACCTCAAAAACTAAGACTTCTTGGTATGGCGATTTCCCCTGGTACAAGATCTTCTCCACTTTCAAAGAATGGGCCTCTCCTATATATGAGAATAAAATGACAAGAGATATGAGAAAGTACAATTGTTTCACTCTGGGGCAAATGTCAGAAAATTACTGCAATGAAGAACAATTGGAAATTCCCTTCAATGCCAATATATTATAGGATGCCAAACAAAGGAGTTACGGACAAAGACCACACTGGGGAGTATAGCCAAAAGCCCAAAACACTGATGATCCAACATTGGCACATAAAATTTAACACATTACAGGGGTCAGGAAATGAAACAAAAAGAGCATAGGCTTTCCTGTGGAAACGACAAAACTATGCACACTACCATTGACAAATATATATTAAAAAACAAAAGTAGCACTCATCTGCATATGCACTCGGTCATTCTGCCATGAGGAAAAATTGCGCAGGCATAAGACATGCAGCACTAGCACAGTCAACAGACTATAGGGTGTGTCTTACAATTTACAAACAACAAATAAATAAGAACAAAAACAAATCCTAACTCTGATTAACATGCAGTCATGCACTATGCTAGATCAACTTCCTGTAAAATTTCGTGACGATTTTTAGATTGTACTATAAGGGTGTGCTTGTCAAAATACAGATAGATACCAACTTAGGGTTCCTTTAGGTCAATCATTTCCCATGGGGATTGGAGGGGATTGAGCCCTTAGAGATGTCAAAAACCATTCTTTGTACAAAAGCTGGACAAGTTGCACATCAACTTTCAGCAAATGCTTGAATTTTCTTTCAACAAAAAGCCAGTCAAAACTCTAAACCACTTCTCACATAAATAAATTCCAGTTAAATCACTGAATGAAAATTCATTTGCAATTTTAATAATTGAGCACTGCATCCATTGAAGCCTGAAGTTGTCAAGCCAGTAACTACATATCTATCAGAAAAATGATATTCCGAAGACAAACAAACAATTAAACTTTTGAATTTTGGAGTAAAGTCCCTCCAGTAGACTATTGTTAGACATAAGCTAAACAATATTGGCAGTGGCTGGACAAGTACCTGGCCACATCGGGTTATTGTAATATTGAACTTTGCTGGCTTTACCTGCAGAGGCAGCAATCAAGGTCAAACAGTAATAAGTTGTACTGTTGTAGCATCTATGTTATCAAGCAAGACAATCAAGGCATACCACAGCGTGATCGTGGTTCAGTGAACCATCCTGAAACCACGGTGGCATGGCACTTGGCCTCAGACTCTGGCGCGGAGGCTCTCGCCTTGACACAGCAAGGGGGCAGCGGCTTGGCAGAGCCATCGCCCCCACTCCCCTTTGCCTGCACCGCCCCATTCAAACCATTTCCTGCGCCTCCAGCGTCCATGGACCCTGTTCCTCTTTGGAGTTCCCAGCCTCTGGATCAAAGCAACAAACAGCACCAAGGCTAAGCGGCAAGCGATTGCAAGCACAAATCAACGAGCATCGGTGCCAGCACGGGAATGGAACGCCGAACAGGTTGCAGGGTACAGGAAAACGTGGGCCTCGAAGATGGAAACAGACGGTGTGGGCAACTACCAGCCACACCACGCCAACTTTATCTTTGCTGGTGCTGGCTACGAAGACGTGGCTAGGTTAGAGCATCATAAGTCATGATTAACCCAATCAACTTCAACTAGTCCTGATATAGCATCCCAACTTCTCAGCAATTAAAATAACGGTGGTTTGGAAGGAGATCCCTATCTTTTTGCCTTCTATATATGGAATATAATAGCCAGGAGCACCCAGGCATACGCATTTGAAAAACACCACCTGGAATGAATAATGCGGGGAGGAATCGCGGCTCTTATTCGATTTGAGGAAGCACGGAACTAATACCGATCATAAGCGACTGTGCGGATGGCCTCTTGAAACTTCTAGAAAATACTCGACTGTGTGCGGATGGACTCTAGAAACTTTTAGAAAATACTCGACTGTCTAGAAACTTCTAGAAAATACTGTGGCGTGTGGTGTAGAGGCGTGCGGGGCGGTGCTCCTTACCAGGTGGCAGGTGCGCGATGGCGAAGCAGGGCGGGGTGGGGAGGAGGGGAGCGGCGGCGCGAGGGCTGAAGAAATAGAGGGGCGCCGGCGCGCGTTGCTCGGTGGTGGCGGTGGATTCTCTGCAACTTGCGACTCCTTCCCGGCTTTCCTTTTTTTTTCCTGCTTTCCCTCTTTTGGAATCTGTGCTTTGTGCTGCGGCCTGCGAGGGGAGCGTGCGTAGAGGCCTGGAGAGATCGGGCGTGGATCATAGTCACCGTACTCCCAAGAATAGATCTCATTCTCGATCGTCGAGAAGTCAATTGTTTTTAATTTTAACCAATTATATGTAAAAAAAATATTAATATTTATAATACATAATTAGTATCATTCATCACATAATGACTAGTACGTTTAAAAAAAGGTTGTCTGATGCGTGTGAGTACATGGTGAAAAATTAATTACAATCATGGGTTTTCATAGGAACCTAAAAGTCTACTATTGCATATTATTATATCTCTGGTCAATCGATTTTATAGTTTTGGGTATTGAGTCGATCGATGTTTATATTTAAGATGGTACATATCCCCCCCCCCCCCCCCCCCCCCCCCCGCCTCCCCTGCGTGACAGCCATTTAACGTCCATGATGTGCGTCGGGAACGGCTAAAGAACTTTTTTTTTTTCTTAGAGGCCGTTTGGATCTATAGAATTTGATTGAATTAGAATCATATTGTTTGGTCAGTCTATTTTGGTAGAAATGAAACCATCAACGCCTACGTAACATTCTTGGCCTGGAAAATGGGAAGCCTAATTCCATTCTTTTACTACCATATTACTCGCTCTTGCTGCCCATCCTGTCCTCCGAAGCAGCCACCTGTTTGTAATCGAACGACCATGGCACCATACAATAACGTGGAAGGAGCTCTCGAGTATGCATGCTCAAAGATGCCAGGAAGGTATTTCAATTCTAGGGACTCAAACGGGCCGTTAGTCTTTTTGAATAAGCCAATGTAGTTAAATAGATCATTTCGTTTTGGATATAGTCTAGGTATGTGTCCTGTAATTTCAAAGGGTCAATCAGACATATATTATCTAGATTCGTATGTGTATTTTATTTCAATTCTGTTCATTCTGCATTTTTTGGGACTTGCATTCAAAAGTAAAAAAAAGTTCATAATAGCCGTGGATGTCAAGGAACTCCGCTCAAGGCGCTGTCCAAGTACAAAATATGCAATCTGATCTGTCTCCAACAAATGCTCTAAAGTCTTACAAATCAGAACTTCAAAGTAGGGGGGGGGGGGGGGGGGGGGGGGGGTGATGGGATTTGGAACGGTTTCCCTCAAATAGTAATCAAACCTGGTTTTCTCAAATTCCAAGAGCACATCTTCCATTGATCCAAGTCCGAAAGCAATAACAAATCAAGGCACTACTCTCATGAGAAAATTAAGAAATCTCCAAGACGCAACGCAAGAGGGAATATATGCCGACAAAACTTATATAGCCACACGGTGCTCCTTAGTTTGCAAGAGCCTCTTTATCCTAGTCTAGGGAATATATGTCTTTCTGCCCAGAACAGATCATCTCCTGTTTACTTTTGTTATCTACTAACGATGGACTACACGTAAAGATTGATTCCTCACTTTATTTAATTTTAAAGAAGAAAATTCTGTGAAAGATCTCCGATCCATTGATTCCTCCCTTTATTTTAAAGAAGAAACTCTGTGAAACTTCTCCATTCAAACTTGGCAGTTTACTCGGTTCTCGTGGAACTGAAGTGCTGTAGTGTATATATCCTTGAAATTTCTGTCAAATTCGCCCATCCTTCCTTTGGTTGCTGAACCTTTCTCTCAGACAGGTCAAGTCCTAGTTTGGATACGAAACCAAAGGAGTTTGGAATAAAAATAGCATGTTGATTGTGCTTCCAGTTGGCTCCAATCACCTTTCGAAAAGTAGGTAATGAAAGGGCGATCAACGGGAAAGCATATGAAAAAGGATTCATTCGACAAAAAAATGAAAAAGAGATTATTCCCCGCAAAAGGAGAGGCTCCCATAGAAAGGCTATTGTATAGAAAAGATAAAAAGAGAGTTCTCTCAAAGCACCGTGGACTTTGTGTACAGATTACTCCCCGCAAAAGGTGAGCTTTGTGTACAGATTTGACCGCATGCTTTATATTTTCTCGATCACGCAAAAGATTTGCATGTTTTTGTATTAAGTGGGGAGAATTTGATTACAGGGGTTGGGGGGCTTTAGAATTTTTTATTAAATAAAATTAATTAGCATTGATCGTGAACCTGCCCCCGCGTCGCTCCCACGTGAGCGGCTCGGGCGGCTCCTCCCCCCAATCCCTAGCAGCCCCTCCCCTCCCCTCCCCGCCGCGCCGCCGCCGGAGCTGGCCGCCGGCATGGCCGCCCCGCGCGGCAGGGATGGTGGCAGCGGGGCATTTCTCCTTTCTCTTGGCGGCGCGTGCGGCAGCAGGCCGACGGCCCCTCCCCTCGCGTGAGCAGCGTGGAGCTCAGCGGGGAGGGCCGTCGCGGCTATGGCGGCGCCGGCTGGTGCCCGAGCTGGCACAAGGGACGACGGCGGGCTCTCCTTCTCCTCCGCGCGTTCCCCTCCTCCTCTCTTGACGACAACGGCGGCGACAGCTGGGGCCGCCGGTCCGGGCCACGTGAGGTCAGATCCGGTGCCCGGAAGGCCGGATCTGGACTCCAGGTGGCCAGTTCGGCTTCGGGGCCGGCGCCGGGTGAAGTGGTGGCCGGTGGCGGTTGCGGCGGCGGCCGGGGCTTGTGATGGCGCTGGGGGCAGCGCTCCCTCTGCCTACCTCTCCCCTCATGGCCCTGGCTGTTGCGGTGGCGGCCGGGCCTCTTCAGGGACTGGCTATGGCCAGGGCGGCAACCTACTGGCTAGCCTGCCCGTGGTGGCCGGTTTGCCGGCCTCGGTGGCGAGCAGGGCGACGGGCCGGCACATGGTGGTGCCTGCGGTTGTGGTCAAGATGGAGGCGGCGGCGGCGGCGGCATGGGGCACCCGGTTCGGGGCCTGGTGTCCGGATCCAGCGGTCCCAGGGCAGGGGGGGCGCCCGAGATGGTGGGGCACACGCCCTGTAGCGGCTGGCGGCAAGGTCGGCTACGACATCGTGGGTGCCAGGGCCGACGAAGATGGTTAGTGGCGGCCTCGTCGTGCGGCACTGGGACGCGAGCGGCGGAGTCAGGTCCGGCTATGCGTGGCCCGGACAGAGGGGGTGACGGCCGACGCAGTTGTGCAGCTGCTGCGTGTAGCCGGCGCGTCGATGCCCCTCTAAAGGGGCTTCCGTGGGGGCAGCGGGACAGCAACGATGGCGGTGAAGGCTGACAGGGGGTCCGGCTTCGCGACCCGGCGTTCGTGCTAGAGGGTTCTTGGGCGAAAGCCTTAGTGACGGCGACGTTATTGGGCGTCGCTTCCCTGTTGGGGGCGTCGTGTTTTCCCCTCTAGCATGTCATCCAAGGGTGAAAACCCGGTCCACTTTAGACGTGCGACGGTGGCGCCATCGGCGTCGCTCCCTTCCTGAAAGCGTCGCATCTAGATTATCGCCGTGGCCTCGATGGGAGGCATGGGTTTGCGACTGGAAGTCGGAGCTGCTCTTCGATGGTTGAGCTTGGCAACGATGATCTGTGGCGGTCGTTCCTTTGGACCAGTCGGGAGGTGACCAGTGGGTGGCCTGCCATGGGAAGTCCAAGCTGCTGGCAGCTTTGCTTCCATGCTCGACAACGATGATCCATGGCGGTGTGTCGTGTTTGTGCTCAATCGCCTCGCAGGGTGGTTAGCCCCTCGGGTGCCATTTTGGCTACTCGATTGGCTAACATTCTTGTACATTATTACATTCTTTCGTCTTAATTGAGCGGCAGAGTTCCTGCCTTTTGTTTCAAAAAAAATTATTAAGCAAATGCCCTCCCAAAAATTACACTCGACTACCTATTACTTGTTGAAGAAGACAACCTAGGCTTTTTGCGCCGGCTCCACAAGTCAGCCTCGCGCTTGATGAGCTTGAGCAAGTCGGGCACCTGAGTGCTTGCTCTGCGGAAGCACCTTGCTCCGTGGGCTTTATATTTTTCTCGAACGTGCACTGTAGCACGTATTTTACTAAGACAAAGTAGAGAACATCCAAACAAACAACGGCACCTTGCACCTTGCTCCGTGAGCTTTATATTGATTTATTAGTTATGGATTCAGCGTGGAAAGGTGAAGGCGCTGGGGAAAATCAAATTCTTCTTCTGGCTTTGTCTCATAAACGAATATGGACTGCGGAGCGGCGATGTCGGCATGGATTGCAAGATGAGGACGCCTGCACATTCTGTGACCAGCACGCAGAGACGGTCAGCCACTTGCTACTGGGATGCCCTGTCAGCAGGCAGCTGTGGTTCTTAATCGCAGGGCTTCGTGCACTGTCTGTAAGACTCCTATTTCCACTGTGCTTAATGAAATAATACTGGCAAAATGCCTGTTCGAGAAAAAAAAAATCAGCGTGGAAAGCGTATACTAATCCACACATTCCATATATCTAAAGCCCATTTCGTCATGTACAGATAACCAACCAATAAATCGGTAAAACTGATTTACGTTATTCGATCAAACCTGACAGCTTCAGACCATTTGGTGTCTAGCTATTACAGCATCCAATCATAGATGCTGACGATATATTAACAAGATCTATCACTTGATGCTTCTAAAAGGATTACAGGTTGCCAGCTGATGAACATTGTTTGCATTGGTACCAGGGGTACAAAAAAAAGGTCACACTATTCTTCAGCGAAGAAGTTGGGTTCTGCTGGCTTCTGTAACAACAGCCTTGAAGACACTCTTTCCAGCAAACGGCCCTTTCGGGCAGCGTTTCTTCGTAAGATTCGTACCATGTTGGAAGCGAAATGGGCAGCGTAGAGCGCCGCGCCAAGGCTGCAAGAGCTAGAGGCGTCAGTCACGATTGCTGCTTGGAACATCCTCTCCTTCTCGTACAGGCTATCCTCCAGCTTCCTTCTGCAATACCTGTGCCAAGCTGCCTGTATGAAGCAAGCAGCCCACGTACGCCATTGCTGGGAGTAAAATCTGAAGGTGTGCCGGAGCTGCTTGCTGTGGAGCCTCCTGTACTGGTTGGCCACAAACTTCAGGTGATGGGCCCTCAAGGCGAAACCTTCGAGCTCCGACAGCGTCTTCACCGTCCTGGTTGAGCTGGGAAGGTTTGAGCCCGAAGCAGGATCCAGAGCCCATGTGAGGAGCTCTTCGCCGCAGAAATCACCGCCTTGGAGAACATTGGAGTTGAAGAAGCCCGTTCGCCCACCGTCTGTTGTCATGCTTTCAAGTCTCCCTCTCATGATGAAGAACATCTCGTTGACTGGGTCGCCTTCGAGAATGATGCAGCTTCCTTCTGTGTACAGCATCGGTTTTACACGATCACACATGGCGTCTAAGAGCTGATCGTCCATGTTTTCGAACATTGGAACCTGCAACACAAGTTGGAATTGATGTCAATTAACTAAATTAATTTCTTTGGATGATACATATTATCTAGTGTTATTCTAAACGCTAAATGTTAAATGGGAAATGCGGCCGATTAAATGGAAATTGATATACCACCGTATAACGTTTAAACGATCTGTAAATCGTGTAGCCATTGTCATTGGAATCATGATGGGTTTGAATCTCACGTATTGAATGGAACAAAGAGGAAAGCAATTCCTTATGACTATCAATAAATAAAGCTTAGTATAGGGAAGTAGTACCCTCATGAGAAGTGATAGACAAAGATGACGCTTTATATCCCTCCTGAGATCCTTAGGAAGATTTATAAGAAGACCCTCTTCATCCACACCTTGTGTTTCTTGCCATCTATATTGATCATGACGCAATATTCGTTGCTTGATATGCTCTGGAAGTAATCTGTATGCCATCCATTGCTCTGTGTCACGTCTTATCACTCTCATTTCCTCCATATGCCCAGAGGCTGATTGTAAATAGGTCTGCAACAATTCAATCCAACCAAGAAAAAGAAAATAAATTTGGAGAAATATGATCAGGTCAAACATCATCACTAGTTATATAATTCAACATGTTGTCCAGACTTACTCCTTAAACAATGACCTCTTGCATATAGCTAGCATAAGTACAACGAAGTCAAAACATACGGAATCATTTTAAGGATAAATCTCTATGGCCAATTCTTATAGAGAAATGGGTTTTCATAGCTAGCTCATTCAGGATTGTATCAAAAATGTCACTTGAATTTCTTGCAAACAATGAAACAAAGATCTTAAAGTTGATTTAGTCCATGCTATTTTGATAAGAGTTTGATAATAGCCAAGCTGGTACCGGTATCAATTACAATTAGAGGCAACAAACATGATTATGTTGTCCAGCATAAGGCCATGAGATTCTTTATAAAGGTCTTGGAAGGCTAGAATCCCGAAGGATGAGCCTACTAGGAGCGACATCATCTCTAGACAGCAAATACAGAGCTACATAACATGTACTTTAAATAAATTGACACTTAATCTAAAAGCACAGATAACAATAAAATTTCATCAATGTTTAAAAGTTAAAACTGTACCTGCACATTTCCTATAAGGAGAGCAAACAAAACTAAACCTGACATTGAGACAAAAACAGCAAACAGATTCTCCCATATGTAAGTGCTTGTTTTAAGGTTTTGACCATAGGAACTGCAATACAAATGGCAACACATAAGTACAAGTCCCAGGGCATTAGTCTTTGGTGGTAGTGTGTGTGTGTGTGTGTGGGGGGGGGGGGGGGGGGGGGTACCATAGATTTTGTAGCCCCCACCAAAAGCAGTAGAATAATTTTTCGAAGAAACCTGTTGATTGTGAAACATTCTGGAGAACTGGTAGATAAATTCCAAAGATTGGATCTACATCGGCGCCGCCATTTATTGAGCAAGCATCTTGTAAGAAAGTGTTGTTTCCAAATGCAGTACTTCCACAATATAAAGTTGCCAGATCACAACCATCCTGGTTGTTACAAGCTTCTCTCCAACAGGTGTCAGGGACGGACCTACAGGGTATGCAGCGTGGGCCACCGCATACCCTGGGGTCCGCCAGTCATAGAGATAGGTAGAAATTTTTAATGTAAAAAAATAAAAAATAAAAAATAAAAAGAAATTTTCACCGAATTACATAAGAAATTTTTTTGCTGTGCATACCCAGAGGTAAAAACCTAGGTCCGTCACTGACAGGTGTCTTCTCGTTGTATGGCAAGAATGTACCCAAGAGCTCCAAGGACCTGTAACAAGTCAATGCATCGGTTAGTACTATCTTGACCATGCACAATGTGATATATGTAGCAAATTAATTGTGTTAATCTAATCTTGAGGCTTAGCCTGTGTGAATCGAGAAAAGAATGCATAGTTGCAGAGGAAAACCCTTTTTTAATGAAGAGGGATAACATTGTCGCAAACACGAAAATACGAGTAGGTTGCAATTATTTAATTTAATTTAATTGTGCCTGCCAAGATTTGAGATCGAGACAGCATGCACCGACTAGTTCAGCCCAAAGACTAATTGATAAGAAAAAAAAGGTGGGTAGGTCACATATTCCAACAGTATTGATAAATGATTAGAGGACTTACATGACTAGCGAGTATGTAAACTAGAAGGTTAAAGGCAGCACCCGGCCATGCCGTATCCATTACTGTACCAGCTGATCTCGTGATTTCAAGGTAGAGTGGTATTATTCTGACCAGTCGAGGCACATATTGGAACAAGATTATGAACATCAATACTTTTTTAGCGGTCATAACCTTTGAACCTTGGAGATGTGGCCGCATTAACAACACAAAAACCTGATAAAAAACATGGATCAAGGTCAAGTGCAGAGTTACGACGTCCTGATATCCTAAAAATCAATCTTCTGTGTCAAAAGACTTTGCATGCTGTTAGATATATAGCTCAATTCTTTTCTTGGAACACATGTGGGGTAAAAAATAGGGTACCTGAGGGAGGGGCAGAATAGCTAAGATATCAATCAGAAAATATGTCGATAGATACCGTTTTGCTATTGCCAACATGTCATCAACCAAGACACCGCGACCAAACGCTCCAGAAGACGAGGGAGCTGCGAAGCCTGTCCTGAACTGGAATATTACGCGGAGTAAATAGAAGGCATCGGTGAGAGAGCGCAGGATGCTAGCTATCTTTTGAAGATTGTCATCCAGATACAGGCAGCTGTTGTCGCCATCGATCGCCGGGGCATAGAAGAAGAGCGAGTCCACGGAGACTGAAACAAGGCATGATATCACAAATATCTTGTTCCATTTCTGTAGAAATGGCCCCCGAGGATCAAGAACTCTTGTGCTGGGCTTCATTTCTTTCTTTCCTTTTTCCAGAGCAGGATGCTAGCACTAGCAGGTTACAATGTCATCCGATCCAATGAATTGCTCTGATCTCCAGTTCTAAACCCTGCACGTGCTGCACACGAAATTTAGTTGTCAGAGTAAGACATTTCGGCAAAGATTGATCACCAATCGAAGCTTGGGGGATTCAGTCCACTCCAGCGTGAACTTGATAGAGCTGACAGACACAAAAGATTGCATTGCAATGCATGAATGCAGGATAGGATCAGAGAAGCTTACCCCTCGCAGTCGCAGTGACAGTGCCATTGGTTCCTCACTTCCGGCGGCAAGGCAGAAACAGTTACTCCATTCGTGAAGGTGAAGCTTACGCCTCTCTGAATGACAATCACCTGCCAAAGTGCCAATCGCCGACGTACGGAGAATAAAACCTCGAAAGAATCAGTTTTTCTTTCGAGGAGGCGTGGCGGCCGAGGTGGCAG
Organism: Miscanthus floridulus; assembly: GCF_019320115.1. Taxonomy (NCBI): domain Eukaryota; kingdom Viridiplantae; phylum Streptophyta; class Magnoliopsida; order Poales; family Poaceae; genus Miscanthus; species Miscanthus floridulus. The sequence continues at coordinate 34,359,568 of NC_089587.1, forward strand.
AGTTGGGAACAATGGAGCAGGGACATGAATGTGGATATTTACAAGGGACAAGGGTCGACGAGGCGGCGGAGAAGACCAAGCTCAACGGACAGCCTTGGATAGTCTACTTCACCGTACATGCTGGACTCAGGACTCCGATTCGATTGGGTAAGCTTTTGGTAGAGACCAACTGTGGGGCAGGTGCCCAGGGTTGCTCACCGTGGCTCGCCATTGGATATTAACTAAGTATATGTTATTGATGTACTCCTCTGTTCTAAATTACTCCCTCCGTTCCACAAAACATGTAATCCTGCAGTTCAAATCCATGTAATCCTATAGTTCAGTTTATCTTTTTAGATAGACTCCACCAATAAAAAACATTGTACCTTTGGAAAACCAACACATCCCCATGTTTTACCTTGTGAACATTCTAGATTGCTCTTGAGTTCTAGCACATGAGAAGAAGGATATAGGAGGAGCACATGTGTAATTTCATATTTCCACTAAATTTGCCTTCAAAAGTAAGATTTACATGTTTTGTGGGACGGAGGAAGTACAAGTCATTTCAACTTTCTTCAAAGTCAAAGCATCTCAAGTTTGATCAAAATTATAGAGAAAAATACAAAAATTTATAACACCAAATAGTTATATTATGAAAATATAATTAATAAAGAATCTAATGATGGTTATTTGGGTATTACCTCGGTCACAAAAAGGATGCAACTATGGGTTGCGTGCCAGTTAAAGCGTTTCACGTTTGACTAAATTTCTAGTAAATAGTATTCACATCGGTGGCTCTAAATCAATTTATTATGAAAATACATTTCGTAATTAATCTAATAATATTTATTTAATATTATAAATATTTATACTTTTTATCTATAATTGATCAAACTTGATATACTAAAATATGATATTGTTCTAGAATTGCATTCTTCTGGACAGAGGGAGTATCATAAATGTTATTATTTTATTATATAAATCTGGTCAAACTTTAGATCCTTTGACTCTCTAAGAAAGTTGAAATGAATATCATAAATATTATTATTTTATTATATAAATTTGATCAAACTTTAGATGCTTTAACTCTCCAAGAAAGTTAAAATAGCTTATAGTTTGGTACAGAGGGAATACATTTACAATCACTTTCACCGCGGACGCTAAACCATTTAGCATTTTAGGAAAATACATGTAATTTATAGGCTAGAACGGTCATTGTTCTAGCCAAGATTCAAATGATTACTCACATTGCATATAAGAGATAGTAGGTAGATAAGACATAACATTAAAAGTGAATCTCGGCCCTCTAGTAGGTTTTGGTAGTTGAATGACAGGACAATTGAAAATACTAATGAGTTTGATAAGTCTTGAATAGGTCTTTTTTTTTGGCAGGGCTAGATTCTTTTCCTAAAATTACGCCTTATTTTATATTCCACCGGACCTCTGGTCTCAAAAAACATATGCTTCGAAGACATAAATTTACCACATGTACACGTGGTTTGAAATTTTACACTTTTGATCCCATCACAAATCGCCACAGCGTCACACGTTAGCATATCCAAAGTTAACAAACAATCCTTACAGGAAAAAAGTTAACAATTGATCGATTACATTCACAGCATCTTCTTTTTTTTCAAATGCACAAGAGGAATTCGGATGTTTATAATACACGCAACATGCATACAATCGAAATATACACTAAATTACATGATTTAAACCAGAAGGCATTAGAGCACCTGATCTGTCTATCTACAGCGTCCAATCTTAAATTTGTGAACAAATTTTACCAGTTGGATCATGAATGCCTGCTTGCTACAGGGTACAAGTTCAGCTATCTTCAGCGAAGAAGTTGGGTTCTGCTGGCTTTTGTAACAGTCTTGCAGGTACTCTTTCCTGCAAACGGGCCTTTCTGGTGGTGTTTCTCCGTAAGATACGCATCATGTTGCCAGCAAAACGTGAAGCATAGAGCGCTGCACCAAGACTGAGCGAAGTAGTGCCATCACTTACAATTGCTGCTTGTAACCTCTTCTCCTTCTCATATAAAGCCTCTTCCAGCTTCTTTCTGCAGTATCTGTGCCAAGCTGCCTGTATGAAGCAAGCAGCCCACGTCCTCCATTGCTGTGAGTAAAATCGGAAAGTATGTTGGAGCTGTTTGCTGTGGAGCCTCCTGAATTGCGTGGCAACAAACTTCAAGTCATCAGCCCTCAGAGCAAAAGCTTCAACTTCAGACAACGTCTTCACTGTCCTAGTTGAGACAGGAAGATTTGAAGCTGAAGTGGGGTCAAGGGCCCATGTGAGGAGCTCTTCACCACAGAAGTCTCCACCTTTTAGAACATTAGAGTTGAAGAAGCCAGTTTGACCACCATTTGTTGTGGTACTCTCTAGTGTTCCTCTCATGATGAAGAGCATTTCATTCACTGGGTCACCTTCGCGAATGATGCAGCTTCCTTCTGTGTACAGCATAGGCTTTAGACGATCACACATGGCATCCAACAGCTGTTCATCCATGTTTTCAAACATTGGAACCTGCAAACAGCAGCAAAAGGTTAACCATGCTAATAACATACTAAGGTATGGCAGCTGTTCACTAAAACATGACATTAAAAGAAAGTAATATTGAATCAAGTATAAAAGGTATAGATCCCATCCAGAAATTTATCGGCTCAATAAAGTCTTCAAATGTTATTAAGGAATTTCCTGAAACACGTCTATTGCAATTCAGACACATTTTGAGGGAACTGGCATTGAGATGATAGAATTCAACCTTCTAGAACAACTTAATCTCCATTGAAAAAAGAAGTTGGCAAAGTACAACTAGCTTTGCAGATATTCAAGAGAAAGTGAACGTCCATGCCGCATAGGCTGGCAAAGGAAGCTAATCTCAGAATTTCCTTTTCTGTCAATATCTATTACCCAAGAACATTATCTAATTGGGCTTTCCCCTCCTCTTCCACAATCAGCACATAAATTGAATCAAGTTCCATCTAGCATGACAGAGTGCTGTTGGAGTGGATGAAGACGGTCAAATGATAACAGTATTGTTTCTTCATATAAGGCACGAATTGTATGAACAAGCTCCTCATATACACAGTTCAAACTTCAAAGTACCATTAGGCCTGTCTAAAACAATACATGGGGGAAATTAAACATTCTGGTTTGCTGAAACAAAAACATTTCCACCAGACACCATCAAACTTCAGCCACGAGTTGCACTAAAGCCCAGATAAGAGCCTGACTTGGTCCAGAACATAACCACACCTGGCACCTGCTAATCCTATGCTTAGCAGAACCATACAACATAAGAAACCAGGAGCTTCTATTTACGATTTAAAACACCTACTACTTCAAGAACTTGTGGTCCTTGGCAAATAAGGCTAGGCATATATATATCATCAGCACATGGGCGCATGGCAATAAGTCAAAATATCCAGTCAGCATGGATGCTGCAGATAAATGCTATCTCAAGGAGAAAATACTTGAGAGTGTTGTTACTATATCCATAACCATTCAACCATACGTCCATACACCACAAGTTCAACCAAATCACATAGATGTTCAGGGAAGCACCTTCATGAGAAGCGACAAACAAAGATGTCTCTTTATCTCTCTTCTAAGATCCTTGGGAAGATTTTTAAGAAGGCCCTCTTCGTCAACCCCTCTTGTTTCTTGCCACCTATATTGTTCATGGCGCATAATCCGATCCTTGAGATTCTCAGGGAGTAGCCTATGTGCCATCCACTGCTCTGTATCACGCCTTTTCACTCTCATTTCTTCTATACGCACAGAAGCTGACTGTAAATAGGTCTGCAATTCACCAACCAAAAAAAGAAAATTATATAATATGGCACGCACAAAGCTTAGCTGACTAGTTAGTAACCAAGTAGTTAATGGTTAAACTAATAGTTCCTGCCTCAAACTGAAATAATGAGGCTGTTGTCCTTTATTTTTCTCAAACACGCTGTTGTCTTCAGATATGGCATGGTACACTGCAGGACCAGAGACGATAAATAAAGGAAATGGACTGGTATAGCTAATTAATTGTGGGTTATAATGAGAAGACCAATCAAAACATTTAGAAATAAAGATCTAAACATGTATGTTAGCCTATTTTATTTTTCAAAACAACCAAGTTGTTACCAGTACCAGTTCTAATTAGAGGGATGATTGTGGTGTCAACTGCAGAGTTAGTAACTATTGCAGACCTGGTACAGGGCATGGCCCCCACATTTATGAATACAGGCCTATAATATATGGATCTAGCTGTTTGAGGCAAATATTAATATTGAAGGTAATAAAAGACAGTTTATCTTTAAAAATAAATAAAATAAGATTTCTGATGCTTTCCAATTTCGGTTTTTTTTCCATCAGTGTATCAAGGAAAAGCATTTAGTGCAGAATCACTTGAGCACTTAACTTCAGAGAATTATGTAAACAAAATGTTCCTGTATATTTGGTACTAGCATGGTGTGAATATTAAAATGAATGAGCTCAATCTATAGGCAGTTCCAGTTTTCACATTTATCCAATTAATTTGACTATAATCACGTGACTATGCATGGATCCTTTGGAAGCATCGCAATGCTTGTGTCTTCGATGGAGCTCCACCGAGGATTTCTAGCCTCATGCAGGCTTTCAAAGATGAGGAGTTGTGGTGTCTCGCGGGTGCACGAGGCCTACGGACTCTCGGTCGAGGTCACGGCTTGGGCTAGTTAATTCTAGTTTGTAAGGGTTTTTGGTCAGGCCTCATCCTTCTGTTTTTTTTTTTTTGTTATCAGTGCAAACTTTTTGTTTCATTCAACCCCTCATGGCTTGGACCGGAGTGAGGTGGTGGTGTTCATGTGAGGGGCCGATCCTTTTTTTCCTCCCTATAATACAAAAGGTGCGCAGCTCTCCTGTGCATTTGAGAGGAAAAAACGTGACTGCATCAAAATTATGCAGTGAGATTTTAGCATAACAGATTAGAACTGCAGGTGCACATCCAAAGATTCCTTTCCATATGTTGGCCTTATTAATACTAATTAGTTACCACTTAATCGAACAACATACATTACAAGAATATATCAACAATGCCAAAATAGTGTCTGTACCTGCACATTACCAATAAGTAGTGCAAATAGAACCAAACCCGATGTCGAGACAAAAACAGCAAACAGATTCTCCAACGTATTAGTGCTTGTTTTCATGTTCTGGCCAAGGGAACTGCAATAAATAAACCAATATATAAATGTGCATTGACAGGAAAAAAAACTGGAAGCTAATTTTTCTTAGCAAACCTTAGATTCTGTAGCCCCCACCAAAAGCAATAGAATAGTTTTTCAAAGAAACTCGTTGATTGTGAAACATTTTGGAGAGCTGGTAGAAATATTCCAAATATTGGGTCTGGATTGGAATTGGAAGTGCTATTTGTTGGGCATGCACTTTGTAAGAAAGAATTATTTGCAAGTGGATGATAGCCACAGTATAAAGATGTAGGATCACAGCCAGTCTGATTGATACATGCTTGTCTCCAACAGGTGTCTTCTTGCTGGATGGAAAGAATGTACCAAAGAGCTCCAAAGCCCTGTAAGTAGTTACAACATCAGTTTGTGATATCTTCACCACATACGTTGAATCATGGGTATTAAAATGCATTTTATCCGGAGGTTGGCCATCTCATTTAAGAGATTTATGGTGCTTGGGAATTATAATAACCATTCATTACCCAGATCCAATGGTTAAAAATGAAAGGTACCTAGTAAAAGGTACTTGAGTTGTGGACTGATTCACAAATATATGGACCAGGAACCAATTTAAAGATTAAGAGCAAGGGTATATTGGTATTTTTGTCCTCCCGCCTGATTATAGCAGGAGGGTAATTTACTGCTAGTGGATCTTCAATCATTGTTTATCCTTTCTTGAGTTTACGATATAACAGAGACCGAGGACGACGCTGCCTCAGCTTTAAAGTACAGCAAGGAACCTAGCAGCAAACAGAACAGCTGGTAGATTTAGAGCGCACCAGAGCATGGTGGCAGGCATTTGCTGAATCAGTGCGCTCACGCACGCGCCTGACCCAACCCCCCGGCCGAGAGCTTTCATGTCACTGCTGGAGAAGGTGGGTGTGGAGCTGTCCACTACGCACTCTCGTGTTTGGGGAAGGACAACGCAATGAATGAGCCATGTGGTGCAGCCCTGAGGAAACCCTAACAAGAGAACACTGACACAGCAAACGACCAATCCATCTATCGATTTCTCGTCTTCATTTCCTCCCTGACGCTTCTCATCATGGCCAACCGGCCGCTAAAGCACTATTCCAGTGTTGGTGATGAACAGTAGGAGCAGTTGGTTTTGATGGGGTTGAGACAGACAACCAGCAACAAAAATCTGAGACAGGGAGACGAGCTATAAGAACAATTACCGAAAGGACCACGCTTATAATAATTTCTATTCCTAGCCTTTTTCTTGGGAAGATCAATGGCCTGTAAATGTTAATGCGAAGGTACATGAGGTACTTCTCAAAGGTTGTAACTCGTAATACATCTCATGTAATTATCTGGAGGCAAACCGTCTAATGGAAAACTCAATTATCTGATGACTATTGAGTTGACTGCACCAAAGTTTAAGCTGATGAGAAAAGGTGAGCAATTCACTTCACTCCACTTTCACGCCTCCCTTAGATGTTTAATAGGAACAGCAACAATTATTTTTTTATTAAATTGAGCTAGCTAGGATTAAAACTCGATACCTCTAGCCCTGATACCATAATGAGTGGCATGTGCCAACTAGTTAACCAAAAAGCTTAAGCTAATGGGAAAATGTAGGCAAATCACTTGTATTTCAAGAATGACAAACTAGCTGGTCCACATATTACAAGGTTTTGTAGTATTTGTATTGCTTACTGGGGCCTTGTTTAGATTACCTCCAAATTCCAAGTTTTTTCACTCTCTCTCCATCACATCAATTTTTGGACGTATGCATGGAGCATTAAATGTAGGTAAAAAAATAACTAATTGCACAGTTTGGTTGTAAATCACGAGACGAATCTTTTGAGCCTAGTTAGTCCATGATCGGACAAAGTTTGTCAAATACAAACGAAACGTGCTACAGTGTCCAGATTGCAAAAATTTGCAATCTAAACAAGGCCTGGTTATATAAGATGTTGTGCATCAATAGTTTCTATTTCAGACTGCTCCACTCCAGATTTAGCACCACAACAATAACTCTACAGTGGAGTAGCTCCACCATGGAGCAGGGAAAGGAGGTGTTTGGCTTACAGCTCCAGGAATTGGAGGTTTTGTGGGAATGGTTTATTGTGACCGTGTGCATTGTATGTATCTTGTTTGGATGTAGCTTGAGTGATACATTAATTATGGTGCAAATATATAAAGAGTGATCATGAGTTTCTTGCAGATTTTTCAAGAACGCAGAGTTTGGTGTCTATTTCAGACTGCTCCACTCCACCAGATTTAGCACCACAACAAAAACTCTACAGTGGAGTAGCTCCACCATGGAGCAGGGAAAGGAGGTGTTTGTGACCGTGTGCATTGTATGTATCTTGTTTGGATGTAGCTTGAGTGATACATTAATTATGGTGCAAATATATAAAGAATAATCGTGAGTTTCTTGCAGAATTTTCAAGAACACAGAGTTTGTTGCAGATTTTTGGAAACTATCTTTAAGGAATAAAAAAAATCCTAAAAGTAGCAAACTTTATTGAATTTTCATTCCAAATCTATAAGGGCTTTTGAGCTCAAATAAACTCAAATGAATCGCACTAGAGTTGTAGTTTACACATAAAACCTATCATTAATCTTAATGGACGTTTGTACTATCAGAGAAATTAGAGAAAAATAGAAAAATATACATTTTCATTATACAGCTACTTTAGGCCTCTCCCTCCTCTTCTCTGTAAACACGTGTTAGGTCTTAGAAGCTAGAACCATTCTAAAGCATTCTAGTTCACCAACATAATTAAACTATTTCATTATACAGCTTAATAAATCAACATAATTAAACTATTTCACATTCTAGTTCACCAAACCATGCATGAATAACACTCTTGGGAAATCTGGAAGCACCAAAATGACTATGTCTTTAATGGCACTAGCCCAAGCATCCCTGTCTTACTGCAGACTATCACCGATGAATGCATTTTGTGGTGCGCAGCAAAAGGGCTTCAGGAGTTGCTTGCTAAGGCACTTGCTGGAGGCCATTGATGTTTTTGTTGTTGCTAAGGCTCTTGCCGCCTTGGATGGGTCGTTTTTCTGTTTCTTGTCACGGGTGTTTTAATGTCTTGCTGGATTTGTTGTGTCCTGGTGTGAGTGTGTTTGTGTGTGGGGATTTCTTCCCCTTTGTTTCTTTTTTTTTTCTTAATGAAATGATGCGCAGCTCTCCTGCATGTTCGAGAAATAAAAACATTCCAACCAGATACCTACACGATCGATGCTAAAACACAGAGCATGACTCTGAGCTGAACCTGTCCGCCATCACGAGCAGACTCTCCGAACTCAAACATGCTTACCGATCATGGGAATGTCTGTCAGCGGTGTTGCTGAAGTCAGCTGTGGGCACGTTGGTGCACCAGAACTCCATTCTATTCTCGGTGAGTGTGCCAGTCTGGCGGTCTAGTCTGAGAACACATACTTGATGTGCCCCAGGTCCTTTTTATGTTGAGCATGCGGCACTAAAACTTGGCTTGCCGGTTGCCACTAGCCATCAAACATGTGCCTGTACTGCACAATGAAGAAGGCCAGCCCAACCCTCATGATCACCATGGAGATGTGCAGCGCAATGGGGATCATCACCTGTAACTGGATCACTGCCTTCAAGAACGTGAACACCACCTCCACAGCCATCCTGTACCAATTGTATGTGTCGCCTGGGTTGTCCTTGGACAAGAAGTCCCTCTTGTGTAAGAACGGTGTGGTCACCAAACCAAGATGCCCATGAGGAGCAGCAGTGGAATAGAGGAACAGGACAACGGTGAGCTCGACGGTCCGGTTCATGTGCGTCTCCAGGCGACTGTGCTTGGGCGGCGTGCCGGAGTTTTTAAGCATCACGTTGGTGCCCTGGCCTTGTGGCAGAGCACCTCAAGTGCCACGACGGCAAGTGCCATAGGCAAACGCCCGTCGTCATGGAGCAAGTCTGGAAATGCTGCGAGCCTGAACACAGATCCATTCTGTGGCTTCTGAGGCGGTAGAGGCTGGAACTTAGTTCCGTTATCCAAAAAAAAAGGTTAAATTGGAGAAAGAGGCAGCAAGCTGGGCGTGTGAAGGGCAAGGACCGACAATTGGGAACGAAACAGTACCAAAAAAGATGGGGTGTAACCAGTGGCATTGGTGGGTAATTTCCCCCCAACTCCATGAGGATATTGAAAAATAGATTTCTGGAGCATCCTTTGAGGATAAGGACCAAATCCATGGATTTGGTCCCCAGATTCATGGAGTTGGCTGTGGCTGATCCAGAGTGTGGTGTAATTGGGGTGTTTGGGACTCCTTCCACTCCATGGAGCTGAATTTGGTGGAGTGGAGCAGTCCCAAACATGCCCACAATTAGCAATCTTAGAATTTGCAATCAGAAATGTAAATGTGGTTGATGCATGCCACTTCTTTTAAAAGATATCCAATATTTTTACTATCTTTAGTATAGGCATCTCTAGTTCCAGGGTATGTTTAGAAAACGATTCTTCTCGGATTCATTTCCTGACAGGAAAATTCAGAATGCCACCAGAATATGCAAAACTATGCGTCCGCCACTAGGTTAAAATCTTGTTCTACTCGAATTATTTAATCTAGTCTGGTCCCTCATTTCAAGCAGCTGTCACCACCTAGATATCCTCTGGCAGTGTTTATACTTTGATGAGCTAGTGTTCATTACACACTCACTAATCAAAACATATAGCTTATTGGTTTACGACTTACAACGAAGAAAGGAGATAAGGAGCATACACCAAAGAAATCAATCAGTACAAATTCAGAATCGTAAGTGATTGCTTAACTGATTTTAGTGAGGATAAGGGAAACATTCTAAAATAAATTCTAACTAATAATTCGTTGAGAGGGCTTACATGACTGGCAAGCATATAAATTATAAGGTTGAAAGCAGCACCAGCCCATGCTGTCTCTGTAATTATGCCAGCAGATCTCGTGATCTGAAGGTAAAGTGGTATTATTCGGAGCAGTCGAGGCACATACTGACAAATAATAATAACCAGTAGTACAATTTTTGCCTTCGTAATTTCAGGACCTTTGAGAGTTGGCAGCACCACCAACACAAACACCTGATAATGAAAAATCACAAGCAATTACAAGTTTAGTGGACAGATCCAAACTGAAAAACAAAGAGCAATTCAATCTAATAATAAGTGATCTGCAAAGCATGATACTGGACATTAGCAGAACGAAGCATTGATCATACCATGTTCATGATAAAGAACAACCAGAATGTTCATGATTTTATCTACCTTTCAGGCACGTTTTGAAAGTAGCTCAAAGCATTGTTCATACCATGTAACTGGATATTATAGGCATTAGCTCAATACACAGCATGATAATTATGGAGTGCGCTAAACATATCATAGCTTATAATTCAAAAGGTGAAAAGTCCCTTCACTGATGCCATTTCTAGGCAGCAGATTTCCACCATAATTCAAAAGGTGCATGCCATGGCTGCGGCAACTGGAAACCATGCCAAGATAATTAATTCAGGCAAGTCCAGGTCAAACAATAAAGACCTCGTGGACAGACAGCACAGCTCCCATTAGTTGCATCACAACCTAATGTTTCTTCTCTTCCCTCTCAATTTCTCAGACCAAAAAATTGAACCTCATGTTAATTCCCATGGTCAGCACTTTTTAATGTGTGCAAGTGTAACCTTGCAATTATGAGATGCATTAATTCAAACACAATAATGTTGATTACCTCTTCTACATTTCTACCATTGCACTAGAAAAAACATATAAACCACAAAAAAAAATAGAAGAGAAAACAGGAAACAGTTTGGCATGGAGCGGATAAGCCACACAAGATCTGCTGTTGGCCAAGATTTTGCATCTACTTTGAATGGGAAATAGACAGATTTTTTGAACCAAGAGGAACTCAGTAACGAATTTTATTCAGTGGAAGATAAAACCATCAGAAGAGAAGAGTTTTATATACAGCAAACAAAGAAAACCGGGCATGGGATTTAGGAGAACCAAAACCAACTGACATTTATGCATCACTATTCTAACGCTTGGTGCAGATCACCTAATCAGTAAGGTAACAATTTCCAGTTTTTCATTTTGTTGCACAGTTGCACCGATGGCTTCTGCATGCATGTCTTCTGTGCCTTTGGTGCATTGAAGTTCATTTAAGTAACCTAAAATTGCTAGCAACATTTTATCATAGCCCCTCATTCTTGTATAAGCGTTACCTAGAACTGAAGTGCATGCACATTAATATATTATGTTTATACAAAATACTAGCATAACAACTGTATGCCATTAGATACTCCTTCAGTCAAGGAAAGTACTTGACGTTTTGGATTACAGTCTCCAATATGTACTGTTGACAACTATTTTCTATTAGAGTGTATCCATAAAATGCAACAAATTTATGACATTATTAAGCATTTTTAGGGCATATCTACAAATATTATTTCCGTGATTTCAAACTAAATATTATAAAAGTTATTGGCAGTCTAAGTTTCAAAAGTTTGACTGGATCTTTTCCAAAAAGACAAGCAGTTGTGATCGGATTGAAGTAACTCCATTATGAATTGTTCACTAAGTAGATGGCATATCAAGTACCTGAGGGAGGGGCAGAACCGCTAAGAAATCCACCAGGAACAGTGTTGATATATATCGCTTTGCTATTGCAAATGTGTCCTTAACCAAGACACCCCGACCAAACACTCTAGAAGAGGGAGCAATAAAGCCTGTTCTGAACTGAAATAGCATATGGAGTAAATAGAAGATATCTGTGAAAAAGCGCAGGATACTTGCTGCGGTTTCTAACTTCTTGTCCAAGTACAGGCAGTTGTTACCACCATCAATTACTGGGATATACAAGAACAATGGGTCCACAAAAACTGCAAAAAGACATGATATCACAAATATCTTGTTCCATCTCTGCAAAAATGGCCCTTGAGGATCAAGAACTCTTGTTTTGGACTTCTTTTCCTCTGGGCCTGCTTTGTTTAGAGCTTCAGAATGTGAAGAGTTCCCCAGGAATGAAAAGGCTCCTGCAGTTCTGTCCTTTAACAAGCCAAAGATGTTATGCCCTCTTTCTGAAACTACCCTATCTGAAATAACAGAAACAGATTGCTCCGATTTCCAGTCCTCAAACCTGTGCATGACAAAAACAACAGAAAAAATAGTAGTTAGGGCTCCTATTCCTCCCAAAACAGCTCCAGCTCTAGCTCCTTCGGAGAAGTCCCTTCTCTAGTGGAGCTGAAGCTCTTTTGGAAAACATTTGCTAGAACGGCTTCTCTTATATTTTCTAGAATGAATGTAAGGTAATGTCTATGATGTCCTGCTATTTTGCACCACGTTTGTGAGAAAGTGTTAGCACAAAAGGTGTTATGGGAACAAAGAAAAATGTCCTGAGCAAAAGAAGAAAAAATCCAATGTTCTAATTTTGAAGTAGAGAATGTTGTTTTTTTTCAAAAACTCAAAATATATTCATGTCTGATCTTGTTTTATTGCATTAAGTGCAAATAACTTCAGATTTAAAATCGGTACATATTTGGAAGAAAGTTCCTTTCAAAGTTTCAAAATTTGTGCCATGTGAAGCAGGGAAAAGAACAGAGCTGTTGGAAGCCATAATTTCCAGCTCCATGCGTGTAGTACTGTAGTTCATTTTTTCCAGCGGCTTCTGCTGGCTCCCTGGCCAGAGCTGTTTTGTTCACCGGTGTTCGGTACAGCTCTTGGCAGAACTGGAGCCAGAGCAGATGCTCTTCGGAGAGCCCCACCAAAGGGGATCTTAGGATATGTGAACTTTCTGTACACCATAGAATGAATCTGGCACCGTACATTTCCACTGGATTGATGTTTTTCTTTCAAAACTAAGATACCAAGTCACTAATATATTCTTGAGGCATGCTGAACTTGTGTCACTGTAGTGCAATTCTCACAACAAATTCAATGTCGTGCAGAACAAGGGGATAAATAAGAGGCTGACCAGCCTGACCTCACATATCTCTCCTCCCGGCCCGCCATGGCTTCCTTGTAACTCCAGAGGAGAATAGGCCAGCAGTGACGGCAATAGCTGATCAAATCTTCAACTGCAGCACGGAAGTATCAGCCTCCCTGAAAATCACCGACCACGAAGGTGTAAGAGCCTTCGAAAAGCAGATAGGGCAAAACATAGATTCTCAGTAACTGCCTAGCAAGCGAAATGGGTAAGAATCCTCGGGCATAAGGAAGAAGCAATCGAATGAGCAGCAGATCAGGGAAGGGACTATGTTTAAGTAACCAAGGTCAACTGAATCAAAGGCGGACCAAGTAAAAGCACATTTTAATTTTTTCAAAAAAAAAAAATCGAAGTTAGTAGGCATGTATGCAGTTGTACTCAGATCAGATCCGAATACAAATAGCCAAATAACTTAATTGTGACGGACCAACGAAGACCTGACGAAGGGACCGCTGAAGACCCGGGCAGCTGGCGTAGGGCGCCGGCGGCGGGGGTCGGCTGTCTCCCAGCTGCCGCACGGGAGAGAGCGGAGAAGCAAAAGGCGTAGGAAGCAATAGAATCCTCGGGCATAAGCAAGAAGCAATCCGGATCAGGGAAGGGACTATATGTAAGTAACCAAGGTCAATTGAATCAAAAGCGGACTAAGTAAAAGGACGTTTTAATTTTTGCAAAAAACAATCGAAGTTAGTAGACATGTGTGCAGTTGTACTCGGATCAGATCCGAATACAAATAGCCAAATAGCTTAATCGTGATGGACCCGACGAAGACCTGGTGAAGGGACCGACGGGCAGCGCACAGGGCGCCGGCGGCGGCGGTCGGCGGTCGCCGTCTCGACGAGCTGCCGCACGAGAGACAGCGCGGCAGCGAGGGCGAGGAAGCAGACAAGTAGTACCGGATTGTTTGGTGAGAATGAAAAAGGCACTCCAAAGCGAGGCCGCGTTATTTTAAGGAGAACTGCTTGCACTGCGTACCATCAAAAAATTATATTTTCTTTTAAAGAAATGAGAATTGCCGAGTTATATTAAGACAAATTCCCTGTTTAACATAAAAAAAAAACTTCCTCTCCCTCGGTGCATGTCCAGGAGTACGAGAAAACTCCGACCAAAAACAAGTTATCGAAGAAGATACAAAATATGTTTTGAGGATTTTGAAAGTTTTCTTTCTATTAGAACAAGAAAATTCAATTCCTAATGAGAAAAATAATGGACTGGGAGAGGTCCTCCCTTTATTTGAGGGTGGGAGACTATAATATGAGGGACTATAAAAAATTTCTCATTTGGATTGGGTTTGGAGAACGGCTGGAACAAGATCTCTAAAATAAAAGTTTTTTTTCTCATTGGAGCTACAAGAGTTCTCTAAATCCTTTTCTAATCCTTGGTTTTTAGCAAAATGAGAAAAAAAAATCTCTCTCCAACAACTTCTAATCCGTCTTCCTAATCTTGTAGAACTAGAGAAAAGTCACCATGTTCCGCGTAAAGTTACACGTTTTCGAATCATGCTTATCTTCTCTCCCCGCGCGTGTTTGTTGGCCAATCTAAAGGTGGAAGGACGTGGAAAGAATAAAGAGTGATAAAGGGTTCCTGATGCAAATGCACAAGAAAGAAAGAATATATAAAAGTGGTTATGATAATTTAAAAATAGTATAATGACTCTGAAGGAGTCAAACTTCCAAGTCATCGTTGTGTTTTTATAGTGGTGTATGTTATAGATGAGATGAGTGGACGTATTTGGTGGGTACGTGACAATGAGTTGGTGCCCTTTTATAGCGAGGTGTTGTGGTTCAATGGACTGAGTGCATACATAGAAAAGCATCTTTAATCGGGACAGGGTTCTCGATCTTCCATTAAGTGAAGATGAAAGGATCTAAACAATGTCTAGAGGTGGGTGAATAGACGTATCTAAAAATTTCTACACAAATCTCAAAGTAAGTTGTCAGTCACTGCCGAAACTTCCGATAGTTTAGACTGGAACTTCCGGCAGCCGAAAGTTCCAACGCAAACAGCCGGTAGTTCCGACTCCTACGTGAACTACTCAACCCAAGCTAAAATGAACTTTGTGATTCTGATAACTTACAACCTCACTTCCCAGTGGTAAGATGAAGCGTTGGTGTTGCTCCTTTGACACCAAAAAGCCTCAACTCCGTAGATCGAGTACAAACCCTAAGACATGCTTTGAGGGAGAAGAGAAACAACCAAAAACAAATATGATAGCACAAAACATAACAACAACAAGCGCACGGGAAACAAGGATTTATCCCGAGGTTCAGCAACCCTGCAAAGGAGCTCCTACGTCCTCATTGTTGAGGTAACCACAAAGGTCAGAGTCTCTTCCACCTCCTTGCCTCTCTCAAGACAACCACAAAGGTCACTTGAGTTTTTCACTAAGAAATCAAGGGTAATACAAACTTCCTAAGGCTCTTCTACAAGATGGAAGCTCTTGGGCGATGCCTAGCTGGCTAGGAGCAAAGGTCCAAGAGTAATAGATGCAAATCCAACCGACTTGACGAAGAAATCAAGTGTTCAAGCTTGCCAAAGTGATTCTCTCACTCAATTCACTCTCCTTTCACTCAAATCCTTAGGGGAATAGAAGTTTGGAGCAAAGGGGAGTCTTGATGAATGCTTGTGAGCTATTTTGGCCGGAGTTAGGTCACAATAAATATGTGGTAATGGTTAGAAGAGAGAAGAGACCTATTTATACTCTTGGGCGAAATCCAATCTTTTAGATCTGCGTCAAAAGTCCCAACACAGATCGTTGGAACTTCTAGCGCCTATAGAAAATACTATTCAACGTGTAGTCCACTAGGCTAGCTCGGCTAGCGTCGGAACTCCCGGCGGCTGCCGGGACTTTCGATAGCCGAGACTTTCGGCTTTCGTCAGGACTTTCGACAGTCTACCAAGCCTGACGACTAAGTCCTAGGGACCCAAGACTTTCGGCAGCTAGAACTCCCAGCAGACGTTGGCACTTTCGATGGCCAAAATCCCAAAAAACTATATCTAAGTATTCGTGAGGTGCTTGAGTGTCTCTCTTTTGATTTTGTTTTTATGCTTGAGAACTCTATCTTTCTCAGACCACCTAAACTTCATCCCTCTTTATAGTACGGCAAACCTAAACCCAAAACAAAAGATAAAGATTTTGGTGAGCGTTTTGAGTTCGTCCGCCTTTTAAACTTCGAGAATTGAGGGACACCATTTCATCTAAATCAACTATTTAAATCTTTCATGGGACTAATGCTGCAATGTATCTAAATAAGATTTTATTAGTCCCTAATTTGGATGTCATTAATACACCAAAACCCACAACGGGGGCAAATGCACTTTTAATCTCCCATTTTTGGTAATTGATGACAACCAACTTAGGCTTTTATAAGAATGAAAGAATTTAAAGCTTTTGAACCCTAAAATTTATGAAGAGCTCCTCCTTAATATATACAATGAATTGGAATTTCAATGATAATCATTTATATAACATTTGCATATATCAAGACAAAAGCTCCCCCTAAATTTTGCAATCCGTGGGGTGCAACTGGTGTGTGAACAAATATATCCATGAAAAGAGATGCAATATGACATGTTATATTCACAAAACAAGTAAGAAGAAAAGGATGGCCAAGATCACAAAGTAGAGACTTTAAACAATACATGGCCATCCAAATATAACAATCATCATCACAAGTAGAGACAAGCACAAGCTAATAAGATATATTGATCAGCATTAAACTTGTCCTACAATCATCCATCATGCACAAATATAAAGTTGTCCATCACAAGGTGCCACCACACGACATAGTAAATGCAAGCTAAAAGTTTTAAAGTCTCGAACTCAAGATTACCAACTAACTTGATCAAAGCCTAACACTCCCCCTTTGACATCAAGTGCTAAAAAAGGTAGGCTGCATGAAAGAAACGACTACTTATCCTTGTAGTCCTCATCATCATCATGGTCACCACCATCATTGTCGTTGTCGTCGTCATCATCTTCCTCGCGGTACTCCTCGTCTTCCTCGCCAACTTGTTGCTTACCATGGCGACGAGGTTGATTGGATGACTCACCATAATACTCCTTGCAAGCCTCATCATAAAGCTCAAAAGGGTCATGAAGAGGCTCCAAGGGTAGCGGGGAAGCCAAGTGAATGTCAAACTTTTGCTCAATTCGAGGCATCTGCACAAGCATCTCTTGCTCATGTTCAGCACTAGCACAACAAGCCCCGAACATGTACTTCATGAAGAACTTGAAATGGCTAGGGGGCTTGTCACTAGAGGAGGAGGAGACAGGCTCCTCACTATGAGCACGGCAAGAGCGAGAGCCACATGGTGGAGAACCACGAGATCAAGTGGAACCAAAAGCACGAGTACCCTTGGCCCTCTCCTTGAGCTCATCCTTGGCTTTAAGTGACATCTTGTTAGAGATCTTGAGCATAGAATGACGGGCATCGGTGGGAAACTTGATTCCTAACACTTGCTCAATGATGTGCATAATGTAGGGAGCATAAAGAAAATACTTCACAACATCCTCACTAGCCTGAGTGATCTAGTCCCAAATGTATTCGCCGATGGAGAACTTGGTGAAAGTCTTACTAAAGCAATCAAGCACCACTGGAGAGTCATCACAAAGATATGTAGAATCACCTCCCTTCGGATAGAGAATCTAGCGAAGAATATTGTTTAGCACATAGTAATAGGGCCTCAAACAGACGGTGTTGCCATCAGCCCTGTGACCCTCCATATACATGTACTGATACTCCGTGATAGCAAGCTAACAAAGATCAGAAATCTGATGCCTCTTACAATCCTCACTACCAAAACCAAGAAGGTAAGAAAAGGTGGCAACATGCATCAACCTTGTAGTGCTAGCCCTTAGTGGTTCAATGGATGCAACGGTTGGGGATATCAAGGTGATAGGATGCATAGAACTAACAAATGATCTCGGTGCTCCATGGCTTGCGGAATTGCATCAACGGCTCAAGCCCCATTCTTTTTAGATCAAGAACAAGCTACTTAATCTCCAACTTAGGCATCTGACCAAGACTGTTGGTATCAATATACTTCATGTTAAGGACCGGAGGCTCCCCTTCTTGCTGTTGATATACCAGCGGTAGATGAAGTAGTCATAGAAATCAAAATGGAAAGGATGCCAAAACCGATACTCGATCCTCAAGTCCTTGGTCTCTTCCACATAAATGAGATAATAAAGCTTACAACATTCTTAAGACATTTCTTACATCACTTTTCATGCAACATCAGAGTATAATATTTATTGTTTATAACAGCAGAATATAACCATGCTATCAGAGTTTCAGCAAAAATAAAACCATTTAATGACAAGTTAAACATTAACATGACGATCCGTTATATACATCATAACAGGTTATAAGTTTTCCATTGTAAATATTTTGGGTGGATGTTTCAAATAAACTCTATGTCCGCAACGTTAAGGAAATCCTCGCTAAGCCCACCAGGAGGTTTCCACACATAAGTGTCAGCTCCACATATTCCTGTCGCCTGCAACAGGGTAGAACAAACCTTGAATACTCAATTGTACTCCACAAGACTTACCCGCTAGAAGGAAGAAAAAGACTTTAAGGATATACAAGGCTATCTGGCTTATGGTTTATTGCATCTGCAGGAAGCACTACTAAACATACATCCTTATATTCAATTTCATTAGCAGTCATCATTAGTTCATTAACTAACCATTCTATGTAAGCACATATGCTCCTTTCAAGCAGGTGGTAAGCAATCAGAACCATTTTACCATCTTTCATATTTCAGTTCTTACTACGTTGCCAGATTGTAGACAAGTCATACCAGATTACCCAGCGATTCACGAACCAATGTGCCTAGCTGGGTACCCTAAAACATAGGGTACAAGCAGGACCAACCACCACTCTCCTATCAAGGGGTCTAGGTTCCCATCCAAACTTGGACTCTAAGCCCCCACACCTAAGTGCTAGACTCAGTATGGTGCTTAGACCTCCACCATACCCGCCTCCAATCAGTTGGTCCGGAAAGAGCTAGAACCCATGATAAGAGAGCAACGAGCCTTCCCTGCTCCCATAAACAAGTATGTGCTCAGGATAATAAATCTATGACTTGACTAGAACCTAATGCAACGACTGGTCTTTAATCGACATGGACAGGGAAAACAGTTTGTCGGCACAAAAATGTATCGACACACGGCAAGTTGGAAGGATCTGCTTAGGATGAGCCTAAAGATCCGCTTGGCTTCAACGTAGGGTTAACCAATCCTGTGAATTCCTCCCGAGGCATGCCAGTCAATTTGACCTACAATTGATAATGAGAGAAAGTTTATCAGTAATTTAAGATGGAACATGCCGGTCTTTGCCCAAACAGTTCCAAGTGTGCCTCTTCGGGAGCAGCTAGACGAGAAAATCGACTAAATAGCCATTACGCTAAGAAATCAGCTGTTATGGACAGTGAAGCTTATGGATCGCAATTGATTTTATGTTTATAAATACAATGTTCGTGGATTTAAATAAGATCATCAGTTAGGTGGATATTACAAGTATGAATCGTTGAGCCGATTAATCTAATCAAGAAAGGATATAACATGCAAATGAATCGACTGTCTAATACAAATGGACCTAAAACGCTCTGAATCTAATCGATTACCATCAATAGTGAGGTTCGACCGGATCGATAGCAGCTATGATGATAATAACAAATTAAAACTAAAGAATCCATAAAACCATCTATACTTTGATAGGCTTTCCAAAAGACATGTTATACGTGAAGGCTCAAGCGAATCGGCTGAAATAGCCGATTCAGGTGAAAAGGGACTATAAAGTGTGAACAATCAACTATTTCACATGAACAGACCCATGGACTCATCAGACTTAACCTACTATCTCTAATAGTGGGGTTCCACCGGATCGATACAGCCGTGATAAAGACAACAAATCAAACCTTTAAAGTGCACAGATCTATTCACGCTTAACAGAATCATGGATGCACACTATAGGCGTTAAAGCATAGACGATCGGCTATTTAGCCGATGCAGGCATAGCAAACAGTTAAGGCCACGCCTGATCGAGAACAAACCTACCAACTAACATCCTCCAATCTATAGTGCCATCAGTGGGGATCGACCAGATCATTGTAGCCATAATAGCAAACTATAGACTAGATTCAACTAGCCATCAAACCTCTTCAAGATCATATGTGCCTTAACCGTGTACTATGCATGATCAAGATCAAAATAGAACAGCCGATGAGACATAACCCGTCGCTCAAAGTAAGAAACATCGTGTTGTAATAAAGCAAATGACGAACTAAAAGGATATGAGGCCGATCTAGATCGATCTCGACTGGGCAGATTGATGTTGCTACAAATTAATAGCAATAAGAATATCAGCAGGATCGGTAACTTAATGAATCTACCCAAAGAACGCCCTTAGGTAGAGCCGATAACTTGACCTTAATCTAGTTCAAGCAGTGGAGGTTGACCGAATCGATGCAGCCGTACTTGAACTATACAAGAGTCGATAACTAGCTTATACTAGAGTTCGCAGTGGAGGTCAACCGGATTGATGTAGCCATACAAATAGAAGTATAAGCTATGACAATACTTACAGTGGAAGTCTTTCCCATTATTTCCCAGTCATCGAGAAATCATTGGGTATATGGGCATCTTTTAAGCAGACGGCCTTTCCCCTTTCCCTGATGCAATTTTATCAATGGGCTGATGTGACTTGGTCTATGATGACCTTTGGCCTTGTGGGGATCCAAACTCCCTTTAATCCAAAAAAGTCTTAGTGGGCTGATCACCAGTCAATGTAAACCTTTCATATCAATCCCACGATATTTTGTAATTATGAGAAGCAATAAGTCTGAATCTGTTGTCTCTTCATGATCCGTCCCCTAAATTTCTAGAGTGTTGATCCGTTTCCATATCTGACTTTAATTCCATAACCCCAGCATAGCCTATCTTCCCACCTCCCGGGCTATATAAATGGGCCATGGCTGTGGATCAAAAAACAACCTGCTTCGCCCCAAACCTTCTGTATCTTTGGTGTGATTTTGCCTTCCCATAGGTTTGAAGGCATGTAGAACAGCAAGAGGTCTGCTGAGGAGGCCTTCAATGGGTCTGTGCCATCATGCTGGCTTCTTCGTCATCAGGAGGGTGCAACTAGGGATGCTCCCACCATCCTAGAGCATAGGGCCGACTTCGCTCAACTTCTGGGGTTGTCTTCATCAACAACCCACCGCTAGCTCCTCTACTACTCGAGGAGGTAGATCGACAATGATGATCTAATTGCCTCCATCGATTAGGCTAGCCAGAAGCTCGCTGACTGCCTCTCCATCGCAGAATCGGCTCTGGCCATGGCTCGATGCCGATCACCCTCCAAGGCTGACTCAGTGGAGGATAGGTTGGCTAAGGCTAAGGCCAGAATCATGGGTGAGATGCCTACCATAACTTTCCGTCTCTTCTTAATTTTATCTTCAAGATCTTGATCATCCCTCCCTTAAATCTTTTTAGATCTATCGGCTTAGCTAGAAAGCCTCCAATCGGCTGCTGAGTACATGGCATGATTCGTCAATGCTAAGGACACCATTCTGGTGGGCACTTGCATGACATCCCGAACCATGTCAGAGAGGTCGCTCTTCATGGTGTTCGTTATGGTGCTACCATGGCATTGGCTACTGCGCAAGCCCGCTCTAGCCATGAGCTTTGGCTTCTTCCCCATTGTTTTCCAGCCACCGAACACCCTAGGGATCATGAGCGCCTGGTCGAGGATTTCTTCGACACCGCCAACTCTATAGCCCTTACTTCCTAGGCCGATGACATAGTGCACAAAATGTTCTCTAGCCTTTAGCTTGTAATAGGTGACACTAGTAAATAATCTCTTCATTTTAAGTGGCTTTTCTTTTTGCCTCGTACTTCATGTTCCATGCATCAATTTATCCATGTTTGTTTTGCTCTTATAGGCGATACATATCGTACTGGCTTTTCCTCCTTCGGGTCTATTTTTGAACTAGAGGCGACACCCTTCTGGTATCGGCTATTAGAGCCGATGATCGAACAAATCGGCTGCCAAGTATTAACCTAAATGCTAGGATAATATTTATTTAGATATTTTCCATTGATTGCTCTATCAAACTCTTCTTCTCCTCCTAGTGTTTCCAAAATATAAGCATTGCCAGGCATACAACATTTAATCCATAAGGCCCTTCCTAATTAGGCGACCATTTGCCAAACTTGCTGTCCTTTGACCCGATCGGCAATTTTACTTTCTAGACTAAGTCTCCTTCAGAAAATTGTTTGCCCTTGACCTTTTTATTGTAATACTTTGCAATCCTTAGTTTATTGGCTTCGATATTCTCAAGAGCACGTAGCTAATGGCAACTCAAGCCCTCTAAGTCGTCTATCATAAGATTCTTGTAGACTTTGGCTGACAAATCATTTTGCAATGTGACACGTCTTGATCCAGTTTGAATTTCCTAAGGAAGGACTGCATTATGACCATACACAAGTTCATAAGGTGACGTTTTAATCAATCCATGATAGGCCATCCTATATGCCCATAGTGCCTCATTAAGCGTTGAATGCCACTTCCTTGGCTGCTCCTCAATCTTTTTCTTGATCAGCTTAATCATAACCTGATTGGATGCCTCTGCCTGGCCATTAGTGTGAGCATAGAAAGGAGAATAATTTAGCAACTTTATCCCCATACTAGCAGTAAAATCTCTAAACTCTTCTGATGTGAACATTGTCCCTTGATCGGTAGTGATAGTTTGAGGAATCTCAAACGGTACACAATATGCTCCATGACAAAGTCAACATGTTCTTTGAGGTTACCGTGTTCAAAGGAATTGCCTCAACCCACTTAGTGAAGTAATCCATTGCTACCAATATAAACTTATGTCCTTTACTTGAAGAAGGGAAAATCTGGCCAATTAGATCAATTCTCCAACCTCGAAACGGCCATGGTTTGATTATTGGATTCATAACCGATGCGGGTGATTTCTGCACATTACCAAAACATTGACAGTCTAAGCACCCCTTATAATATTTAAAATAGTCTTCCAGTATTGTTGGCCAGAAATATCCAATCCTATGAATAATCTATTTCATCTTATAAGCCGATTGATGAGGTCCACATATCCCTTCATGCACTTCGTCCATCAACACCTTAGCCTCTTCTTGATTCAAGCATGTAAGCAGCATCCCATCGATTGTTTTGTAATATAGCTGATCATCTAGTAAAACATACTTAGTCAATTTATAACTTAGCTTCCTGGTAACCTTCTATGATGGATTCTTAAGGTAATCGGCTATTTCAATTCTCCAATCATTATTCAAGGTCTCGCTACTTAAGATCTCTTGAAACACTTGATAACCTGACACACTCTAAGCTAAACGATTAGCCTCTTGATTATGTGCTCTCGGGACATGTTGAAGAGAGACATGAGGAAATTCCTTGAGCAACCTTTGGCACTCATCATAATATCCCCTCAGAGCATCTTCTTTGCACTCATATAGGCTGACCAACTAATTAATAATTAACTACGAATCTCCAAATACTTCAATTGTTTCAGCCTTTACTTCATGAAGAAGTTGAAGCCCCTTAAGAATAGCTTCATATTCTGCCTGGTTGTTGGTAATCATTAGCACAGTTGGAAAAGCAAACTCAAAACTTACCCCTCGAGGCAAAATAATAACAATACCAATGCCACCACCTTGCTTGCATGATGACCCATCAAAGAACAATGCCCAAGGTACCGGCTCTATATAGCTAACACTTGGCTTATGATGCTGGGTGATAAAATCAGCTATTACTTGCCCTTTGACTGCTTTAGCCGATTCGTATCTCAAGTCAAATTCCGACAACGCAAGAATCCACTTCCCCATTCTTCCATTTAATATTGGTATTGATAACATATGCTTGAGCACATTAGCTTTGAAAACAACTGTACACTCAGCCGATAACAAGTAATGTCGCAACTTAGTGCAAGAGAAATATAAGCACAAGCATAACTTTTCGATGGGAGAATATCTTATTTCTGGATCCAAAAGTCTTCTACTTAAATATAAAACAACTTGTTCTTTTCCTTCAAACTCTTGCATCAAGGCCGATCTAATTGTTTGGTTATCGACCGATATGCACAACTTAAAAGGCTTACCTTGCTGAGGAGGGACCAGCACAGGTGGACATTTTATATATTCTTTTATCTCCTAGAACGCCTTTTGTTTTATGTCACCCCACTTAAATTCTTGATCATTTTTCAACTTTAATAAGGGAAAAATGGCAGAACCTTTTCTGACAAATTTGAAATAAATCTCCTGATGAAATTGATCTTACCAAGCAAAGATTGTAACTCTATTTTCGTAGTCGGAGGTACTGCCTCATCAATTGCTTTCACATTTTTTTGATCAATTTCGATTCCTCTCTCATGGACCATGAAACCCAAAAATTCTCCAGCTGATACTCCAAAGGCACACTTAATAGGGTTCATCTTTAGACCATGTTTTCTTGTGCACTCCAAAGTCTCTCGCAAATTAGCCAGATGTTCCTTGTATGCCTTAGATTTTACCATCACATTGTTGATGTATATTTCAACAATCCTATCGATCAACTTATAAAAAATATAATTCATCGCTCTCTGATAAATTGCACCAGCATTCTTCAAACCAAAGGTCATCACAATCCATTCAAACAAACCGATTGCGCTAGGGCATCTGAAAGTTGTTTTTGTTGTGTCTTCCTCAGGCATAAAAATTAGGTTATATTCTGCATTGTCGTCCATGAAACTAATAACCTTATGCTCGGCTGTTGTATCTACCAACATATTAGCTATCGACATCGGATAACCATCCATGGGTGTAGCTTTGTTTAGATCTCTGAAATCGATGCAAACTCTTAACTTCCCATTTTTCTTATACATAGGAACAACATTCGATATCCTTTCTGCATATCGGCATGGTCGGATAAATTTTGCTTCTAGCAACCTTTCAATTTCCTTTTTGATATTATCAAGTACGTTTGGGTTGAATCTCCTTAGAGTTTGTTTAAACGACCGATATCTAGGTTTGATTGACAACCGATGTTCAATAATCGATCGGTCTAGACCAGGCATCTCATAGTATTCCCAAGCAAAACAATCTTTAAATTTCTTTAACAAATCAACTAATTCTTGCCTATACTCAGGATCCAACTTGGTACTTATATACGTCGGCCTAGGCCTATCTCCAGAACCAATATCTATCTCTTCTAATTCTTCAGCCGACATAAAGTCATATCCTAGTTTACCATCTGTACCATCTATTGGATTACCCATTAAAATGAATTTTTGAAGCCGACTGCTTGGATCGACTATTGGCTTTCATTACTGAACTTAAGGAAGCCTCCTTTCCATAGCTTGCCAGAAAAGCAGTCAAAATCTTCTAGCTCTCAAAATACTAGATCGGCTGTTGCGATACTCACAGATTCATCAGCGCGAACCAGCTTGACATCATCTCCATACCATTGAATCAAACACTAATGCATGGTTGACGGCACATAGCAGTTTGCATGAATCCAATCACAACCAATGAGTAAACTGTATGACCCTTTTCCATCAATGACGAAGAATGTGGTGAGTAAAGTTTTGCTTCCAATTGTCAATTCAACGTTCATTGCCCCTCTGGTCTTAGATGCATTACCTTCAAAATCCTTAAGCATCATATCAGTTTCAATCAAATCTCCTAACCCTTTGCCAAGCTTACAGAAAGTGGTGTAAGGCATAAGATTGATAGAAGCACCTCCATCTACCAATATCTTGCTCATCGGCTTCCCATCAACAAAACCTTTTACATATAAAGCCTCTAAGTGCCTATACTTGATTGGCTTATTGAATATAGCCTGCTACACAACTGTCAACTTGGCAACTATCTCCTTATACTTGGATTCATCAAAATCTGAATAGACCTCTTGATCTATTAGAGCCCTAAATTCTGATGGCAACAGAAAAGTCATTTGAATATTAGCCGATGGTCGCCCCCTATCGGCTGTTTGTTAGCACGCCACACCTGAGGCTTACCAGATGCCTAAGCCTATTCTAGTTCTCTGTTCCTTAGGCATTGCACTCTTCTTTTCTGGCTTTTTGTTAGACCTCCTGGATATCATTGGTCTTTCTACCAAACATATTCTTTCTCATTACTCTCTTTTTCATAATCTGTAGCACCCAGTTTTAAAGACAAAACCAGATACACACTATATGTGAGCCCAGGAAGTCAAATCTCATATATAGCTACAAATTAGGGTAATATCAAAAGACAATACTTATTACATAACGTATTAGCAAAAGAAAAGTACCCTCAGAGTAAAGACAGCGAAAAGTTGACTCCGATCTTCTGACGAAGACTCTAAATCCACAGGGACGACTAACTGGTTGATCATAAGCCTAACTCCTCCAAACCAGTAATCTGGTACCCATCCAGGATTTTTATCCAATGTATAGAAAAGTAAAACAAGTGTAAGTACATGTCGTACTTAACAACTATGTCATGGGGTTCATGAGGCTCAAAAGGGCTGACACTGGTTTACTGCGATTAGCTTTAATGGATCATCTTTTTAAGCAATTGAGTAGCAAAGGATTTATCATTCCCTTAAACACATGATCGGGTAAACATGATTAATGTATAGCATAAATAATCAATTATTAGCATCATCATTATCCATTAGTGATCATCTCTATTCCATAAGGGTCTAAGGCCGCTCGTATCCGTGAGCACAGCTGTTATAACAGTTTTATACTCTGCAGAGTTTGTACATGTTTACTGTGAGTTGTAATTTACCCTTTCGCCCGAGGTAGCTATTCTTTTGACCCACTTCCAAGGAAGGTCGGTAAGGTTTACTATGAAGCCTTTCAAAGAATTCGTCTAACATGTTAGGGCCGCCAGGCGTATATGGCCCATCTCTAGGAGTGGCAAGCATGGGCATCGCAGCACGGTACACACTTCTTAGCGGCAAAGGAAACATACCCCACGCCTGAAAGGTAACCACTAACAAGCTAGAAAAGATCCTCATACTGAGCTAAAGCTAGAGTCATATGGCCCTCATAGTTGTACTGTAAGTCCCAGATGATCGCTTACAGATAAGTCCTTAGGGAGAGGAATCTAAAGCAGATAAACACTTCAACCCCCTGTGTCCATATTACTAAAAAGTCATGTTTTAATGTTTATTGCATATACCATTAGTCAAGTTACAAGATCATGGTTTTGATTAAGCACTAGCAAAAACTACCAAATGCAATATCCCAAAGGTTTCAAGGTACAAGATATCAAATATCTAAGATATCCTTTGGTAACAAGAGAGACACATGCAATATGAATTAAGTGTTTAAATGTGAATAGGTAACAAGGATGTCCCATGCTATACTTGCCTTACACACCGATCCTTCGGTAAGCTTTATTCTTTGATGTCTTTCTTCTTCTTCTGGATCACCACGTGTATCTCACCGACTGGACGTAATTCATAGAACACCACACAAACATCCATACACATACATGCATAGCATACAATTGCATCTATATCAGAACAGTACACCAATCATAAAAAAATAAGTAAAAGAGATCAATATACGATCCTACGTATCACTACAAACACATAGTCGCAAGAAGCACGCTAATAGAAGCTACGATGAAAAAAATACATCTACCAAAAGATTTACTTAATATGTGGAAAAGAAACTATAGACTTCGTTTATGTTAACTATATGAATTCATATATAATAGATATTTTATAAATAATATAGATTATATTAAGTCAACTTTAGATTTGAATTATAAAACAAAAGTAAAACAAATCATATTTATGTATAAAACCTAGTTGCATAATCATTAATCAAGATATGATTTAAACTATGATTTTTATGAAATAGTAATATAGTAAACATCATTACTAATGCGTAGATCTCGTCGTTATGAAACAAACGCAACTTGAACGGACTTTTTCGGAGTTGAAATGAATAAGTTATGATTCAAACAAGTTTTGCTTTAGTTAATTAATAGATTAAATCTACTCATGAATTTCAAGTGTTGAAAACATGCCTAACAGTAGTATAAACATGTAGATAACGTAAATACGATCCTAATGCAATTCGAACGGATCAAATCAGACTTAAAACGCAAAAGTTACGCATAAAATAAGGTTCAGTGGCATTTTTGTAATTAACTTAAACTCAAATTTGAATTAAAACAATTAAAAATCTGAATTTAAATGTATTTTGGACTGGGCATACTATTTCTGGAAATTACAGGGTCTAAAGTGAATAAAATCAGGACTGATATGCATTTATTTTGAACTAATTGGGATTGCGGGTTTATTTATAAAAACTACAGGGGCTTTTCTGCAAGATGCGCATGGCTTTGACTGCGGGTTGACTCGGCTGCTGACCAGGCTAACGCGTGGTGGCCGAGGATTGGTGCGGTGCACCACGTATGCGTGGGCCAGTGCTGACTTGGCGCGGTAGGCCGGGTCTACGGCCCACGGTGGACCGAATACTTAATCGATCGGTGCGTTCTAATCTCAGCCGTTCCTTTATGATCTGACGGCGCAGGGTGCGTGCGGGTGATACCAGTTGCTGCACAGTGACACCAGCGAGGGCACCATGGCTGGCGGCGAGCCAAGCACGGCGGCGGGCGGGGGGGGGGGGCGTTTCAGACTTCCTCGGTCGAAGCCGAAAGCACGTACGTGAAGCGTAGGACCTCGCAAACTCAACGGAGCACCAAAAATGAGGACCGAGAACAAGCCGAAGCGGCTTCCCACGGTAGCGCCATGGCCGGTGGCATTGGGGCATGCGGTTGTGGCGTTCTAGCGCACTAGTTGACGAACGGAGGGCAGAGAAAGGACGAGGAGCTCACCGAGACTCATATTGGGGTGGTCGTGGCGTCCAGGAGGGCTCCAAAGCGGGTCGTCGATGGTGGCCATGATCTGGAGAGAGAGGGAGGGCGCGGGTGAAGATGAAATCGAGGAAAACAAGACCAAAACCGAGAAAGGAAGGCACCTATGGTCTCGAGGGACAACGGCGAAGCTCTGGGAGTCGTCGGCGACGAGAATAGCGCTCGGGGGGAGGAGTTCACTGGCGACGATCAGATGTTGGACGCGGGCAGAGGAAAGGGGAGAAGACGGGGGCTCGGCTGGAGCTTTATAGGCGGGCGGCTACGGCATAGAAGGAAAGGGAGCGGGGCGGATTGGTGGCCTTCCCTGCATGCTTGATGGCGGTGGCGGCGGCTTACCATGTACGGCCGCGCCATCGGTGGGGCAGAGGAAAGGAAAGGCTCCGAGCACACCGGGGAAGAAAAGGGAAGGGAGCATGGGGCGCTGACGAGTGGGTCCCTTATCGCAGCGAGAAGAACAGGAGCGGAGCGCAGGCAGGCATCTGACGACGTGGGGCTAGGAGCGCAGTGAGGAGGAGAGACAGCGCGTGCAGGCGTGGGCTGAGCAGGCCACAATAGTGCGCTGCCGAGCGCGTGTGGGCAAAGCTAAGGCGGGCCGCAGCTGAGCTGGGCCATGCGGGCGAGTCGTGAGTAGCAGGCCAGGTAGAGCAGGCTGAGCAGCTGCGCGAGGCAGGCCGAAGCGGCTGTAGCGCCGAGTGGGCTGTGCGAAGCAGGCCGGAAGGAGGGAAAGGGAGGGGCAGCTGGGCCGAGGCAAGGAAGAGGAGGGAAGAAGTGGGCCGAGCGCATGAGGGAGGGAAGAGAGGCTGCTGGGCTGGTTCTGAGGTTGGGCCAAAAATGAAGAATAGAATATTTTTCAAATAAAAATCCTTTTCTATTTCTGAATTCTATTTCTTTTCTTAATTCAAAACCATTTCAAATATGAACCAAATCAAGCATAAATATGATTTCAATGTACTTTATAATTCCAACATAGATGAACCAATTTTTGGTAAGTTTCCAAAAATAACTTTTTAAGTTCTTACATTTTCCAATTCCTTTTCTTTTTCTAATCTTCCAATTCTAAGCTAAATTCAAATCTAATTCGAGCATGGTTTCAAATATACTTTTCCATTCAATAAAAATAGACAATTCTGTTAAGCTTTCCAAGATAAACTTTATAACTTTAAAAATACTTTTATTTTTCTAATTTTCTTTGCTTTCTTTTCTTTTATTTCAAAGTCATTTTTAATTTCATTTCAAAAGCATTCCAAATTACTTTGGAGTTTGGATCACACCATTCATCACAATAAATAAAATGCAACAGCATGTATGCTCACACATGTTACTATCTTATGATGTATTTTAATTTAATGAAAATTTTTATTTCCCTATATTTCATGTGCACAAAAATTTCAACTTAAATCATTTTAACTCTATTTCAAAAGAGGTAATTTTTAGGGTGTTACATAATCATCCTAGTTCTGATCAACAACTCGCTTTCCAAGCCAATCATGAACACTTCTATTTTTTAAGCGTCGATCCATGTTATTATGATGATACTCATCTTAAGTATGGATAGACCGGCGGTTGGCTTGAGATTGCCTGAACTCCTAATATTGCTCGCTACATTCTAGACAATTATTATTGGTAGGTAATTTCAAACCTTTGTTCTAGCAACGTCTGAAGAAAGGACAATTTCAATGTGATTCAACTTGTTTTCTTTTATACCTCTCTTTTTCCCATTGATGCTGGTATTCTTGCTCTTCTAACCAATGCTGATAATTCTTTTCCTTCTGCCGCTGCCATTTGTTCAACAAAATTTAAGATGTAACATGTGGCCTTGTCACCCCATCCTTCGATGTTTCTCCCTGCTCATATCGGCTCTTTTGTTGGTCACGACGTCTTCTAATCTCTCTATATTCATCAGCCGATATTTGCATCTCAGGATCGACTGTTCTAGTTTCTTTTAATCTAACTGACGTTAGGACTTTAGTCTTCCCTTTGAGCAGCCTAGCATCAACCGTGTTCTAATCTCTTGGGAAATGATTATCATCAACTTTCATTTTTCGAGGTGCATCAAATTTGAGCCTTCCTTGCTGAATAGTCCTCTGTATATGCTGCTAGAAAACTCTGCACTCATTAGTAGGATGAGAAGTGGCGTTGTGAAATTTGCAGAACTTCTTATTCTTTAACTGATCGGGAGGCAACATAACATGATTATCGGGCAACTTAATCTGTCTCTTTTCGAGCAAGAAATCAAAGAGCTTGTCTGATTTTGTGACGTCAAAATCATAGCTCTCTTCGATTCCTCTTCCCCAAGAATTTGACACCATTATTGTCTTCTTACCCCCAATTCCATTTAGCTGCAACAACCTCTTCTTCTTCATCGTCTTCATAGCCATCATCAACCGAATATGGATTATAAGTTTTGGCAATTATGATATTCTTCTAGAATCGGGTATCTCTGCGCATGTTCTGAAATTGGCTATTGAGTGCTGCCACTTGTTTAGCCAACTGACCTAAATTATCAAACTCTTGTCCCAACAGCTTCTCTCTTCATGTTGACAACATTCCTTGAACAACCAAAATAGCAAGTTGATTATTGGTCAAGTTCAATGAGAAGCACAAATTTCTAGTCTCTCGGAACCTCTAATGAAACTTGGTGCCTGATTCATTAGCTCTCTGCCTTATAGTTGTCAAATCGATAATCTTCTTTTCTTCTGTCCTAGTATAAAAATATATATGAAACTTTTTCTCTTGGTCATCCTAATTGACAATTGAGTTAATTGGTAGTGATGAAAACCAAGTGAAGGCTGGCCCTGACAAAGACAAGGAGAAGAAACGAACTCGATAGGCCTCTTCAATGGATGCTTCACCCAACTATGTAAGATACTGACTGACATGTTCTATTGTGCTTGTACTATCTTAGCTAGTGAACTTAGCAAATTCTAGGAGCCTGTAATTTGCAGGAAGAGCGCCCAAATCATACCATTCTAGATATGGGCGTTTATACAAGAAGGTCTGCCCTTTTGGCTTCAAACCAAACTGATTCTTTATTATCTCGGTCACTCTAAGCAACAACTCATTAGCATTTAAATTTGAATCTCTTTGCAATTGTTGACCCATCAGTGGATTAAAATTTCGAGTACCTTGATACCTCAGATTTGGAATCATGTGAAGGGTGTTGTAATCTATGCCATAATGATACTCTCGTGGAATCTTTATCTGCTGGGTTCTTTGCTGGTTTGCTGCTTGAAGTCTCTAGTTATAGATATTAGGATCTATATCTCTACGAATCCTTTGAATTGATGGCGCTATTTTTTGAGCCAACGACGATATCTGGACTAATGTGCCAAAATTGACCATTTGATTCTGAACTTGCCCCATCAGCTGTTGCATATGCTGTTTTGACGATCTAGGATTATATTGTATATGATTAGTATTAGCACCCTAAACTTGCTCAGATGAGCTCTGAACCACCTGGACATCATCATTACCAGCTGGTGTTGTTTTATTGATGGCTAGTACTGGCTTGATTAGTCCCCTGAGTTAACGGATGTGGAATGTTATTATAAGCCGGCCCAACCTGATCAACTGGAAACCCATAAAACACCTCTTTCATGATGTTGTGGAATGTGTTCAAGAAAACTTCATTATAATTCGACATGGCATCATGAACAGACTTGTTTACAACTTCTACGAAGAAATACCTGTCTTTAGCTTCATCTACATCTATCTGCTCATGTAATAGAACTCTCGGTAGTCGATATTTCTGAATAATTGTATTGTCACGTGTCTTGGTGTAGGACAACAAACACTTGTTCTAAAATTCTTGTATAGCTTTGCTAATGATATCTTTATCTTTATCAGGTAGGTCTTCATAAGGCACCATAAGGATGTCATTATTGTTGTAAGCCGCCATGACGATTATGGTATCCCACCGGGCGTGCCAAAACGTGTGTTGGCACGAAAATATGTCGACACATGACAAATCGGAAGGATCTGCTTAGGATGAGCCTGGAGATCCGCTTGGCTTCAACGTAGGATTAACCGATCCTGTGAATTCCTCCCAAGGCGTGCTAGTCAGTTTGACCTGTAATTGACAATGAGAGAAAGTTTATTAGTAATTTAAGGTGGAACATATCGGTCTTTGCCTAGACAGTTCCAAGTGTGCTGCTTCGGGAGCAGCTAGATGAGAAAATCGACTAAATAGCTGATACGCACAGAAATTGGTTGTTACGGATAGTGAAGCTTATGGATCATGATTGATTTTATGTTGATAAATATAATCTCTGTAGATGTAAATAAGATCATCAGCTAGGTGGATATTACCAGTGTGAATCATTGAGCCGATGAATCTAATCAAGAAAGGATATAACATGCAAACAAATCAACTGTCTAATACAAATAGACCTACAAACGCTCTGAATCTAATCTATTACTATCAATAGTGAGGTTCGATCGGATCGATAGCAGCTATGATGATAATAATAAATTAAAACTGAAGAATTTGTAAAACCATCTATACTTCGATAGGCTTTTCGAAAGACGTGATATACGTGAAGGCTCAAGCGAATCTGCTAAAATAGCCGACTCAGGTGAAATGGGACTACTGCGTGTGAACAATCGACTATTTTACATGGACAGACCTAAGGACTCATCAGACTTAACCTACTATCTCTAATAGTGGGGTTTGGCCGGATCAATGTAGTCATGATAAAGACAACAAATCAAACATTTAAAGTGCACAGATCTATTCACGCTTAACAGAATCATGGACGCACACTGTGGGCATTAAAGCATAGGTGATCGGCTATTTAGCCGATGCAGGCATAGCAAACAGTTAAGGTCATGCCTGATCGAGAACAAACCTACCAACTATCGTCCTCCAATCTATAGTGCCATCAGTGGGGATTGACCGAATCATTGCAGCCATAATAGCAAACTATAGACCAGATTCAACTAGCCAGCAAACCTCTTCAAGATCATACATGCCTTAACCACATACTATGCACGATCAAGATCAAAATAGAACAGCCGATAAGACATAACCCATCGCTCAAAGTAAGAAACATCGTGTTGTAATAAAGCAAACAACAGACAAAAAGGATATGAGGCCGATCTAGATCGATCTCGACTGGGCAGATTGATGTTGCTGCAAACTAATAGCAATAAGAATATCAGCAAGATCGGTAACTTAATAAATCTACCCAAAGGACACCACCCTTAGGTAGAGCTGATAACTTGACCTTAATCTAGTTCGAGCAGTGGAGGTCGATCAGATCGATATAGTCGTACTTAAACTAGACAAGAGTCGATAACTAGCTTATACTAAAGTTCACAGTGGAGGTTGACCGGATCAATGCAGTCGTACAAATAGAAGTTTAAGCCATGACGGTACTTACAGATAAGTCGAAGGTCGGCCAGACCGATGCAGCCCTGCTTGTTGAAGAACTCGTCGAGATCTACTCTACTCCTACTCCTAGGGGCTAGCATGGAGCCGAAAAAAGTAAATTATATTTGATTGATTAGATCATCCTTTTACATAGCCGGGGTCTATACCTAGAGCCCAAGCATGAATCCTACTCAAGTACGACTCATTATAATTTTTGGTATAAAATAAAACATTCCTAATTTAAGATAACTTGGACCCTAATCTTTCCCTTTTTGTAGAGTCCAACATGTTTTTCCTGACGCTAACCGTAGCTTTTATCATTATCTGTTAGCGTCACCTCAAGAGAGCCAATTCTAGTGCTGTATTTGAATCAGCTGATATCAACTTTTATGCAATCAATTCCTTGATGACACGATCTTGGGAGCTTTGAGTTCCTGTATTCCTCTTTCCAAATTTTGGTGTAAACACTGTGTAACCAAGCTATGCCCCATTGGTCGTAGGATACAACCACTTACACCCACCAATACCCATATGATGTCCGTGCCTAGTCTCCATTTTTTGTTTTACCATTTTATCATAATAGTGATAATAATAATCACATATTATGAGTAACGGTAGGTTAGTCACGCTACCGAAAATCTTAAGCATGGCAGCTACTCGCACCTATACTAGTAGGACTCATAGGACAGATATATTTATACAGGTGGTTTCAATAAAATGCTTGTAACGTAAATACATATCATATATATATATATATATATATATTCAGTGCTTATTCAAAATAAGGGTTATGCACCAGGACTTACCTAGGTAAGGTATAACCAAAATTTACCATTCCATCATGGTGACATGATCATCAAGGCACCATTTTTTCCGCTACCTCGATCAACTCCACAATCCATCGTTATTCCTATTATGATATACGTGGATGCAATGTAGAGACGCAATTAATCAATGATAACAACTCTATAATATGATTATGCTCCACGAGCTAATGAGCTAGCTTAATGACTAACGTACTAGTCTACATATCCATGTCATCAAGTAATGCTTGTTCCAGAAAATGTTTTCGTTCTACAAACCCTCAATTATTTTTTGACATTTGATTAATTAACTATATATTTTCAGACTAGGGCTCATTTAGTTACCTTAACAAACTAATTCCTATGAGGCTATAAAAATTACAGTGAGCACCTAATATTGTTAAGAATCTACTGTAAAAATTTCAGGGCCAATACTTCTACCAATTCATCACAATAATTCCTACAAGTTCTTGTTTTATCCATTTTAAGTGCTTCGAATTAATTAGTCTACCCTAGAAAATTCTATGAAACTAAGTGAACAAAAAACATTATCAGATAGGTCATAATTTTAGGAACCTAACAAAATTGGTTTCACAAGTTTTGAACATCTACATAATTTTTCATTGAATTTACAAATTTACCTTAAGAGCTATATTAGAAAACACATTAGAAATTGGAAAGGGACGGCGGTAACCGAATCTGGCCTGGCAGCCCAATATGGCCCACACAGAACATGGTGCACGTAGCAGGCCAGCCCAGCCACAGCCCAAGGAGGCGTGTCCGCATGCGCACCGATGGTTTTACAAAAGAGTCCCCAATCTATAAATTTATTACGCGGCACTATGCGCACTATTGCAACAGAGACATGTTTTGCAGAGAGACCCCTGAACTAGCCTATCTTTACCATGGGGAGGTCCTCGGTGGTCTACGCATGATGACGTGACTCCTGCCGGCGTAGCGCATGTACACCGACCACTAGAACAAAACACCAGCCCCACAATCAAGCCGACGAGCGCCATGGATCCAAGACAAAACCCTAGGCGGCGATTAGGAGTTAAACGGTGACTTCTACAACGTTGCCCATGGCGGTGGCCTAACCAACACAGCGGCATGAGTGGTCTGGCGAGCTAACACAATTAACAGACTAAAAGGGGGCGATTGAGCATTAGCAGCTTACAATGAACATGGTCGAGGTGGTGGTGAAGTTAGAGACAGCCCTCGTAGCACTGGCCACCTATGAGCTGATAGGGTAGCGGCGCTCCGATCGGACACTAGCATGTCACCGCATCTCTAGTGAGGTCCCTAGCTAGAAGGACATGAGTGCTGGCTAGAGAAGGTCAAGACGAGTACTCGGCTGCAAGTAATTGAACTTCTACCAGCCCTACGGGCCTTACCCCCAATCTTATCATCCACGGTGACGAGATGACTGGCAACCGCGGAAACACCAAGCTTGACCATGCCAAGGCATGGCAGGGCCTTGTTAGGAATTGATTGGCTAGTCGACTCCCCAGACTAGGCACAACTACGAGGAATCGGGCCGAGAAGCTCTAGCTAAGCAAATCAAGGGACGGAGAGGCGGCGGTCAACCGCACGGGTGGCCATGGCGCATGCGCCCGAGCGAGCCAAGCAAGTTAAGGCAGGGTAGCTCCAACAAGTGGTGATAGTGTGAGTACTTGCGCCTTGGTAACTCAATGTGGGTGCTTGGCGCGACACGTTTGAATTAGAGCGGCCAAACCCGAGCGGCACACTGGCATTGGCTAGCTGATCAAAGCGGGGCAGGGAGGCGTCCCATCTCTAGGGTGACTAGGCCATCGTCGCGGTAGGTGGAATGAGGGGTAGAATAGTCACCACATTGGCCTAGCCCCGACGGCCGCATGCTTGACCCAACCCAGTGCATGGCACGGTGGCTAGCCACCCGAGCCCGGCAAGCCCACGGGCAGCGATAGGAGCAAGGCCACGGCCCCACTGGGAGTAGGTAGGTAGAGCCTAGAACATCGCGCGGCAACGACCAGACATACACACACCGATGGAGCGGCAACCGCCCGACCACACTTGAGCATGTCACTAGCCGTGCCGTGCACGCGGTGACCGTGAACCCCGATAGAGCGGTTGCTACTAGTGACTTGCACTATTTTTAAAGTGAATCAATGGCTGTTGATCAACTCAACTAGAGTCCAACTAATTACACTAACATGAGGCCAGTGCTACCCACTAGCTAGCGAAGCAAATCTTATGCCTCGAGAGCAACTAGAGAGGGAGATAGAAGCATGCCAAAATGAGCTCGTCGCGCTGACGTCAGTTTGCAAACGGATCACCGAAACATGATCCATTACGCGTTCTAAGGGGTTTTGGGTAATTTTTACGAGTTCCACATGACAACCAACATGACTTCGACCTACACCATGCTCATGTACTCACTTTGGTACAACCAACAGTGCAAAAACACGAATCTAGTGTTTAAGAAATTTAATCAAAATTTAAATGCCAAAATGGCATCGTCATTAGGTTCTCAGACTTGATCATTTTAGTTCTAGAGGCTACAATTAAATTCCAACTTCAATCCTTGAGCTATCAAAAATACTATTAAAAATTTATTTACCAAAACAAAAGTTGCATTGTCATCTACCAACTTTGTACTTCCAACTTTATTTAAGTGTCACATACATGTTCTATAGTATTTTTGCTTAATAAAATTTGGTTTTAAACCCTAAGTGATATAACATGACTATTGAATCAACTTTTGTTTCGCATTTCTGTTGATCTTTTTGAGTTATGAAAATTGATCTACACACTTTATCACATGCATTGACACATAACATGAGCCTCATGACATAGCTTAGCAAGTTGTTTAAGCGGTAACACCGAGGGTGTTATAGTGATGAAGCTAGTTTGGGGAAGAGTTTTAGTGGTGAAGCCAAGTAGGGGAAAATCATGGATGGTGATGAAGAGTGGTGGATGGTGATGTTTGTGGCTCCTTTCTTCTTCTTCTTGTCATCACTAGAGTCACTATCATTTGACTCCCATTCTTCACCAAGATGAGCTTCACCTCTCTTCTTGCCTTTGTTCTTCTTGTCTTCATCCTTGTTGTACTTGTTCTTCTTGTTCTCTTTAGGACAATCGACTATAAAGTGATCAGTCTCACCACACCCATAGTAAAACCTCTTCTTGTACCTCTTATTTCCATCACCATAAGTCTTGCGGTTGCTCTTCTTCTTCATAAATTTTCTAAGGTTTCTAATTATAAATGCAACCTCTTCATCGGACCCTTCTTCTTCACTTGAGGAGTCATCCTTCAGTTTCTTCTTCTTCTCTTGACTTGAACTTTTGCCTTCATGAGCTTGAGTGGCCTTTAGGGCTACATTCTTGTTGTATCCCATTGCACTAGGATTTGGATTATGAGCATTGATTGCATCTTCATCTAGACATTCATGATGCTTGAGCTTTGAAAGAACTTCTTAAGGTGTCATCTCATTATAACCGGGTCTTTCCATGATCATGGATGTTAACATATTGTTCTTAGCTCTATAAGTTCTCAACATCTTTCTAGCAACCTTGTTGTCATCCCATTCAGTGCTTCCAAGAGCTCTTATGCAGTTGACCAATTCCATGAGCCTATCAAACATTGCTTGAGTTGTCTCACCTTGTAAGATCATGAACCTTTCCAATTTACCATGAAGTAGCTCAATGTTGCCTTTCCTCACACTCTTATCTCCTTCAAAGGATACTCTCAAAGTCTCTCAAACTTGCTTAGCACTTTCCATTCCATTCACTTTGTTGAACTCATCGGCACTCAAACTTGAGACAATCAAAGATACGGCTTGTGTATTTTGGTGTAGGTTGAAAGCTTCTTCTAGAGTTATCTCTCTATCTTCATTGGTGGGAATGATCACAACAACTTCCACAACTTCCCAAAGTATTACGGCAATGAGATGCATCTTCATCTTGTAGTCCCAATCGATGTATCTTGTTCCATCAAAGTGATGTGGCTTGCCATGATTGGCGGAAGGGAAATGCATGGGCGGACCTTTGATGAGTTGTCCATAGTCAAAACTGGTACTTGAACATATTCCCTTTCCTTGAACATTCTCATTTCCTGCTCCAAACTCACTTGCATTGTCTTTGGCTCCATCGATCTTGCCACTAATAGCATCTTCAACTTTCTTGCTCAACTCATTCTTCAACTTGCTCATCTCATCTTGCATCTTCTTCATTTCATCTTGGAAAAGCTTGGCTTGCTCAGCCATCAACTCTTTAGCAATTTGCTTGGCCATCTTGGCGGCATCGGCTTGCATCTTTTCGGTGTCTGACATTGTTTTTTCTCACGTGATGAAGCGCTAAAAGATCTTGATTTGATACCAATTGAAAGGATCTAAACAATGCCTAGAGGGGGGGGTGAATATGCGTATCTAAAAATTTCTACACAAATCTCAAAGTAACTTGTCAGTCACTATCGGAACTTCCAATAGTTTGGGCCTTCTAACGTAAATAGCCGATAGTTCTGACTCCTACGTGAACTACTTAGCCCAAGCTAAAATAAACTTTGTGATTCTAATAACTTACAATCCCAGTTCCTAGTGGTAAGGTGAAGTGTTGGGGTTGCTCCTTTAACACCAAAAAGCCTCAACTCCATAGATCGAGTCCAAACCCTAAAAGGTGCTTTGAGAGAGAAGAGAAACAACCAAGAACAAATATGATAGCACAAAACACAACAATAGCAAGAATGCGGGACACAAGGATTTATCTAGAGGTTTGGCAACCCCACAAAGGAGCTCCTATGTCCTCATTGTTGATGTGACCACAAAGGTCGGAGTCTCTTCCACCTCCTTGCCTCTCTCAAGGCAATGACAAAGGTCACTTGAGTTTTTCACTAAGAAATCAAGGGTAATACAAACTTCCCAAGGCTCTTCCATAAGATGGAAGCTCTTAGACGACACCTAGCAAGCTAGGAGTAAAGCTCCAAGAGTAATAGACACAAATCCAACTGGCTTGATGAAGAAATCAAGTGCTTAAGCTTGCCAAAGTGATTCTCTCACTCAATCCACTCTCCTTTTACTCAAATCCTTAGGGGAATCGAAGTTTAGAGCAAAGGGGAGAGGAAAGGTAAGTCTTGAATGCTTAGGAGCTGTTTTGGCCAGAGTCACAATGAAAGAGTGGGTAATGCTTAGAAGAGAGGAGAGAGTTATTTATACTCTAGCGAAATCCAACCATTAAGATATGTGTCGAATGTCCCAACATAGATCACCGAAACTTCTGGTGCCTATAGAAAACACTGTTCAACACGTAGTCAACTGGGCTAGCTCGGCCAGCGTCGGAACTCCCAGTGGCTGCCGGGACTTTCAGCGTCCGTCGAGACTTTCGACGGCTAGCCAAGCCTGGCAACTAAGTCCTAGGGACCCAAGACTTCCGGCAGCCGTAACTCCCGGCAGACGTCGGTACTTCCGATGGCCAAAATGTCAAAAACTATATCTAAGTGTTCATGAGGTGTTTGAGTGTCTCTTTTTTTATTTTATTTTTATACTTGAGCACTCTATCTTTCTCAGACCACCTAAACTTGCATCCCTCTTTATAGTACAACAAACCTAAACCCAAAACAAAAGATAAAGACTTTGGAGAGCGTTTTGAGTTCGTCCGCCTTTTAAACTTCAAGAATTGAGGGACACCATTGCATCTAAATCAACTCTTTAAATCTTTCATGGGACTAAAGCTGCAATATATCTCAATAAGATTTTATTAGTCCCTAATTTGGATGTCATCAATACACCAAAACTCATAATGGGGGCAAATGCATTTTCAAAAGATAACTATCAATTTGGTGAAGAGTAACACACCAATCTAGCTTTAGATAACAAAGACCCAAACCCTATAACCTTAGCACCACATCTTCAATAACTGTATCACAATTCGATTGAGCTCGTTGAGAAGGCTAATCCCTATTGTGAATCAAAGAACATAAACAAGAACAAGATAAAACACAACTCAAGTAAAGCGATAATTGCAGATATATGTTTAAGGATCTCGAATGTGAGGTTTCACAAATTGATAATGATGATTGTTCAAAGATAGATTGATCTAAAGAAAAACATAAACCCCAATGGGCGGCAGCTATAGATTATATAGTCTAAGGGGCATCGAAGGATCCCTATTCGCATCCCTAAGGAGTCCGCTGTAGTTAGAGCTTCCCCATGCCATGTTGAGCAAGTCCCAAGTCATCTCCCTCTCCATCCCCTCTCAATCACCCTCCCCACAAAGCTCCATATCCATCCATGGTCACCACCACCATGGATGAGCTCGAGCTCCTAACACACTATACATGATCAATTCAACACCTAGGATGACTTTCTCACACCACTAGGAGACTATAGAAACAAACCACACTCAAATCGGTGACCAGATGCACCCAGAATCATTTCTGGCATGATTTTTAAGTGCTGGACATGTCCTAGTGGATAGTCCGCCCCCATGTCAGACTGTCAGAGAAAACATACACAAACACATTGTTTTTGTGTGTTCCAGCGGACGATCCATCTTTTTTGTTCGTAGTAGACGCGCCCTTTATGCATGCATGATCTTGTAAAATTCATAGAAAATTTATTTTAACTCCAAAAATATCAAACAAATTTTACTAGTAGGATCTCTGGTAACAAGGTTGGTAGTTTTTTATGGGAGCAAGGTCGGTAGTTGAGATAAGGAGTTGTTAGAGACATGTTTTTTTAATCTTGCTAAAAGAACAAGATTAGGATTGAGTTTTGGAAACTCTTTGAAATTCTCCTGGGTAAGGAGAATATACTATATGTTTTTCCTAAAACTTGGTTCTAATTTTAAAAGTTTGGATATAGGAACTTTTGGGGACGTAGTTTAATAATTACTTATAATCTATGGGATGTTGCGTTATACCTAAATTTATATCTAAAATTCGTTGTAAAGTGGATTGCCAGCTCCTAAAGCATTGCAAGCTTTTTCCTAGCACATGCAACTTTTTTCTCTATTCGGCTAATCTAGGCATAGTTTTTTTAATGAAAAATAGTATATCAGACAACACACCAATTATTCACCCTGTTCGGCTGGTTGGGGTTGGGCTGGAAGTGGCTAGAGTGG
Organism: Miscanthus floridulus; assembly: GCF_019320115.1. Taxonomy (NCBI): domain Eukaryota; kingdom Viridiplantae; phylum Streptophyta; class Magnoliopsida; order Poales; family Poaceae; genus Miscanthus; species Miscanthus floridulus. The sequence goes on from NC_089587.1 coordinate 34,401,868, forward strand.
GCTGATCCATGTTCGGCTGGTTGGATCATGGCTGATTTGAATTCAACAAGCTCATTCAAAATCTGGTGCCAACAGCCCAGGTATCACTACACATTTGGTGCCAATGAATAGTAAACTAAACCCACCATTTACAAGGCATACATTTCATACAAATACAAAGTTGTCCATTAACAACTACCAGGCTCAATACTGTTCATCAGCAAGACAGACACCGTACTCTAGTACATTTGTGCAACACAACACTCTAGTACACATGGATTACTGGAGCATTATACAACACATGTAGCTATCCTAATGACCTCAGTGCAGCTACACAAAATTTATACCCTCCTCAGGCACATAATCATCAACAACAGCATGGTACAAACACAATAGTCACTTACGCATGCACTGCTCCTCTCGTTGCCATCTACTCGTCATGACAGTCATCAGTCCCCTTCCACCCCAACGTCCACCTCCAGCCATCACCTGTAAAGAGACAATTGTCAAATTCCTGTCCATTTGCATGCATAATCATCAACTTGCCACAGGCACCATTGGCTTACCTGTACCCCAAATGTGTCAGTCCATGGGTAATCCACATCCTCACATTGTCCATGGAATCATTTGCACTTGCAGCAAGTCACTACATCGACAGTGGGCTTAGTGGATGGAGTGGCTTAGTTACTTCATCTTTTTTCAAGTAGTTATGAAGGGCAAAACCTGCTTTAATAATGTTATCCTGCTTCTCCCTAGGATAGTGTGGCACTCCTTTCAACATGTGCCACCTAGCTTTGACCACCCCCAAATAATCTTTCCACCACATTACGCAAACTAGCATGGTGGAAATTGAACACCTCGTCAGGACCTTGAGCTGGCCTATCATCAAACTCTTTCAAATGGTACATGTGCCTTTTGTGTGGCCCCAAATAACCATGTTCACCTGCATACCCCAGGTCCACCAGATAGTACCTACCCGCACATGACAACCCCTTCAACTTATCAGCACATCAAACATCTACATTACCATGATAACATCGAGTTCAATTTGATAACAACAAATGCAACTAACCTGGAGGTGGGTGCGGGAACCTGGGTTTCATCCAAGCTTCCCTAAGGACCCTCATATCATGCACTGCCCCCGCCATGCCAACACCAAGAAATGTAACCCACCCATCAAAGTCACAAACTGTGATCACATTTTGGCTAGGCCAACCGTGCCTATTTATATAATCATCATGGAACACCCTATCAACACTGATCCTGATGTGTGTCCCATCGATAGCGCCTATTGCGCCATCAAAGAAAGGTGTGTACTTGTACGGCCTATCATGCACTTTTGACATGTCTACGTGCCTAGGTGTACAAATCACATCTGCAAAGTTAGCGACACATTCCAACACTTGACCAAACCTCTCGCTAACCGTCCCAAGACCCCTTTTAAACTGTTCTCCCATGTCCCGATGTCCGACTTGTTTTGCTAGTGCCCAAAGAAACATCCCTAAAGCCTCCTGTGTATCAAAGTCCCCATAGTCTTGTAGGCCATGGTTACTAATTAGCATTTCATGCAGTTTAAAAAAAGTAGTAGGTTCCATATGAAAATTTAGACCGCTCCTTTTTGGGTGAGAAAGAACCTTGCGTACCCACTGACTGCCGTTCAACTCTTGCCAACCAAAGCAAGGAGGTGGTATCAGGACATCAGCTGCTATAGTGGCTGCGTATCCGCCAACAGCCGTAGCATATCTCACATCCTCCCAGTAACTAGCGCTGGAATCACTTGAATGTTCACTAGCGCTGTCACTGCACGACATGCCTCTTCAATCTCTTTGCAATCGGTCCCCTGATACAAAACAACATCATATTAATTGCATAGTCTTGCAAACAAATAGTTATCATCCTGAAGTTTCTAGTTTACGAATAGAAGTACTAACCTTACAGCACCGCTGACTAGTTCTCACGATGATGCCCAGCCGCTGCAACAGCCTGCAAACCAACAAATGGAACAAGTTAGTTACAACAGTTATACATTATAAAGCCGCACTAATGCATAGATAGATTAGATTGAAACCACATCAAACATTCAGCATAGGTACTCAAACCATGTCCGACATACATGAGGTCAAATGAAAAGAAAAATGTGACCAACAGAAGGTTCGTTACATAGTGACAACTAAAAAAATGCTTTATGAAAGCAAACTAGGTAGGCTTCACTCAAACACGCGACTGCTTATCGGGGACGCTATTTGCTGTCGGCATTTCTACCATTCTCTGTCATCGATGTTCTTGTACTGTTCGCGGTACCCCCTCTTCTGGAAAAGGTCACATGCCATAAGGAACAACTCTGACTTTTGGAAGATATCGTCGTCACGTAGTATTTGCATGACCTCAGCCATCTCCTCAGCCTCAGTGGGCTTTGCACTCCTAGTCCTGATGCTGTCAGATGTCGGCCAAGTACTCTCCAACTTCCTTCGACCTCTTTGCTTTCTTTAGGCTGTTGACTTCATTGTCCATCGTGGCCCTTTTGGAGGAGGCTTCGGCACTGGAATGGCCAAACGGTACGAAGGGTGTCCTGGGGGGAGTGCGTGTTACATCTTGAACACCACCTGCAGCATTGAATGTCCCCCTCTCCCAGTGATGATCCCTGAAAAGGGCCCATAGTTCATCAAAGTGGGCGGGGGGGGGGGGGGGTCTCCAAAGTTTCCTGCATCTGCACTCGGTTCCTGCATAATGGTAACCATATGTTGGGATTAGTGGAAAAGGACAAATAAGACCACATGTTGGGATTAGTGCATAATGACAAAGGAAAGGGAAGAGGCATTACCGCTTTGTGGCTGCCTCCTTCGGTTGGGTGCCAAGTCCTCGGCCACAACTACGCCTGTGGTAGGGTCTCGCCCGAGGCCTATTTTGTTCTGTAGGGTTTGCTAGTTGAGGAATTTCTTTTTCATGTCAGTGAATTTGTTGTGGATCTGCTTCTCGTCGTACGGTAGCCCCGCATTCCTACAACCCCGGTACACATTCCTCCACCCTTCTTTACTTAGACCCTGTTTACACCAGTTGTATTGGTTCTTCTCATTTTGACAGATGTCGAGCAGTAGTTTGGCATGCGTTGTTTTCTAGTTCGCACGTGGAGCATGCATCTGTTGAATGACAACAATGTACACATCGGTTGTGTATAGTAGGACCATGGATTGAGTAGCAAGCAGAAATGTACATGCTCACACAAAAACTAAGTCCAATGAGTCAGAGTTGAACTCGCCTTGAATGGACGATTGGATGACCGCGGACGTAGGATGTACCACGGTCGTGTAGTAGGCGAGCAGGACGACGAGGATGACAGTGCCAGCATAGGGAGCGATGCGCAGATGGTACTGCACAAAGGTTCCTACAACGAAAGAATACGACAAAGTAAGTTATGAAATATATGAACATGTGCATTACAGAGGCAACACAAGTGTACGGCTTCATAGCACTGAATAAAAACAATATCCTTACACACATAGACTTCCGTACAAGGATTAACCTTAAATGACGAGACCTAATATTCAGAGAACATGATTATATGTATTCTAACTTGTCTGATCAAAGGCGCCATATTAATTATCTAACTGAAAATGCTTTGTAAACCATAGATATGCCATGCATGACACTAATCATGCTACTACCATACAGCCTCATCAGAATGTATATATTACTATCTAGATTAGTTAATAGTAATGGTGCTTATTACTATAGTTAATGCAAGTCATAAGGTCACCCTGAGGATTTCCTACTGTATTGCACGCATACGCAGCCGAGCTCAATAGTTCTCAAAACACAATTTGAATTAGTATTCTACAATCTAATAAAAAGATAAATAAATATACCAGAACTATAACTTTATAAAATCCCTAGACCTAAATGCGAATCTCCATCGTAACCCCATACTCCATCCTCGGGCAGACCATTTCACAAAGGAAATGTACACAGATCCGGAAGTCTTACCGGTTGTGGTGGTGGAGATGACAACGACCTTGGCGGCGACCGACAAACGGGCGGAGCTGGTTGAAGGAGCACGGCGTCGAGGACGGATTTGGATACGAGCGGATTTGAAGGGTGAGCGCGGTTGGGGATACGACTGAGGCTGACTGCTGGAGTTGGAGGCGGTGGATGCGGGAGGTGCAGTGGGCAAGGTGGAAGGCGGACGATGCAGAAGGTTCAATGGGAGGGGCCGACCTGCTGCGGCGGATGCGAGAGGTCCGATGCGAGGCTTCGAGCTTGGCTGCGGCGGCGGCAGGAGGTCCGATAGGAGGGGCCGAGCTTAGCTGTGGCGGATGGGGGAGCTCCGATGGGATGGCGCGAGCTTAAGGGCGGCCGCTGCGCGAGATCGGAGGGGAGAGGGCGATGCCGGCGTTTGCAGGAGGCGGCTGGTAAGGAGGAGCCCTAAGGTGACGCGAGTGAATAGGAGGAAGAGAGAGAGGGAGACCAACGACGGCTCCGGCTGGTATGGGCTGAAATGATCAGCCCACTCCGGCCACTTTCATCCCAGCCCCCACCCCCACCCAACCAGTCGAACAGGGTTATTGGCTCCGTTCGCGTGCCCTTAAACTCGGCTTATTCACTTCTTTTTTTCATCCAAAATAGTATTTTTTATCACAAATTCCTCCAGATTTATCTAGATTCCTTCAAATTTTTCAAAAATTCCTCCAAACGAACATGTCCATTATCGAAATTCCTCCAAACGAACGGGTCCATTATCGATAACAGTTCCTTGAAAGCCGTGCCTTTTTCTAGCGGGGAGGAGGCAGGCGGTAGCGGAATCTGGCACCGGCCATCACGTCCCCTCCCGCCGCTTCCTCCTCCCTGCGGCGCCCCCCCCCCCCCCCCCCCCCAGATCCGAAGCCATTAAACCAGCGGATCTCGCCTCGGGGCGCGGCCGCGGCATCCGGGCAAGCGAGTGGTGGAGTCAGCAGCCATGAGATGGTATGCATCGGTAGCCTCCTGAGGGCGCTGGTGCTGCGTGCGGCGGCGTCTGCGGGCAGGCGCCGGGGGTCCAGGATCCTGTGTGGCCGCGCGGCGGATGTGCGCGTGACGCCCCGGCACGGACACGGACACGGACACGGCTGGCGCGGGTTCCTGGCGGTCACGGGAAGGATGATGCTGGACTCCTCTGACTCTGCCTCTGCCGCCGCAGCCGCCGCCGCGGAGGCGGTGGCCGGGGCTGTGGCGGGGCAGGTGCAGCCGCAGCGCCGCGCGGTGGGGGCCGTGCCCCAGGCGCACGACGGCGGCTACGCCAGCGGCGGATGGGAGAGGTAATGTATGTGCGTGTGCTTTGAGGCTAGTAATGTAAGCTGTCGGCACTAACATGTCGTGGTGCGGAACGGAGCATCTGAACCGGTTAGAATGCTGCATTTGTGTGCAGTTTTGCATTGTGTTTTGTATTGCCTGCAGTGTAAGAGACTAATTGGCCTGAACACTGAAACATGCAAATGCACCTTGTGTTTTTTGTTACTACAGATGCGTTAGTTATTTGGCACCACATTGTACTATTCCTTGACACACATTAGAACTAAAAAATGATATTATTCTAAGATGTAAGTGAGCGGCTGGTGCCATGCCTTTTTTAGACAGATCGTTCTTTAATAATGAACATAAATGTAGAGTCCTTTTATTTATTATTATGGCATTTTACTGCTATGATGCTGCCTTTTTACCTTCCAGTAAAACCTCTCTATGTTAATTATTGTGAGTGGTTACTTGTACCACATCAAGGTCATATAGATTATAAACTTAAATATAAGATTTTGGCGACACCAAATATGAACCAGTTAATGTGTTTCAGTTTTTCAATTCTAAATCTATCAAGTTTAAGACTTATAGTGCTAAAACTTTGTCGCATTTATATGAAAGTTGCTCCTTGTGAACACCTCAATGCAAGTACATGTATTGGTCTCATGACCACAACTTAAATCAACTTCTAGAGCATGACTCTGAGATAGGCTTTTGTAGTTCTATATGTCGTACATAGAGGTCGGCAGATAGCAATATGGTTTGCAAGTTTGCACTCTGATGGCTCAGATAGTCAGATTAAGCAATCAGAATTATCATATGTCTTTTTTAAGTAAATGGTAGTGTTCATCCGTTTGCATGGGTGTTGGGTGGGGTGTTGTGCGCTTGAGTGAGACTGAACCGGCTACAGTTGCCCAAGATCAAGTTATCAAAGTCCTTCAACCTCAATCCCATTTCTGTGCTGTATAGAAAATCAAAAGTTGTAAAGAATGCTGGATGGCATATTTGATTGGCCAAGTACTGCTATGAAAGTATAGCTGCAAATCTTAAAAAGGAGAATATGTATTGAGTCCATTCTGTAATGGTTGTTATAGGTAGAATAGAACTCATTTTTGTTTGAAACATAGTGATACTAGAGCAACAAATATAACATTAACTGTTTGCTTTGTGATCTTATTAGGCTTCAATTCTCTGCAGCATTTGTAGCTAATGTTTACAAATTGTATAGTCAACCCTAGTCGCCATGGGACCGGCCAGGTGACCAGACCAACTAGTCGAGCCTAGTCGGTCCTAGTCGTCCAATATATTCCAGGACATATGCATACTATATATACTGTATAGTATAGACAATAAAGCTAGCATCGAGACTATATTAATGGCTGGTTGGTGACTTGAGATTCGATTAATAGCAAGCAAGCAGAGTAGCAGCAAGCAAGCAGAGAGTAGCAGAGGGGAGCGGCACAGCAAGCAAGCAGGATTCATGGCAAGAAGATGGAGGGAAGGGGCACACTCACCATCAGAGGAGGAGCTCATCTTCCTGGAGCAGCTTCATGAAGAGGGGCGGCAGCTTGAACTGGCAGGCGCAGGGGGGCAGCGCTGGCGCCTGCAGAACGAGGGATGTACTTGTCGGCGGCTTGACCTATTCAGCAGCGGACGAATCATGTGTGGGAGAGGAGGAAGCGAGCACGGCCTAGGAAGAGAGGAATCACGCAGTGGGAGGAGTTGTGGCGGTGTGGGAGAAGAGGAACTCCGGCGCCTCCGTTCTCTACCTTTTGGTGGAGTCCTGGGCACACATATGCTAGCCCTAACAGGCTATATTTGCAGCCCAATAGCCGACCTCTAAGGCCAGTTGATCTGGCCCATGAAAGAACAGCCTGAGTCGGATGACCAACCGCGATTAGGCGACGACTATGTTTCTAGTCATGCTAGTCGCCTCAGTGTCCCTGGTCGACCTGAAGGGATTGATTAGGCCGACTTATCGCGATTAATCGAATAGCTCGTAAACACTGTTTATAGCTTCGAACATTGAAATTATTTATTGCTGTACAAGAATACCTTTGTTTATCCTTTTCTGCTGTAGACGCACTCTGAGACTCTTGAGTGTTTGGCATGATGCCCTGCTTAACACAATGCTAAAATTGTGACAGAGAAGATGGTAAACTGAGTTGTGGATACTCAAGTTTTAGAGGGAAGAGAGCTACAATGGAGGATTTCTATGATGTAAAACTAACTGAAATCGATGGACAAGCTGTTAGCCTGTTTGGTGTTTTTGATGGTATGGACTCCAATCTTGGCCTTTGTTTTTGTGTTTAGTTTTTGCTACCATGTTTTTCTTTTCAAAATCTTGATGATTAGGTCATGATGGATCACGTGCTGCTGAGTATTTGAGGGAGCACTTGTTTGAGAACCTTCTCAAGCACCCTGATTTCTTGACGGATACAAAGCTTGCTATAAGTAATTTTTCTCTTCAGCTTTACTGTAGACTTCCTGTTGCCATTCTTGTTGGTGCCGCAACATGTTTATCTGCTAAACTTGAAATTTATGGAAAAAAAAACAGGCGAAACATATCAGAAAACAGATACAGATTTCTTGGAATCGGAAGCAAGCGCCTTCAGGGATGATGGTTCAACAGCATCAACTGCAGTTTTGGTGGGTGACCATCTGTATGTTGCAAATGTTGGTGATTCTCGTGCTGTTATTTCAAAAGCTGGCAAAGGTATTGCATACTGGAAGTAGGTATTTTAAGTAGCATATTTGTATTTCATTTTCATGCCACATTTGTCAGTTGATGTATGGTCTGGTCTATTGAATCTAAATCACGAAGCAAAATCTTGGCATCACTCTGTTCCTCATATCAATATAATATCCAGTTAACCTTTGTTATAGTTAATACAGAATCATCCATGACAGTTTGGTTCATAGGGTTTCTCATTGAATTTATGTCACTTTGATTCTGTGCGACCCTGTGAGAAATGCCTGACAGTTCATCTATTTGTTTTTTCTAGCTATGGCACTTTCAGAAGATCACAAACCTAACAGGATTGATGAGCGAAAGAGAATTGAAAATGCTGGTGGTATTGTCATTTGGGCTGGTAAGCATGTGCTCTTCGTTCTTTTATACATTGGGCTAATTTGCTTGCATTAACTGAAGTTGACAAGGCAGATTGCAAAAGGCTTCTGCTATTCATCTATAGCCATCTATCTTCCTGGGAGCTTGAACATGTTAGGTTTCCGTACACACATTCGAGTATTGCTTGGTATCGTAGTGGAGTAGCCTTATTTTTCAAGTCATCATTTTTTTCTTTGAATGATAAACATATCACCTTCTTGATGTGGCATTTTCCCAGGTACTTGGAGGGTAGGTGGTGTATTGGCAATGTCCCGTGCATTTGGCAATCGTTTACTGAAGCCATATGTGGTGGCAGAGCCTGAAATTCAGGTGAGAAACTGTAATTGATTATGCAAAAATTCCAAGTATCTTTTGTTGTTAACAACTTAATTTAGGGGAAGCCAGTTTTTTTACCAGTTTTGTTACATTAGAATTGCCCAAAAAAAACAAAAATATATGTTATTCATTATGTGTACAACTAAACCATAGTCCTGAATGCCATTTAACAGTTTATTTATTGACTGCCATTGATATGCAATTGGAAGCAAGAGAAGCTGTACCGTTAATATGTGATCGTTACTATTGCTGGTCCATTAGTTGATAGCTGCTGCAACCATGTATATTTATTTATTGGTTGATCTGTAGAACTTCATTCACAGACATAGGACTTTGGTAATTAATTTTTTTCTAATAAACTGCAGGAAGAACAGATCAATGGTGAGCTGGAATGCCTGGTTCTTGCTAGTGACGGGCTTTGGGATGTTGTGGAAAATGAGGTAATAACTCTTCCACAATTCAGTCATTCTTCAAAGCAGGCAGTTACTTTTTACGTAAATTTAATTGTATGAAAGCAATCAAGCATCACCTCACTGTTTTTACTGTTTGCTTTGAGGTTACATTCTTATTGCTCACAAAATGGGCAGCTCTGCTCATACTGGTGTCTTCACTTAATTAATAACAATGTTGTTGATGCTTTTATGAAAAAAGGAAGCTGTTTCCCTTGGGAAATCAGAGGAGGCGCCAGAGTCTGCAGCTCGGAAATTGACAGAGATTGCTTACTCTCGTGGCAGCGCTGACAATATCACATGCATCGTGGTCCAATTTCACCATGACAAAACCGGATGAGCCGTGTGGCAGCCAATTTCAGTTGTACCCTGCTTCAGGCTATTATTATCCTGCAAGCCGGGTGGTGGGGTTCTCCCAGATTTACCCTGCTTCAGGCTATTATCATCCTGCAAGCCGGGTGCTGGGGTTTCGCTCAGATTATCGCTCATGTAGCAACTTCCAAGAACTCGTCCCATTGATTCTTTTGTTGTCTTGTAGGAAACATTTGTTCCAACAGGTGTAATAGACGTTTTCCATCTGATAATTTCTACTAAACGTTTGTTTACAGTTACTGTTTAGTGGAAATTGGTTTTCCTTTGCCTTATAGAAAATTATTGGGTAAGAGGATTTGTAACCAGTCTGCAATGTGCCATTGCTATGTATATCTCTAATGGAGTAACCGAAGTTGGGATGACACGAGCGCATGGATGTGTCCGTCGGCCATCTCCGTCTGCTCCGGCCACAACACGCGAGGAAGGGGAGGGTCTGCCGGTCATCTCCCTCAGCTTCAGCTACCATGCGCGAAAAAGGAGGGTTTGCCGGCCATCTCCCTAAGCTCCGGCCACCACGCTCTGGCCACCGTGCCGCCTCGGCCGCACCACCGGCCCGCGCGCGCATCTCCATGCCCCGCCACACATGGATCTCGCTAGTCTGCCGTCGTTGCCCAGATCTCGCGGAGGGAGGTGCCGCCGTCCGGATCTCGCGGAGGAGCTGTTCTGCTGTGCGGGGCTGAAAGCATCTAGGCCCCTAGTGGGTTTCGGTGATTAATGACGATACAAGATTATTATGATTAACGTGTGTTTTATAGAGACAATTTAAGTTAGGTCACGATAATGGTGATTGTTTGGTCAATCAATGGTTTTCATGCCCCTATCGATGGAAATAAAATCGTTTTAGTTTTCGAAGGATGGACGGTTAAGGATGGACTAGTTCTAAGTGTCGATGGCGTTGGAGAGACACTTAGAGTAGTTTAGGACTTTATTTTTCCTTTGACCATATTATTAAGGGGTATGAACTAGTAGCTTGACCTAGGTGAGTCTAATGTGTTAGGTGTGGTGAACACTTGTCAAACTTAGCACTAGGTAGCTCAGGGATTGCCTAAAGATCAAGTGGAACAAACCCCTTTCACAAAGTGTTTGAATTGGAAGTGAATTTGGGAGTTGTTGTTGCTCCGGACTGAGGTCTAGATCATGGTCCGGACCATGGTAGAGGGTCCAGAGGACACGTGGCACTTCCTGGAAGCTTCTCTGACGCGCGTGCTTGGTTCAGACTGAGGGAAATGGGGCGTCTGGACTGTGTCACCTAGGTCCGGTTGCCTAGGTCTGTGTCAGGCGTGTCCGGACTCGATGAATAGTACCAGTCCAGACCAATGGTGAGCTCGGTCCGAACTAGTACAGAAAGGTTCCAGAGTGGAGAAATGAACTCGGACTAGGTCCGAACCATGGTGCAAGGTCCGGACCCCCAACGGTCAGTTCTGACACAGTGGCATTGCTGTTTTTTTGTGAGGGTCGGACCGAGGCGTGTTGGTTCGGACCATCCCTTTGGGTCCGGTTCGGAGCACAGCAGATAGGTGTTTTTGACACCAACGGCCAGTGGCTTGTGTGGGAGTACTTATACTTCCCCAGCTCGTCCATTCTAACTCTCTTGCTCATTTGATCAGCTGAGACAACCATTTGGAGTTCAAGGGAGTTTAAGAGCCTAGTGGGGTGATTAAGATTTGTTAATTCAAGATTAAGGATGTCATTATCACATAGGTAGTAGCAAGTGTGCATCCACCTTTCTTATTAGTCTTGTCATGGTCAAGTGAGAGTTTGTGTTTGTTACTCTTGGTGATCGCCATCACCTAAATGGCTCGGTGGTGATTGAAAGCTTAGTGATCATCCGGTGGTGATTGTGGATGACCCAACTCGTCTTGTGAGCGGTTGTGGGCGATTCACTGCGTCGGAGAGACAAAGAATCAGCCCATAGAGAGCACTCGGTCCTTGCGCGGATCGAGGAGGAGCTACACCCTTGTTCGGGTGCTCCAACGAGGACTAGTGGGGAGTGGTGACTCTCCGATACCTCGGAAAAACATCGCCGTGTTCCTTTTTCTCTCTTTACTTTGAGCATTTACATTCTAGCATTTACTTCATGTCTTTGCATTCTTAGAATTGCCATGCTAGAATAGGATTGTAACTTAGGGTGTAAAACTTTTGTGCGGTAGAACAAATAGAGAACACTATTAGGCATAAGGGATGAAATGGGCTAAGCGGTAGAACTTAATTGTTGCGAAAAATTTTAGATTAGCCCAATCCACCTCCCTCTTGGACATCTTGATCCTTTCACGGGCGACGAGCCCACTGAAGGGTCGAGATGGCGACTAGAGGGGGGGGGGGGGGGGGTGAATAGTCTTTTCTAAAACTTAATCGCGTCGGCTAACCGATACAAATGCGGAATTAAAACTATCGGTCTAGCCAAGACTATACCCCACTATATATGTTCACTAGCACCTTGCAAAGATAACAAATATGCAACAAAGGTGCCAAGCTAGCTAGAGCTCACCTAACTAATTCTAGGAGCAAGGTTACACAAACCTATGCCACTAGTACTTTAAGCAACAAGGGAGCTCCTACACATGCTAGTAAGCAAAAGCACAAAGCTCACTAGCAATGCTCAATAACAAGGTAACAAATGCCTAATTAGAGAGCGCAAGTACATAGCTACACAAACTAAGCAATGTGACTAACAAGGTTACTAAAACCAAATTAGCCACGCAAGGGAGCCACTTCTATGCTACACAAGCAAGAAGATAATTAGCAAGCTACACAAACTAACTAATTACTAAAGCAACAACACAAGCTTAATGTATATGAAAGTAATTGCAAGCTTGTGTAACGGGGATACAAACCAACGGGAAGAACAAAGGTTGACATGATGATTTTTCTCCCGAGGTTCACGTATTTGCCAACACGCTAGTCCCCGTTGTGTCGACCGCTCACTTGGTGGTTCGGTGGCTAATTAGCATCACCCGCTAAGCCCGCACGTCGGGCGCCGCAAGAACCTACCCCTTGAGTGAGGGTAGCTCAATGACACGTTTTACTAGAGTTGCTCTTCGCGGCTCCCGCGGGGCGAGCACAATGCCCCTCACAAGCACTTCTCCGGAGCGCCGCACAAGCTTCTTGCGCGCTTCGACGGAGACCACCACCAAGCCGTCTAGGAGGTGGCAACCTCCAAGAGTAACAAGCACCACCGGCTCGCAACTCGATCACCTAGTGCCACTCGATGCAACCTCACGATGCAATCGCACTAGAATCGCTCACTCACACAATCGAATGATCACTATCAAGTATATGTGTGATGGAGGGCTCCCAAGCACTCACAAGCATGGACACTAAGTCCCTTGAGGTGCTCAGCACCAGCCATGGCCGAAGGCCACTTCTATTTATAGCCCCAAGGGCTAAACTAGCCGTTACCTCTTCACTGGGCAACGGTCGGGCCAACCGGATGCTCCGGTCGTGTTGATCAGACGCTGGACCTCAACGTCCGGTCGCTCGCAGACGACCACATGTCCTGATTCCAACGGTCACTTGACCTGACCGGACGCAGCAGCTTTCAACTAACTAAACGCTGAACCCCCAGCGTCCGGTCGTTTCTAGTAAGGTACCGACCTCGACCGGACGCGTCCGGTCACACTTGATCGGACGTAGCCAGCGTCCGGTCACACTCCAGCTTCTGCGTCATCGTACGTCAGCTCGACCGGACACAGCCTGCCAGCGTCCGGTGCATTCAGATCCAGCGTCCGGTCAGTTGACCGACGCCAGCATCTTCGCGACCAACTCGTTTTCACTTCTAACTTCTTCACCCTTGCTCCAATGAGCTAACCATCCTAGCGACAATGCAAAGTTAGATCACTCGAGTGGCACTAGATGACCGATATATAAACAAGTTTGCCCCTCTTGATAGTACGGCCATCTATCCTAAACCCGGTCATAAACTTCTCTACACACCTATGACCGGTGAAATAAAATGCCCTAGGTTATACCTTTGCCTTGCGTATTCCATTCCATCTCCTCCAATGTCGATGCAACACATGCACCAACACGATCAACAATGATATGATCCACTTCATATCATCACGTGATCATATTGGTTCATCGATCTTGACTCTACTTGCTCTTCACCATTGCCATCGTTCATCGGCGCCAAGTCTTGCTCAAGCTTCACCGCCACGCGGTCCATCACTCCAAAGCCTTCGACTTACCCTTCACGCTTGCAACCGGTCCATCAAGCCAAGTCTTGTCTTGATCTTCTCCACCTTGATCACATGACTCAATGTCATGTCTCATGTGCATTTAAGCTCCTTCATCATCACATGTGTGAGCTTTGCAACATCTCCAAGCCATTTTTACCTTCATGGCATATGTTGCTCACACACATGTACCTATGGACTAATCACCTGTGTATCTCACATAAACACAATTAGTCCACCTAGGTTGTCACTCAATTACTAAAACCAAACAAGGACCTTTCACCCACGCCGCTGCCGCCCGCTAGGGAGAAGAAGAGGAGGCTCGTGCTCGCCCAGGACGAGAGGGAGGATAGGAGAGAGGTGGGAGGGAGGCCGCTCACCAGAGAAGCGGAGGCTCGCCGGCATCCTCTCGCTCTTACTAGCCAGGCAACCAAACAACAGATTTGCTATGCAGGCTTAGCTTAGAGCACCTCCAACTATTTGGCTAAAATTACTAGTCAAATTTCATAGTTTAGCGGTAAAATAGAAAACTCTTCAAGAAAAGAAGAGGTCTGCGTAACAGCCTTGCTATTTCTCATCTTCAGATAGCTAGCGCCCATTGTTAGCTTTATATGGCCACTTAAAATTAAGGGATACACAGCTTCCTATTTTATAAAATCAGATAGCGCATCTGTTGGAGTCTACTTTTTTTACTATACAAATTCTAAAACATCCTCCAAAATAAGAATAGCCTAGTTGTTGGAGTTGCTCTATACTGGCGAACCAAACAACGACAGATTGTGTTGTTGGAGCCAAACTTGGACTAGCCTTAAGCCAGGCTAGGCTAGCCCATGTAACCAAACACACCCTATATTATCGGGAGAACTCGTTGAGACACCTAAACAAATACTTTCTTCATCACAAAATAAATGTTCTCTTTTCTTGAGAAGTCAAACATTGTTAACTTTGAAAATATTAATATTTATAGTGAGATGCAAAGAGGAGTGTGGTGCAGTGAGATGAATGACGCACAAAAAACACGTAAGAGAAATTTTCCCTTTCTAATATTAGGCATAAAATATAGATTTAGCTCTACATGGATTTTGGATGTTATTGAACTGACAAAATTGTTCGTGTGTTGCAATGAGGTTACATATTTTGGTCCTATATATGACGACGCTGTTAGAAAAGGTTGTCACGCACACTTATAAATTTGCATTGTTTTAAGTTGAATTTTGTATTTATTCATTGCCACTATCAAATTGTCGCGCAAGAAATTGTACACGGACATGCTTGCTAGTACATCATGTAACATCTTATAGGTATCGTTTGAACACAGACTCTGATTCGCCTTTACTTTTCTCGTGGCCGTTTCCCTCTTGCTCATGCGCACTCGTCCAGACCCCACTTAGCGGCTCGTAGTTTGCTACCTTTCTCCTTTGAATCTAGTGGTCGCCAACCATCTCCAATGCCCTATTGCCGGGGATCATGCCATGACAACTGTCTGCATCCACACTGATTGTTTTCCCATTGGATTTAGGGCACCCATGGAGATCTATGTCGGTTTGGGCCTGTATGCCATGACTGGCTGAACTCGGCCTGCCAGCCATCATGCTTGACCTTTGGTCTCTCAATCCCAATGGTGTGCCCCTTTAGGGTGTGTTTGTTGAGCCGTGCCTTCTGAAAAGCTAATATGAGTTGTAGATGGTAGAAAAACTACTGTAGATTGTGGGCTATGAAAAAACTATAAGCAACTTGGTTCAAACAAATATAAAACTTACCTCCTATGTCTATTTTTTTTGAAACATTTGTGAAACAACTCTCTATTTTTTATCATTTTAATAAACAGAAAGTCAAAAGTCAAAAGCAGAGTCTAAGGTGTTTTTCAAAACTGTACTACCCAAAAATAATTGTTTCTAAAAAAGTAACTTTTGGATTTCAACCCCTTTGGTTAGCTTCTGGCTTTTTGGAAGCAAAACAGCTCCCAAAAACCCAACCAAAGACGCCTTCAGCTGCTCAAGCCCGTGTGTGACCCTCTAGACGTCCTACCCTAAGTTGTGCCCCTCTAGCTTCCCTACCCCCGGCTAACCGAGCTCATCCTTAATCATCTCGAAGATGAAGAGGTGGGAGAAAAGGAAAAATAAAATAAAATAAAATAAAATACTGACTCATTAACAGGTGGGTCTCACTTGTCATAAGAGTAGAGGCTTCGGCACAGCCATAGTAGCAGCTGCGGCTGCTATCTCCTCAATAAAATACAGGCTGATGCAGCAGCGACAGCTTTCAAGCTGCAGCGAACGAGTATGATTTGAGAGTGAGTCGTACGTGGCCAGAAAATAATGCATGTAAAAATAGGAGGATCTGCAATAAAAAAAAAATCCAAGCTCTAATTTAAGGTGTTCCGTTCAAGTTGCTCCTACCCTTTCATCTTTCCTCACCAGCTTACTTAGACGGTCTCCAATGACGTTACCCAGACTCAAAATGAAGCGTACACGGTGTTTTGGTAGCAAGAACCACGGTCCAACGGAACACCCAAACAACGTACGTATTTTGCATTCCACCCGATACGCAACGCAAATAAGTATCTCCCAGGGAGACGACGCAAATGTCTGACGCCCGTAGTGGTTGGACCTTAGCGAGGCGCGGCCGGCTCGGCGAGGTGAGCCCGCGGCGGGGAGACGCCGGCGCTTCCAGACGGGTCCACGGCGGGGCGCGGCCGGCGAGGCAAGGCAGGGAGCGGGGCGAGGCGGGTCCGCGGCGGGCACGGTCTGCGCGGCCAGGCGAGACCGCGGCAGGGCGCCGCCGACGCGGAGAGGAGCAGCCGCGCGGCCCAGATCCGGCTCCCAGCGGTCCGAGGAGGGAACCCAGGAACTCGGCGCGCTCCCGCATGACGTCGACGGTGACCGGGAGCTCGAGGCCTGCGAGTTCGCCCGGGTCGACGCCGAGGGAGGCGAGGAAGGCGTCAACGTCGACGCGGCGGATGGTGCGCTCGCGCTCCATGTTGAGGAGGCTGGGGCGCGCGTAGAGGGAGGAGGATGGGCGGCGTGACGGCGCCGGCTGGGGGGAGTGGCGGTCGGCTTCGAGCGGCACGGATCTGGAGCTGCCGCCTGGGGGAGAGAAGAGAGGGAGAGATCGAGCGGAGAGAGAGGAGAGGGAGCCGGGAGGACCTGCGTAGGCCGTTGGAGAGGATATTTTCTGTCTCCGTAACTTATTTACTGTGCATAACCTAAATTCTGGTTTGAGTCTCTATCGTTGGAGATAGCCTTATAACCCGAATAAATCCCGTTCAAGTTGCTACTAGACTAGGTGAGGATTGGACTGGCAGAACATGACATGACATGACATCCTATCTCTAGTCTCTACTCGCGTACACGACCGCCACCTGGCAAACTGACAAAGGGCTAGGCGAACAGGTAGATCAAGCTACAGTACGATGCCAAGGAGCGAGGAGGGGAAATCGACTTTACGGTGCTCGCGTATACTATCACCCGGTTGTTCCCCTTGGGTAAAGTCATCATTGCTACAGGTTATAGTGAACAAAAATTGCAAGTTCTGCAATTGCTTCGCATTAAGAACCGGGAGTACTCCACAATTGTACTCTTTTGCAACATGACTAAATCAATTTGAAAAACTAATTCAATTTCTTGAACTAGAGAGGGGAACAGAGGGGACGGTGAAGATAATTAGGTTCGTCAATAAATCACGCACAAACACAGAGAGTAAAATCGCCTTATCTATCAACAAACACACATTTACATACTTATTAATAGTTGTCATATTACATAACCTAATAATCGAAGTCCATATTCCATATACTACGCTAGCTCTTGACCACCGCATATATTGCACATCTCCAATTTTATATATAGCACGCCATCTATATAAACTAACGCAAGTATATTAGTGTTGTGTGCTCCCCTTTGCTTCACAAGAACAAGGAATGATCTCTGCCATAGATGACATACGATGAACCATTTGGTCCTGGATTCGTATGCATATACACCATATGTCAGTAATAAACACCTTCCACAATAAAAAGAGTCTACACGACATTTTTCTTCACAAATTATGATCTGAGGTGCTTCCCTACAGGATGCCAAAATATGTGTTCTAGAACTTTCTCCCCTAGCAGGCATGTTATTAAAGCATATAATGTCTGAAGGTATCTGTCTCTTTTGTGCTACACCAAAGACAAGACTAGCTATTGGCCTAACAACAATAATAGTGATGAGCGTGTTCATCTCACCATCCCACTTGCATATTACTACCTTTGTTTATCAAAAGTCCTACACAGATCACAGTGAAGAATTGCTAAACTTCGCATCATTGGGTTGTAATTGACATAGTAATTAGTCATGGAAAAGAGTGATATGAACATTAGGTTTTCAAAAGAAACAAAACTATCATATTTTTGTG
Organism: Miscanthus floridulus; assembly: GCF_019320115.1. NCBI lineage: Eukaryota > Viridiplantae > Streptophyta > Magnoliopsida > Poales > Poaceae > Miscanthus > Miscanthus floridulus. The sequence goes on from NC_089587.1 coordinate 34,419,948, forward strand.
GTTGAACTAGGGCCAACAAATTTATAGGACGAACTAGCTATTGACGAGGCACAGGCTAGCTATATGCTCATTTGCTTAATATATCCTAAATCTATTAGACATCTTATATTTTATGACGGATGGAGTAGTACTAAAATATTTTGTGATTACAGTTTATAAGGATCATGTGCTCTATGCATGATTATATATGGTTTTGGTGATTTAGATGAATACACAAGCACCGAGTCTAACATGATTGTTCAGATGTGTTAGATAGGTCCTAGGTGAAAGCATCTAGGCCCCTAGTTGGGTTTCGGTGATTAATAACTACACAATTGTGATTAACAAATGTTTTGCAGAGACAATTTGAGTTAGATGACGATATTGGTGATTGTTTAGGCAATCGATAGTTTTCATGCCCCTATTGATGAAATTCGTTTCGGTTTTCAAAGGATGGACGACAAGGTTAAGAGAAAACTAGTTCTAAGTGTCAATTAGAGTTGGGAGACACTTAGAGTAGTCTAGGACTTTGTTTTCCTTTGGTCATACTATAAAGGAGGTATGAACTAGTAGCTTGATATATGTGAGTCTAATAGTTTAGGTTTGGTGCACACTTGTCAAACTTAGCACTATGTAGCTGTGAGAAGGCCCAAGAATTAATTCGAGTCAACCTCATTCACAAAGGATTTGAATTGGAAGTGAACTAAGGGGTTGACTGAGCGTCGGACCATGGTGTCACTACTAGAAATATCCACTTCTATGACGAACAGTTTTCGTCATTGAAGGAGCCAAATTCGTCATAATTTCAGTTTTATGACGAATTTGTGACGAAAAATGGTTCGTCATAGAAGTCATGTCATTCTTACAATTCTATGACAATTCTAGAAATTCGTCATAGAATTGGATAGATCTATGACAAAAACTGATCGTCATAGAACTGCTTTGGCATGCGTGGCAGGGGACAGCCACACTGGCGAGTGCTTTCATTGGAGATGCTTTCCACGTGTACATGCTATAGCCGGTTGCATTAGAGATGTTTCGGGTACGTGTCACCTTCTTATTGCACAACGTGGCCCTGTTGTTCCACATGTTAGTTTTCTATTGGCACACATGTCATGTTGCGGTTGGGTCACGTGTCACTTCTTTATTGGACCAAGTGTCGTATTTTTATTGGTCCACGTGGCATGACCACAATACCCCACATGTCTTTCTTTTACTCGACCACGTATCTCGATTTTGTACGTCCGTGTGTCAGTATTTTATTGGGCCACGTGTCGCACCCTGAGCTACCCATGTGTCTTTTTCTGATTCGACCATGTGGCAGGATGGATTTGTACCACGTATTTTGTTTGTATTGGCCCACGTGCCTTGTCGTGGTTCTTACACGTGTCATTCACTGGTTCATCCACGTGTTAGATTCTTATTTAACAACATGCATATGCCGGATCTACCATGTGCACACCAATCATTACATCAGATAAAATGATTTCAGATCTACACTGCTGCACAAAATGACTACATGCATAATTATATTGAACTTAAATCAAATAACAGCAGTTCAGCTCAGCAGCAAGCCACTGACAAAGTTCACATATCGAGCCGCCAAAATTTCACATCAAAACAACAAACAAACCACATGTTCACTGCATCAACAAGACTAAGAGTTACCAGCGCTTAAGAGCATGATATGCTCACGTAGCTTATTATACTCCTCCTGTTGCTGTTTCTTGAACTCCTCAAACTCCCTATCAGTGTTTTCTGTCTTCCTCTTCAATTGATCCACTTGTTCGGTGAGGACAGCTAAACTTTCCTGATGAGCAGCAAGCTGTTCCTGAAGTCTAGAGCAGCTTATCCTGATACCAGCATTCTTCAAACAAAAGGTGTAGCACCTGGCCTGAGAGAGGACATTGGAAACAACATCAGCAATAGGTTCTGTTCGTATAGTTTCTATAGCTTCCTACGAAATCCAAGGAGTAAACATTAGTAAGAGGACTTAAATTACAGAACCAAGAGATTATTTTATTACAAGTAATGCATAGGTCTTCCTCAGCCTACTGTCGATAGAGATTAATAAGCACAATGCATAGGTAACATATTACTATTGTAATATTACAACTTCAAAATGATGGTATCACTTTAGGCTCCTCCTACTTTTCCTTCTTTTATGCCAATGGCTTCAGCAGATTTCAAGAAAAGCAAATGAAGGTACTTACCACTGCTTCTCTTGCAGCATCGCTCAGTCCCATGTTGCTACTGGTATGGAAGTTGTTGAAGATTCCCACTGTATCAACATTTTTATGAGGTCGATCATGTTCTTCAGCGAGCACTTCTTGATCGTGTCCTACGCCCTTCCTGTTTTTGTCCTTCTATTAAAATTGCGCATGCCTTTCTGTTGATACAAAAGGCATTGTGTATTTGATATAAAAAGAGTAACACAACCATCACTTATATATTCTTGTAGGTGGGCAATATAGGAGCGAGATCCTATAACCTGGTGGCACTTGACTTTTGCACGGTTTCGCTTGTTCTGCTCTAAGACTACCTATAACCACAATTGTGTTAGACTACAGCACAAGTAGACCACATTAAGACTAGACAAGAAATAAATGAGTTCACACACACACACACACACTTTGTTCTTGGAACTTAACCACATATGGACAAGTGCACACTACTGTGCATCATTCATGCAAGACACAAGAGAGGTCTTTCTGATTTCATCAGCGAGGACACCGTTGAAGTAAGATCGCTTGAACCTATACCGTGTCTACCGTACAACAGACTAGAATATACTCGTGCATGCTTCTTTTGTTGCTTCATAATTGTCATCAATGGCCAGCCTCAACCGTAGAAGTGTGAATGCAAATTAAATCCGTTACTAAGTTGCTCAAGACAGATTTAAATGTCAACAGAGGATATACATACTTACAGATAGCTTGGCCACAAATCCATTGAGATGTTTGATCCATTGCTTGTAATGTTTTCAGTGCAAGAAAATTGGTACTTGAGACCTGACTACTACACCTGCCTCTGAGGCAAACTTGACAGCCTGTAATGGATCATTTAGCCTTCTGTTCCCCTTGACAACCGAGATGGTTATCCTTGTTCCCATTGATTGGGTGGTTTTGTGAAGCCCAACCCCCATAGTTGCTTGCCTTGACTTCCTCACTCTTCTCTGCAATGGTACTACATAGTTTTCATACATTTAGTTGTTAGAAAAGTAACATGGATATCAAATAGTGTGACTTGATTTATAGACATGTCTAAGGTAGTACCAACCTTCACAAGTTTGGTCATTATGCTGGTGGGGAGGTGGAGTCTCCTCTTCAGCATGGCTAAGGTCATCTTCACATGACCAATACCTCATTGGGCTTTGTTCGCCTTGTGCGTGCTAACTTTTGGACCTAGTTGGAACTACAAGATGATGTAACTCTTCTGGACTAGTTGGCTTCACTCTCTTGGATTGCCATCCCCTAGGACCTATATCGGTGCTGCCTTTTGACCTGCTGGTAGGGACTTCTCTACGGCTTGTTCAACCCACAGCCTGAAATTGGAGAAACAAACTTAAGTGGCAAGCATGTAAAAATTGCATTACTATCCACACAGCAAAGAATTGAATTGCACTGCTACCCAAACCAACCCCCTCCCATCCCAACATGATAAGATAGAACAAGCACCTCAATTGTAAGGGGTACTCGCTCTTACAAATCTATATTTGTATCACCATATCCCTGAACACGCTCCCCTACTTTAGGGAGATATTTCGGATGTCAACATGTAGATCACAAAGACATTTATTGAGTTAACCTTGTACCAAATATCAACAAAATAGAGTAGGAGCATGCAAATTAGGCGTCTAAACTATAGCTTGTGTGGAAGCCATTACTTGAATAAAGCACATGTAAACTATAGCTTATACGAAAGCTATTATACTCGAATAAAGCACATGTTAACTACAATCAACTAAGAAACATGTAACCCCATCACTATATATCTACATGTCCCAGGTTCAACCATGAGAGTGCAACACGCATCATAAAAGGAATTTGGGTACCTCTTCCTATTCCTGGCTACGCTGCGTCGTCGGTACCGCCCTCTTGTCATCCTGGTCGTAGAAGTGGTGCGGCCAGCGTCGATGAAGGGGTAGCAGATATGGTGTGGCGGTCATCAATGATGATGCTGAGGCTCGATTATGATAGGTGCTAACATAGGGGGTCTAGATCCGGCGTGTACCACCACTAACAGTGGTCCTTCCACCGTTAGCGGACCTACTATCAACGAAGGGGATCGGATCTAGATTTGGCTCTAGCTTCGGCTAGGGTTTGGAAAGGTATGAGAGAGTGTGGCTGGAGAGTGGAGAGGGAGTCAAGCTGCTGTGCCAATGCGCCTAGCTAGGGTTCGGACTGAGGTGGCAGAGGGGGCTTGGCTTTGGAGCGGGAGGAGAGACGGTGCGACTGGTCTAGCTAGAGAATGGAGATGGAGGCGGAGAAGATGACTCCTTATGCTTTTATGTGGCTATCACAATGCCACAAATACCCTTGTCTAAAATTGATGGTGTGGTAAACCAATTTTCCATGAGGAGGGCAAAAGAGAGAGAGATCTAATTTTTAGTTCGTGTTGGCGGCACTGCTGGGCGCGGGGATTTCATTTTTGCTCGAAATCAAATTTTCGCACGGGCAGATCGCTGCCCTGTCTGGCATCTTGTGAGCAAAGACTGAATTTTATATGATGAATGGTGATGACATATATGGAGTAATACACTAATGTGTATTAACCGTTGGATCACCAATATTAATCCCCCAAGTTTCGGTGGACCCCCAAGTTTCGGTGGATGGCGACTCTTGACAGCGTTTATGTATCGGTGATGTAATTATATGGCACGTGGGATAGTCCGTACTAAAGGTGTCGGTGCAGAAAGTGACCAACTAGTAAATATTTGTAGTTTTGCTATACATTGTGATTGGAGGTGGCCTAGCACTCAATGACACAGGATTTATACTGGTTCAGGCAACGTGCCCTACGTCCAGTCAGGGTCGGTCGATGACTTTATTCCTAAGCCTAGGTGCTCGAAGTCTGTAGTGGGGTTACAAACGAGAAGGAGAAAGGAGGAGGTATACAAGAGGTTCAGAAGGCTCCGACCAGAAGGGTTGCGGTTGAAACTCGGTGGTGCTACGGTTGTAAGGGGTTGGTGTCGATCTAGTGAGTCTAAGCTTGAAGAAGTTGATCTCTCTGGTTGGAGGGAGCGCATCCCCTTTTATAGATGAAGGGGATGGCTCTTTATAGGTGAGGGGGAGAGAGTATATATATTTCTAAGCCTTACTGCCTACAGTGGCGACGTACCACCTGAGCCTGAGTATGGAGGACATCCAGTCAATCAGGGTGAGCCTACTACCGCACGCGTGGTTGGTGTCAGAGCAGGTCTCCGCCGAGTGGGTGATGGATGTTCGCCGTCAGGACATGGCCCAAAGCATTCATGGAGAGGATGCCTCCAAGCCTGCAGATAGCATAGAGCCTAGTTTAGGGGGTAACATCATCTCAGCCCTAATTGAGCCAAACATTGTGCTGTCGGAGAGAGAGCAGCCTGCGCCTTCGTCGGTTGCGCCATCAGCAGATGCCGCCGGGTCGGTTTAATACCTTTTTTTTTAAATATAAGTAGTGAGTAATTGTAAGAAGTTTAAGTTCATGGCGGGGGGGAACCCCTGTGTAAAATGTTCATGTGTGTGTTTTAATGACTGCAATTGGTTTTTGTTTTTGTGATGGAGTTGCTCCGTTCATGGAAGCTTGTTCCCTTTCGTTCCTTAGTTCTCTGTTAGCATAATTTTGTTTTAAATTTCTTTCTATCTCGTACCTACCCGTTTGTTTCGTAGGTCACAACCTTGCGAGCCCAGGGCGTGGCCTGCGAGGCTCGGTCGGTCGTAACCATAGGAAAAGGTGGGGTGTGATCAGTCGGAATGTTCTAAAGCAAAGTTACATAAGGTAAAACAAAGGAACGAACTACCCATTTGTTCAGGTAGGAAGGAGTTTCTTCATACAAAACCAAAAGAGTTCTTAAGGTAAAAACAAAAACAAAGGGGTAGTAGAGCCCCCTAGTGGAGCTCCCCGAGCGCCCCGAGCCAAAAAGTGTTCAGGTTGGGGTGCTCTTACGGGAGCGTTCGCTAAGTAAAGGTAAGACTAAAACTTAGGAGGAGAAGAAGAGACATAGCTATTCCAAGGTCATCGGAGAGAGCGTTGTCATCATTGTCCTTCAGTTGGTAGGCTTTCAGTCAGATCCCTTCGTGCTCCAGCCATCTGGATCCTTGTCCGCTACGCCCCCTTCTTCGGTTACTGCCTCACGGCCTTTTTCTTCCCTTGGCCTGCCGGCCTACCTCAGTAGGTGCCTTGAGGAGCTGGCAGTCCTTGTAGAGATGGTTGACGGGATAGTTGTGGTTGGTGCATGGGCTCTCCATGAGATCGTGGAAGTGGCCCAGAGGGTCTTGCTAGGGCTGCGTGCCTGTGTGATCGGCCACGACAATCGATGCGAAGTTAGCCGGTTGGCGGTGATTGTTTCTGTTCTTTTTTTCTCTCTGCATGAAGGGGCCCTCATCTTGATCATGGCGCCTAGCCTTACCTTTGTCACAGCCCCATTGAAGCATGGTAGAAAAGGCGCTTGCTGGGGGTGTTGGACAATGGTCTGTGGTTCTAGACTGTCAGGGCTAGGACTCTGGTCGACGCTGCATGTGTCTTGGTTTGGCCTGAGCCGCGCGTAGATAGGCGGTCAGCACGAGGAGGTTGTCAAGTCAAGACGAAGAGCGGTTGCGGCTTCTTGTGCCATAATCGGTGGTTGAGATGATGACAGGGTGTAGTGCCCCATTTACTATGTCCCTATTCCTTGGACGGGGAGTGAGGTCACGAGTCAACGTCACGATACGGAGTACTCCACCTATTGAATGGTGGTGGTCTCCAATAGTGCCTAGAGGTTCTGGTGGATAGCCCATTCGTGAGGGTCATTCAGCTCGGGCAAGTCACGTAGGAGCATTGCCATGGTGGCAACGTTCTGACTGGCCTAAGCGAACTGTGGGGGGTTGGTCCCCTGGACCAGAGCGTTGCGTAGGGGTTGACTGGCATGACCTTGGGCGCCGCTCATAGGTCTATGCGCACGGGGTGCAGTGTGGTGCACCGAGCATGTTGGTGCAGTTGGTGGCTGATGCAGCCACTATCATCGTAGATCCTCCCCATGCTCACGTGTGAGCTCGAGGGTCTCCACGTGAGGACCTGGTGGAGCATGGGTCCAGAAGGACTTCGTTACCCCTAGTGGCCATTCTGGGGCGTCCACCGCAGCGTACTCCTAGGACCGATGGTGGCTAGGCGCCATGTCTCCAATGCTGGAGCCATCACTCCTGACGTCATCATCCATGATGTCAAGGAAATAGGTGGGAGTATAGCTCGCCATCCCCACGAACTCAGACGTGAGAGGGTGCGGCGCCAGCACCTTTTGGAGTCCCTAGGCATATGCGTCCGTGGAAGACATGAGGCCATAGGGGAACTGGCCATATGGCAGAGCGGGGTTTGAGTAGAGAGTTTGCTCAAAATGAAGTGCAGATGCCACGTCGTCGAAGTCGCACATCCCGGAGTCGATGGAGGATGTCCCTCCGATGGGTGCCGGGTCGTGAGTCTCCTCGTGGAGGTGGAGTACACCAAGCCGGTCAGCGATGAAGTCCAGGCTCTCAAAGCGGAAGGCCTAGGCTGGCTCGAAGATGGGTGAAACCCGCATCCTAGCGAGCGAGAGTACGGGGAACTCCAGCGAGCTGAAACGAATCGTATCGTCCGTGCTCGCCATGGCGGGGGTGGCAGAAAAATGGGCCATCCGATGACCAAAAGAGTGTTGAACGTATAGTATCTTCCCCACAGACGGCGCCAACTATCGGTGCAAAAAGTGACCAACTAGTAAATATTTGTAGTTTTGTTGTACGTTGTGATCGGAGGTGGCCTAGCACTCAATGACACAGGATTTATACTGGTTCAGGCAACGTACCTTATGTCTAGTTGGGGTCGGTCAGTGACTTTATTCTTGAGCCCAAGTGCTCGAAGTCTATAGTGGGGTTACAAATAAGAAGGAGAAAGGAGGGATATACAAGAGGTTCAGAAGGCTCCGATCGGAAGGGTTGCGGTCAGAACTCGGTGGTGCTGTGGTTGTAAGGGGTTGGTGTCGATCTAGTGAGTCTGAGCTTGAAGAAGTCGATCTCTCTGGTTGGAGGGAGCGCATCCCCTTTTATAGATGAAGGGGATGGCTCTTTATAGGTGAGGGGAAGATAGTACAGATATTTCTAAGCCTTACTACCTACGGTGATAAAAACTGGATAATGGTTGAAGCCTCCCAATACTATCGATGTCGCTGTAGGATGTCAGATGTGCATGGGGGGTCGAGATATCTTCTTCAGGAAGGATGGACACCGGTACCTACAAATACTTCTAGATGCCTGATGGCATGTGAGGAGCCGTGCTATGTTCACTCGGTATGGCAAATCTTGGAGCCCATACTATGATCGATGTCTAGAGACACATGGGAGGGCTTACCGTATGGGAGTTTCTAGCGACCCCTACAATACTTTGTGTCAGGGTGGCTGTAGAGCACTGTTTCGCACAGGGTATGGTCTCTGGTACAGTGGTTTTGACTTGTGAGCCATGCCTTGCCTTTCCCCGCATGTCTTTTGGTTCCTTTCGAATGGGGAGCCCTCGGTCGGATGGCTCCAGTCAGCCCTTAGTGTGCCGGTCGAAGAAGAGCGATGAGTAGGCTTTTTGCGAGCCCTAGTCGTGGGGCCAGAGTAGGAAGCAGCATTTTGGGCCAAGCCTTCCGATTGGAGAGACTGCTTGGAGACGGCTGGTGCCTAAAGCGAGTGCTCCAGTCGAAGAGGTGGGCTGAAGAAGCTGATGAGCGGGCGCCTGTTCTTATGGGTAGACCTTCCGATCGATGACCGGACTACCCTTCTGGCCTGCTGTGTTTTAGTTTTTTGGGTCATATCATGAAATATATGTTGTTTTCCTGGGCCGAGCCTGAGCATGGAAGCTGGTCCTCGAGGGACCTCAGGTTTATGAACCTGACAAAAGGCATTCTCTAATTAGTTCCCATCTTTTCCTCTTTTGCGTGTTGTTTTTGTTGCCGTTCACCCCCTCTGGCACCACCCACCCTATGCCACCCCCTCCCCTCTCCCCCCTCCACCCACCCCCTCCCTCCCGCACACCGAAACCTCTTACCTAGATCCTTCCACGCCATGGGGATCTACTACGCCATGGAGATCTACCGCGCCATTGTTTGTCAGCGTGCCACTCCTCTAGCGAGCAAGCCGATCGAGATCGCCTTCTTGCCTCAGCACGGTGAGGCCGTCTGTGATCTCTTTTTTTTGTTCATGAATTTATGGTGTTTGATGAAACGCATGTGTAATTTTTTCTGATTGTTGTAGATGGCACGAGTTAAATCAAAGCGGGTAGAACTACCACATCACAGAAAGTGCCAGAGGTAGGCAACCATTCTCCGAGAAGTAGAGGAACAGGCACCACCACAGCCCAGAAAGAGCCAAAGGAAGGCTCACAATGTCCCTAAAGCAGAGGAACAAGCACCACCACAGCCTAGGAAGAGACAGAGGAAGGCGGATAGTATTTGAGAAGCAGAGGAAGAAGGAACCAAAGCTATGCTAGCCCTGTAGTGTGGGAATTCTCATAGGTAGACTCGAACAGCCCACCGACAGCAGTAGCATGAGAAGAGTGCTGAAATGGGACTCGGGGAGGAGGAGCTCACTGAGGAACAACTACAGTAAATGACCGAGTTCCACTCCAAAAACCAGACCAGTCGCTTTGCACCTTCCTGGATCAAATCTACAGCTACTCATGGGGGCGTGCGTGCTCACACTCATGGAGGTTCGATGTATGACACAATTGGTGGTACAAGGAGCAGTCGAGGAGATAATTTGATGTGTGCCACAATTGGTGGTATGAGGAGCAGTCGAGGAGGTAATTTGATGTCTGTCAATGGTGGTACGAGGAGCAGTCGAGGAGGTTTGATGTCTGCCAATGGTGCTATGAGGAGCAATAATATTGAGAGAAAGAAAGAGGTGGTTTAGTTCTATGACTTTCAGTATTACAGCTCCAAGAAGATATGGAGCATCAGGTTCTATGATATTGAGTTCTGGTTTCCACTACTCAAAGAGCTTGGCACAAAATCACAGTTCTGGACTGTCACTCAGGAGAGTTTCTTTAGGAGCTACCATGCTAGAGGGATGACACTTAGTTGACCAAAGGATATTTGGTTGGGATGAGCTTGAGAGAGTAGTTGGTATACCCATCCGGCCCCTCTTTAAGCGGTTCCTAGGCTTCGTTCACCTTTTCAGTGAGGTTGATCGAATTGTGATAAGCTAGGTGCGTCAGTTCTATACAACAGTGTGGATTCATCCAGAGCATGACTACATTACTTTTATGCTCCATGGTTGGCCAGAGTGAATGTCCTATGACCGCCTGTAAGAACTCCTTGGGGTTGACACTTCAAATAGGAAGCTCCACGAGATAGTCTATGGAGATGCTTTGCCTCCGTGTCATAGCATGGCTAGAGGTACTTTTCCTACAGACCAGGAGATTTAGCCGCTCTTCATGGAGCCCTTCACCGATGGCTCCTTGCATACACCAGATAGACTACGTCTAGAGGCTTACGTTCTACACATGGCTCTAAGGAAGACAGTCCTTCCTCGAGGCAGCAACAGGGAGTCATTGACCAGCTTGTAGCAGTGGCTACTACTGTCAATATGGAGAGGTGAGCAGATTGACTTCTTACACTTTTTCCTATCTGAGATCGAGGATGTGATAGCTGACACTATCAGTACTAGAAGGCAACATGTGTACCCTCACATCATCAGCTACCTGCTACGCATGATTAGCTCTAAAAAGAATGGGCCACTATACATCGAGTCGACCTATGAGGTTATGACCTACATGCCAGCAATTTTGGACGATCATCATCGTGGACAGAGTGCCTTTATGTCCGTTCAAGAGCTGTTACCCATATAGTATAGAGAAAGACATGAAATGGTGGATGTAGCCCTAGAGCAGACAGAGCAACAGTCTGGGATTGGAGGAATCTTGAATGTATGAATGCAAGATTCAGACTCCGATGACAGTGACTACTGTGACCCTATGTTAGACGACCATGACATGGGAGGGTCATCCTCTGGTGGTGTGGCCAACAAAGAGATGGACGATGTTCCACCAACTACAGAGACGTTAGCCAAGCAGGCACTGCCTCCAGTGTCCGCTCAGCAACTGTTAGAGCTTGGACAAATACTTGCTAGGCTAGTTGTCGGTTAGAAAGAAAACTAAAAGCATATGGAACGATAAGACTAGCGTATGGAACGACAAGAGAGGTGTTTTAAAGCAAGTATTGATAAGCAAGTGGAGAGTGTGGTCCTTCTCAAAAAGCAGATGAGCAAGCAATCATCTACTTTTTGTGAGGCCATCAACCAACAAGGCCAACAAATCGACCTGATGTGCAATGTGTTCACCGGTTCCTTTAATCAACACTATAGTGCCATAGGGGTTAAGGCTCCTGACTTTTAGAAGCTTTAGTTGCAATGTGCCAGTCAGGTCAGCCCCATTGCTAGTTATCTGATAGATCCTGATAATACAACTATCCACACAAAGTTACCCATTGTGATGATGCTACATAAGCAGAGTTTAGCTTCAGGTCCTGATCAGGCTGGTGATCCACCTTCTTCACCCCCTCAAGTCGAGGTGCAAGTCACCACAGAGGCACATATAGAGCCTCTCAGGGCTTCTCCAATGTTCGAGATACCTGAGCCAGCTTGAGGTTCTAATGAGTAGGTGATCCACCTTCTTCGCCCCCTCAGGTCGAGGTGGAAGCCACCACGGGGACACATACAGAGCCTCTTGGGGCTTCTCCAATGACCGAGATGCCTAAACCTGCTAATGCTAGTATTACTATAGTCGAACATAAGCAAAGTTCAACTTCAGCTCACGAGGCAGCTGATCGACCTTCTTTGCCCAATCAGGTCAAGGGACTAGATACTACGTGCGACACCACAAGAGCACATACAGAGCCTCCTAGGGCTTCCCCAACAATCGTGGAGCCTGATGCAACCACCGAGCCTACTAATCCTACCATTAATAGAGGTGAGTCGACCCTAGGGTCTGACACTACTACTTTAGTTTAGTAGACCAGAGAGTCCACCATTCGTCTAGGTAACCACATCACTGAGCATGATGAGACATCAGATTCAGACAATAAGATTTTAGCGTACTCACCAGGTGAGATGCACTCACTAGGTGAGTTTGACCTCAACAACATCGTCGTGACTTCGATGCCTGCTTCATTGTCATCACCACATCCTTCGAATGCGTAGTCACCTTGATTCCCTGTCGAGGAAGGGACGTACAAGAGATTGGTGATAGTTCGATAGTCGAAGGGAGGGTTGCGGTAGAAGGTGAGGGAATAGAGGCATCAAAATTTGGATTTAGAACAATTCTTGATGTAATAATTGAAGTCTTGCTTACGACATAATGTCTATTTTATGATTCTATAATAAGTTGTACATGTTGAACCCTTTTTATCACTATGTTGCCACGTAGGCCTTGAAATTTGGATTTAAAATGATTCTTGATGTAATAATTGAAGTCTTGCTTACGACACAATGCCTATTTTATGGTTCTATAATAAGTTATACATGTCAAACCATTTTTATCACTATGTTGCCACTATAAATTAAACCTAACATCTAAGTGCAATATGAGCGACATCTATCTAGTCTGACTACCTTGTTGCCACTTGAGTCGTTCCTCTTAAGATAGAACTATAGGATGAAAGAACCCCATTGCAAGTCGAGGAGTCGCTCGAACACAAAATCTATTGTCCAACGCATTACAATCATAGAGTAGGGGACTTTCTTTCATGCACAATCAAATCTTGCGTGCGCATTTAGAAAAGAGTAATAGATATTGTTTGGCGCATTATAATCACACAGCGTCGGACTTTCTCATGTGTGCATTTTGAAAAGAGTAATACACATTGTGCCAACGATTAACATTTACAATGCCTAACGCAGGTGGAAGCATTCAGAACAAAAATATGCGAAGTTACTAAGTTACCTACAGTGTTTCATAAGAGGGAAGGAAGCTTCCCTAAAACCTATCTCCCTTTTGAGAGGGGAGGCAGGATCTAGCCCATGACCTCCTAATCACCTCATTTGAGAATGTCGGCCGCACAAGCCGATCGCATCAAAGCATAAGAAGCAAACACCGTGAAAGACAAAGCGACGCGCATAAGTTTCTCTTCAAATTAAAGTAACAAACTTGCCTTTTTATTAAGATTGGAATGACCCTAGATACAATCTATGGCTCAAAGAAGGCAGCGAGGATGATGGTTGCTGCATGCATGGCCGCCATGATGGCCTCCGCGGTGGTGGTAAAGTCGCTAGTGAGCTCCTCCTTCTCCTCCTCATCGGCGCCAACAGGAAAGCCAGGTTCAAGTAGGTGGAGATCATGGCCAGAACAAAGTTGCACCACGGCTAGGGCTAAGGCAGCCCCATGGCGCACCCCGCTAAGGGCCACCATCCTAACCCGAGCTAGCATGGCCCGTAGATGGTCCTCAAGCAGGACACCCCCTGCATTCACGTCTTTAACAGCGATGAGGGTTGCCTCTCGAAGAGTGACCAAGTCCTTCTCTAGGGCTGACAACACTAAAAACCATCAAAACAAGGCCATGGACATTTGGACAAAGCTTCTCGACAAAGGAAACCATATCGATCATCTTGGACTGAGCATTGGCACCTACCGCTAGGGCAATAGTAGTCTCCTACTCCAAGGCGGCAAGGGCAGTCTGGATGATGTTGAGGCAGAGTGCGAGCTGACTAACCTCGCCCCTAGAGTCAGAGCGTGGGTCACGAGCTGTATCCTGATTATGGAGGGGCTCGTGGACTTCTCGGCGACCGGGGGAGAAGAGCCCTCCAGTTTCGTAGGGCGCGCGTCTAGAGAGCAGGTGGCACCGGATAACTGCGTGACCTCTAGCGTCGTGGTGTGAGAAATGGCACTAAAAAAATTAAGGAGATCCGAATGGAATGACTCCGGCAACTAAGAACAAGACTACCTTACCCAAGGCACAACAAATGGGAGCAGAGACGCGGTGGTGGCCCGCTCCCCTCTGGAGGGTTCTCTACCGGGTGCTTCCCATGGTCCATCACTCTGGCCAAAGACGCGACTCACTCAAGGCTAGAGAGAAGGTGAAGGAGTATCATAGGAAGATAGAGAAGAGCGGTTGCCTTACTCTTATCTCTCTCATAGATTTATGGCTAAACCAAGCACACTGGGCTCTCTGGGTTTTGTGCAAATTTAATACAGATTTAATTGTTGTGGATTTCCAAGCAACAAGTTGTAGCGGGTGCAGTCAGAAAAATAGTAATAGATATTGTTTGGCATGTTGCAATCACATAGTATCAAACTTTCTCACATGTGCATTCAGAAAAGAGTAGTACACATTGTGCCAATGATTAACATTTATACAATACCTGACATAGGTGAAAGCATTCAGTCATTATCCAGCACGTTACAATCACATAGTATCGGACTTTCTCATGTGTGCATTCAGAAAAGAGTAGTACACATTGTGCCAACGATTAACATTTATACAATGCCTGATGCAGGTGAAAGCATTCAATCATTGTCCGGCGTGTTACAATCATGTAGTTTTAGACTTTCTCGTGTGTGCATTCAGAAAAGAGTAATACGCATTTTGCCAACGATTAACATTTGCAATGCCTGACGTAGGTGTAATCATTCAGAATAGAAATACACAAATAAGTTACTAAGTTATCTATGGTATTTCATATGTTTCGTGGATTAGTTGGAGGCCATTGTGTATTTCACTATTGATGGAAAGCAGATCTAGCGTTAGGAGCCGCATCCACTCCTAGCACCAGGCCATGGCCTCCTCCTTTGTGGGTTGTGCATCGAACAACCAGCGATATAGTCTGTCGGTCCATTTCTCCATGAAGCACTGTTGATGCAAAAGTGGATCTGCAAACACAAAGGGCTAATACCCGAATTGATATCCAAAGCGTGCTAGTCGATTTGACCTATTAATCGACAAGGATGAAGATACGAGCACTTTGGTCCTAACAACAGCGATACGCCCAGAAGTCACGACCAAGAGGTACTCACGCGGAACTCGAGAATTGTCGAAGGTCGCACTGAAGCTATGCAACTCGCCGAATCAATGAGAACTCGTAAAAAAGAAAAATATGCAAATTGACGAAGTCGCCGAAAAGTAAGTAGATGCAAATAGGAGTAAAAATTGGTTTTGATATTGATCCCTTTTTTATTACATTGCCCCTCACTCTATATTTATACCTTGATCTAAAGAGACATAACCAAACACAACTAGGACACCAAGTCCATATCTAAGGAAACACGTGACTCTTACATGAATCATACTCTAACAAATATAGAAAAGGAAATCAACTCCTATTTATTTCCCTGTCCACCTCAATTACGATGGAAATCTCACCGACCTCCTTTCCATCGGCATACTTCCTGTTTCATCGGTAGTAGTCTTCAAGCCTTCCTTCATCGGCATCAACAATAACATCTCCAACCTTATCGGCAACGCCCGAGTCTAAATCAACCTTTCCATCGATCACCACCATTCATCGGCAACCATCTTTACAAGCTAATTTTCATCGGCTGTTAGCGTATACAGTAACTCTCTTCTACTGATTAGCCCACTCTGATCATTTTGACACGTGCAAAAAACTGTGTCAACACATGCCCCCAATTTCGGAGTATAAAACCATTAATGCTCCGAAATTTACTCCAGATAACGTTTGCCTTCGCCCAATTACCGTAACTCATCCTTCAAGCCAAAACTTGATCTGTTATCAAATCTAATCAAATCTAATCCTGATTCACGCACCTCAGTAAATATCGCACAATTGCCAACCACTCTTGCCTTGATTATGGTTAAGATACCGAAACAATAATCCATCGGTAAGATCCTAACATAATAATGCCGCCACTTTCAGAATTAAAATATCCTATACCGATATCTCTTCCAAGTCATGATTACTTGCCATCAAATCATCTGTACAATCCCTTGATTATCGTGCAAACAGTTACCATATCCATCTAAACCACCTCGACCTACATGCACGTGGTATAGAGATAAGTCCAAAATACCCCTACTCCAAGCGGCTTATAAATAGATTTCTCCGGAATGCTCGTCTTCTACCCTCAGACTCCAATCTTTGACATTCTCTCTTTCCGGTGGCGACTCCGACGAACAACTGCGCGACCTCAACCAACAAGAACTTTTCTCTAGCGTCAACCTCGAGTCTCCGGCTCGTGCCCCCATCTACCTCAAGATAATGGCAATCAACTTCGACGTCCCTGCGGTTCGTTCCACTTCTGTTACCTTTTACCTCGATTCCTCTAGTCTTTGCGAGTTCATACAGTTGGTAATTTTTTCTTTTCTTTTGTTCTTCGGATCCTCTAAACTTAGGAACTGCGCAACAAATTAGTTATTCCAACCGATCAGCTATATGTCCAATGCCTAGGACCAATGGGCAACTCAGATCCAACTGATCTGATTAATGCAGAGGTTAATAGAATCCCCTTTAGAGCCCAAAATTTCTCTCTGAATTTATGGAAAGATACATTCCGATCTTGGCCCAAAACCACCAAAGAGTGGAAAGATTGGTACTTAAGGGTCAATAGGTCAATGCAAGTACACTAGGCAGAACGGAAGCTAGACCAATGCATTAGGCTATCTATTGTCGATATGCAAAAGAACGAGTCAATGATGATTGCAGCTGCTTACTTCTGGTCAGACACAACAAACACTTTTATGTTTGGACATGGCCCAGCTACTCCCACACTTACCGATGTCTACATGCTCACTGGCTTGGATATTTCAACTACCGATGAAGGCTCCATCTATGGCAGAAAATCTGAATATAGGGTGAATACCCGCAATATCGGCGGTTGGACGGGATACATTCAAGAATGCTAGAAGACCGGGACAGTTAACCAGAGGGAACATGCCACATTCTTGAATATGTGGTTAGAAAAATTTATCTTCTGTAGTCGATTAGTAGGACCAACCAACACCTTCCTCCCCACAGCTGAACTCTTGGCCAATGGTGTAAGGTTCCCTCTTGGCCAATACCTTCTGAGCTCCACTTATCATCTTCTTCATCAAGTATCTCAGAAACTTTTGCTTGGCGAACCCATCGGCAACTTAGGAGGCCCGTGGTGGTTTATCAACATGTGGCTGAATGCCCATATGCACAAATGTTTGCAATAGGACTTCTTTGCCCAACAATTCCCATGAGAAATTGCTGAAGACCACGTGCTTGGGGACGAGGAATCGGCAACACGCTCACCCCTCAATTTTGGTGAAGCCATAATTGTCCTTCCTGGAACAGAGGCCAATGAAGACCAGATCGGTAGATTCTTCCAAAGCTTCTACAATGGTCTTTCTCATGATCATAGGGCCTGGGTACCTTATATTGATGAAGAAAACAGATTCCCCCTTCTTTTCAACTTTGCCGATGACACTCTGAATCAGGATAATAAACTCATGATGGCCATCATTACTCCCAGGGCATTTCCAGTAAACACATTCGGTAGCGGGAAAAACACCAACATCACGTATGAATTTTACAACCCATTGGCAGTATCCCATCAATTGGCTTTTGGGCAACTGCCAATCAAACTTTGTTTTGCCAATGTGATCAAACCCAGAGAAACAATCACCTGCGGAACAGATTGGAGCAGGGTAGTGCGACTCTCCCCTGATGCCGATACTACAGATGTCGATATATCCATCTAGACGCTAGTATCTTTCATCACCAAATCATATAAGCAATGGTGGCGAGAGTGGAGGGAACAACTGTTTGCAACATCTGCTCACACATATCGGCACATGATCGACCCTGAATACGCCATTCCCGATGACGCAATAAGTTTTTTTAACTCTCTTCTGCTTTTTCCTTTCATATATCGGTAACTAACTTTCTCATGACAGGTTAACAACCCAGCACCATCTATGAGCAAAAGTGGAAAACCCTTCGATCTTTAGCCTATTTCCCCGATATCACCGATCGGCTACAACGCCCCTACCTTAGCTGCTTTGACTCACCAGAAGACCCGTGCCAAGACCATCACCTCCAAGTCCAAATTGGCTACAGCTAGGGCCACTCCATTGGCTGCTGCTACAACCCTGATCAAGGCATTCAAGGTAACAACCCTGTTTATTTGTACTCATGCTGATCACAAACTGTATTAACATTAATCATCAGGGTGTAAGAGCCACTGTTGGATCGTCATTGGCAATTCCTCCGATATCAAGCACCACTACTTCTGACAAACCTTCAGAGGTATTCCTTTGATTTTACATTTTATCTGTTAAATATCATACCTTACACTTATTTTGCAGCAACAAATGGGTACATCGGCAAGCGTACTAGATGTCCAAGCTCCACAACCAACAAGTGCCGATGCCCCCCAGCCAACTGTTGCTGAGGCTCAAGCAAAGTGCAAAGCCTTAACAGATGCTGAGGCATAGCCAAAACGACAGAAGTCCATGCCGATCCCCACATCTGCCCCAATGTCTGCAATTCGGCCAGAATCAGTCGATGCAACTGAGCAAGCAGTTAATCCTCCTGTACAGGACACACCATCGGTCATCATACCCCAGGAGTCAACCACCGATGAGGCCACAGAGGATATCCCATCGGCAAGCTCAGCCGATCCTCCACATGGCATACTCCAGGCTGCTTCCTCCAGCCAAGTACAAGAAATTGCCTTGAAACAGGTAAGCCGATTGACCTAGTCGATTTATAATATTTATACTTATCCTTAACTGACCTCTTTTTCTTTTCCTCAGGAACACGACTCCCCAAACAACCTATTTTCCTTTGCCATTGACGTTTCTGACGATGATGGAGAGGAAACAAGTTCTTCCCTTGCACTGGGAACAATATCGGCAGAAATTAAGTCCAAGTTGGAAGCTCTCCTGAACTTGTTATAGCAGGATACCGCCCAACTGGTAGATGATTCGGACCCCGCAAAGGCAATTTTCAAAACAATCCGTGGCCAAGTCCCTGCCGATGTTGAAGAAGTACTCTTCCCAGCAGCCCATTTAGAAAGCCACCAACTGCAATATCAACAGGCTGCTCAACGCATTGCCGATAGAGCAGCTCAGACTCAACTCAAAGAAGAGATGCTACAACCGAAACAAATTGTCGATGAGAAGCACAAGGGCATC
Source organism: Miscanthus floridulus (assembly GCF_019320115.1). Classification (NCBI taxonomy): domain Eukaryota; kingdom Viridiplantae; phylum Streptophyta; class Magnoliopsida; order Poales; family Poaceae; genus Miscanthus; species Miscanthus floridulus. The sequence continues at coordinate 34,439,221 of NC_089587.1, forward strand.
GGCAACTTGCAGACTTCGGGCGCTGAACTTAAGCAGAAAATCTTAGATTTATCGGCAAAGAAGATGGCTCTGTTGGCTGAATTGAAAGAAGTCGAGGTAGCCTTAACTCATGCTCAACAAAAAGAAAGCCAACTACCCAATGCCATCAAGGCCCTTCAGCAAGAAAGAGACATCCAGGCTCGTAAAGCCTTGGCCATGAAGAAAAAACTCAAGCCTGTGGAGGGTGCTACCGATGAAGACATCAAAGAAATGAAGGAAGCCGACCAGATTCGCCTGCGTGCGATATTGGCTATCCAATCCCTGTTAAACTTGTAAATCTTGTCTATTGCATCGGCACTTTATGAGACATTGACATCCTTGTATAATTCTAACCGATAGGACTGTTATCGGCACTTATACTTTTATGCATCTATCCAGATACTAGGGTAATATTTCTTTAAATATTTTCCATTTAATGCTCTGGGAAACACGACCCCTTCGAGGGTTTTTAGAATATATGTGTTACCAGGAACAGACTGATTTATCCGATATGGACCTTCCCAATCAGGAGACCACTTTCCAAACTTTGAACTTTTAGTCCCAATAGGTAAAATCAATTTCCAGACCAGATCTCCATCGGTAAACTCCTTTACCTTCACCTTCTTGTCATACCATCTAGCTACTCTTTTCTTATTTTCTTCGATGCTAACTAAAGCCCTTAACTGATGACCCGCCATATCTTCCAACTCATCCTTCATAAGAGTATCATAATCATCAGCTGTCAGCTGATTTTGAGAACGTATTCGCCTAGAGCCAATTTTAATTTCCCAAGGTAATACTGCGTCGTATCCATATACTAACTGATAAAGCATCACTTTGGTTGCACCATGACATGACATCCGATATGACCACAAGGCTTCATTTAATACTGTATGCCCCCTCTTAGGATTTTCTTTAATTTTGCGCTTAATGAGTTTGATGATCCCTTTGTTAGAAGCCTCAGCCTGACCATTAGCTTGAGCATAATATGGAGAAGAATTTAAAACTTTAATTCCCATACCTACAACAAACTCATCAAATTCTCCCGATGTAAACATAGTACCCTGATCGGTAGTGATAGTTTGAGGAATACCAAATCAGTAAACAATATGCTCTTTCACAAAATCGATCATATTAGCCGATGTCACCTTTTTTAAAGGAATTGCCTCAACCCATTTTGTGAAATAATCGGTAGCAACCAGAATAAATTTATGTCCTTTGCTCGATGGCGGATAAATCTGACCGATGAGATCGATAGCCCATCCCCGGAACGGCCAAGGTTTAATTATAGGGTTCATAGCCGATGCAGGCGCTCTTTGAACATTACCAAACTTTTGACACCCCTGACATCCTTTAAAATACTTAAAACAATCTTCAAGAATAGTCGGCCAATAGTATCCATTCCTTCTAATCATCCACTTCATCTTGAAAGCCGATTGATGCGCTCCACACACTCCTTCATGAATTTCACCCATCAAGTTTTTCGATTCATCACTGCTAACACATCTGAGTAAAACTCCATCTATAGTTTGATAATATAATTCATCATCGAGGAGCACATACTTGGTAGCTTGGAACCTTATACGTCTTTCAACCTTTTTATATGGATCCTTTAAATAATCGATAATCTCCTTTCTCCAGTCATCGGTATCGACCACCGATGTTAGCACTTCCTGAATAGGCTGATACCCTGAAGCGTGCTGAGCCAGTCGATTAGCCTCTTCATTATGCAGTCGAGAAACATGTTCAAGACGAAAATCTCTAAACCCTTTCAACAATTGCAAACATCTTTCATAATACAAAATTAAAACTTCACTTCGGCATTCATAAATCCCAGCCAATTGATTTATAACTAGCATAGAATCACCAAAGATTTCAACAGCATCGGCACGTATCTCCTTCAGCAATTCTAACCCTTTCATCAAGGCTTGGTATTCAGCCTGATTGTTTGTCGACGTAGCAACAATCGGCAATGAAAACTCATACTTCCTTCCTTGAGGTGAAATCAACACAATGCCGATACCTGCTCCTTCACCACATGTGGACCCATCGAAGAAAAGTGTCCAAGGAGCAACCTCCAGAGAGTCCACTGTATTACAATGCTGAGTGACAAAATCAGCCATAACCTGCCCCTTAACTGCCTTTATCGGTTCGTAACGTAGTTCAAATTCTGATAATGCTAAAATCCACTTGCCGATTCTACCACTTAATATCGGCATCGACAGCATATACTTGACTACGTCGTCTTTGCATATGACCGTACATTCGGCAGATAACAAATAATGTCTTAATTTGACACAAGAAAAGTATAAACACAGACATAATTTTTCGATGGCCGAATACCTTGTCTCAGCATCCACTAATCTTCTGCTCAAATAATAAATAACACGTTCTTTCTCTTCAAATTCTTGAATAAGAGCTGAACCGATAATGGTATCATCAGTTGACAAATACAACCTGAAAGGCTTCCCGTGTTGAGGTGGAACTAGCACTGGAGGATTTGTTAAATATTTCTTAATTTCATCTAGGGCTAACTGCTGCTCAGCTCTCCATACAAATTCCTGATCGGCCTTTAATTTAAGTAATGGACTGAAAGCCTTGATCCTTCCTAACAGATTAGATATGAATCTTCTAATGAAATTAATCTTACCGATCAAAGATTGCAATTCAGTTTTATTGGCAGGAGCAACCACCTTGTTAATTGCATCAATAGACTTCCTACTAATTTTGATGCCCCGCTGATGCACCATAAAACCCAAAAATTGACCTGCTGATACACCAAATGCACATTTATTAGGATTCATCTTCAATCCATGCTTCCTTGTGCACTCCAGTATCTTTCATAAATCGGCTAGATGTTTTGTGATATCTCCAGACTTAATCACTACATCATCAATGTAGATCTCCACTAATGTGCCGATGTATTCATGAAAAATAAAGTTCATAGCTCTTTGATAAGTAGCGTCAGCATTTTTCAAACCAAACGTCATGACTACCCACTCAAACAACCCTACATGACCTGGACATCTGAAAGCTGTCTTGGGAATATCTTCTTCAACCATGAATATTTGATTGTAACCTGCATTACCATCCATGAAGCTGATAATTTGATGTCCGGCTACAGCATCAATCAACAAATTAGCAATCGGCATTGGATAGCCATCCATCGGTGTGGCTTTGTTAAGATTCCTGAAATCAATACAAATACGAAGTTTTCCATTTTTCTTATAAACAGGAACCACATTAGAGATCCATTCTGCATATCGACACTGCCGAATAAACTTTGCCTCAATTAATTTAGTTATTTCGGCCTTAATGTCAGGAAGTATATTAGGGTTGCATCGGCGCGCTGGCTACTGATGTGGCCGAAATCCAGATTTGATAGGTAACCGATGTTCAACTATTGATCGGTCTAATCCAGGCATCTCAGTATAATCCCAAGCAAAACAATCTTTATACTCTTTTAACAAATCAGTTATTTGCTGCTTACACTTGGAATCTAACTTAGCACTAATAAAAGTGGGTCTTGACCTATCGCCATCACCAACATCTACTTCTACTAAATCATCTGCCGATGTGAACCCTTGACCTAATTTTCCATCATCAGCAAACCTATCCATTAAAGCTCTTCTTCAGAACCGACTGCTTGGATCGGTGGAATTTCATAATCAGCCACTCTAAGGAATTCTTTTTCCCAAACTTCTCCTGATATGCATTTAGTTCGCTCATAAGTATCTGATTCTGCCGATGCGATGATATAAGAAGAATCACCAGGAACAACCTCAATCTTATCCCTAATCCACTATATGAGGCATTGATGCATTGTAGAAGGAACACAACAATTAGCATGAATCCAATCCCTCCCTAGAAGCAGATTATATGCACCCTTGCCATTAATAACAAAGAACGTCGTCGGCAAGGTTTTGCTGCCGATGGTCAATTCAACACATACTGCCCCTTTAGCCGGTGACACATTGCCTTCAAAATCCTTCAGAATCATATCGGTTTTGGTCAAGTCTTGATCTCCCTTACCAAGTTTCCGATACATTACATAAGGCATAATATTAATCGCAGCCCCTCCGTCGATAAGTATCTTAGATACAGGCTGCCCATCAACTTTGCCTTTCACAAACAAAGCCTTAAGATGCTGTCTCTCGTCATCAGCAGGTTTCTCAAAAACAGCCATCATTAGATCTAGTGTCAACTAAGCTACTTGATCAGAGAGAACAACTTCTTCCTCATTATCAGATAATGCCAAAAACTCCATCGGCAACATGAATACCATATTAACATCCGCCGATGGAACCTTATTTTTGTGTTTTACTTGCCACTGCTGATGACCGGACCTCTCATTGGAGGAATTTTCCTCTTGGTATAAATCCTCCTGATGCTCACGTTGCATCCTTCTTTTCTGTGTCTTTGTCAGACCCTCCAGGCACCATCGAGGAAACTTGGTCTTCCAAACCAGCTGATAACAGGTCCTAGTTGATTCTACACGGCGTATATTAGGGTCCCTATAGAATATTTCTTCATCGGGAACTCTTGCATTTGCCATCTCCTCAAGCTCCTCTTGATTCCTTGGAAAATATCCAGCGTGTTTACCAAGCCTTTCATGTACACCAAGTCTGCCCCCCCAGCCGATCACGCACTGATGCTCTGCCTCTGATCGGCTCATTGATAAATAAATCCTGATTACCAGGTTGAAACCTCCTTTCTAACCGATTGACCCCATAATAACCATTGCACTCAGGATAATTTTCAACAGTTGGCAATTTAATACCTTCTTCCCAACAATGGATGAAAAACGGGCACCTCCAATGATTTTTATGCCGATACCATTCTTTCCGACGTCTCTCTTCTTGCTGTTGTCGATATCGGTCCTTACGCTGACGCCAATCCTTCTGCTGCCTTCGATGGGTAATCACAATGGCAGGTCGAGGAGGGTTTTTGGAATTACTACTTTCTCCCAGCAAACCCTTACTTTTTGCATCATTGGTAGTTATCCGATGTTGGGGATCCACTGATGCGTTTTTCTCAGCAGCTTCTGACGTCAATACCTTGGTCTTCCCTTTGGCCTCCAACATATTTGCTGGAAAAGGGTGTTGATCAATTTTCATCGGCTTCTGGGCCTTGGAAGTACCAAACTTAATTCTCCCAGATTCAATAGTCGATTGTAACTGTTGCCTGAACACCTTGCACTCATTTGTACTGTGTGAAGTTGCATTGTGCCATTTGCAGTACAAGATCTTCTTCAACTCTTCTGCGGATGGGATTACATGATTAGGTGATAGCTTAATTTGGCCCTCTTGAAGCAGAAGATCGAATATCTTGTCGGCCTTGGTAATATCAAAGGTAAACTTTTCTGGTTCTTTCTGACCAAAGGGACAAGATATCGGCTTTTTATTCTTAACCCACTCAGCTAAGTCGATAACTGGTTCTTCATCGGAGTCAGAATCTCCTACTTCTTCAACAAATGATATTTTTTTTACTCCAATTCTTTTTAGGCTCAAAAACCCTAGTATCTTGATCAGAGATCCTTTGCACAAGATGACTGAGGCTTTCAAACTCCTGAGAAGCATATCTGTCTTTAAGATGTGGCAATAACCCTTGGAAAGCTAGATCGGCAAGCTGCCGATTATCCAGCACTAGACTGTAGCACTTATTTTTTACGTCTTGTAGCCTTTGCACAAAGCTTTCTACCGATTCATCATTACGCTGTTTCAATTTTACTAAATTGGTAAGCTTCTTTTCATGGATTCCAGCAAAGAAATACTTATGAAATTGTTTTTCTAGATCAACCCAAGTAATAATAAAATTTGGTGGTAATGAAATGAACCATGTAAATACCGATCCAGACAAAGATGATGAAAATAATCGAACTCTTAATTCATCTCTGCTAGCTGCCTCTCCACATTGAATAATGAAGCGATTGACGTGTTCCATTATTGATGTATTATCTTGCCTAGAGAATTTAGTGAAATCTGATACCTTGTACCAATTTGGGAGAGGAATTAAATCATATGCAGGAGGGTATGGAGTCCGATAAGAATAAGTATTGACCTTGGGCTTTATCCCAAACTGATCCTTCATAATTTCTGCTATCTTATCGGCCCAAAAAGCATCAGCCTCCTGCTGATGAACTGGCTGAATTTCTATGGGAGGTACCTACTGATATCCCTCCACATATCTTTGTGGCCCACGATCTCTAGCAATCGGCATATTTGCCGTTACTTGTGGTCCATTAACCTGTTGGAAAGGATTCATCGGCTGAGCTGCCGATGCTTGATTCTGGAAACCAGCTTGCATATGACCTTGTTGAATCCCTGCAACCTGCTGATTTTGCTGAACTATATGTTGAACAGGTAACTGTCCTGACCAGCCATTATTAGAACTCATCGGTACAAAACTTATCGATGGCTGGTAATTTGCTGACATTGTTGGATAATTATAGCCAGCTTGAGGCATGAACTGAACCCCAGTTTGACTTATAGCAGGGGCTTTCTGCTGCATCGGCAGTAAGCTTACCGATGGACTTGAATTGGGTGTTTGAACCAAAGGCATCTGAAAACCTCTTGGAGTTGGTTGCACAGTAGTTGCTGTGGCATATTGAGGCACTTGAGCCATCGGTGAAACAGCCGATGATATAAGAGCTTTTCCTACTGCATCAAACACTTGAGGTAACCTAGGATTGAAAGCAGATGACTCCGGAGGCATACCATATCCCCACCAATTAGCAGGAATCTGGCTATTCTGAGACACAGGGCCTGACATAGCTGATGCTGATAGATCTGTATTAAGCTGAACTCGTCCTCCTGGTAGTACCGGATCTGATCATATCGGTGTAGATTGAATATTAGGTAAGCCTACCGATACTGGAGGAGAAGTAACTTCTGTACCCACAATGGCCGAGGGAGCCGATGGAGTTTTGACAGATGCCGGCTCTGGTTGGTGATAGGCAGGCCCAACATAATGCGGTGACGCTTGTCCTTCTTTGAGAGTTCGAACCACAGCATTATGAACAGTATTGGACAGCACATTGGAATGATTAATCAAAGCATGATTTACTGCAGAATTAACCATCTCTTGAAGTTTACCAGGATTGGAGTCAAAGGTAACCTGCCGAGGCAATGGCAAATCTTACTTCTGGATGACTTGTCCACTCTTGTTTAGGCTAAATGATTTCAGACAAAGCTGCATGTATTCTTCTACAGCCTTTTCCATAGCCTACCTTTGCTCTTCCTTAAGATCTTCTTCTGATACCGCGATAATGTTCCCTGAATCGATCTCGGAATTGAACATATTGATTAGATTGATTGGTCCCACCGAGCGTGCCAAAAGATGTGTTGATGCAAAAGTGGATCTGTAAACACAAAGGGCTAATACCCGAATCGATATCCAAAGCGTGCCAGTCGATTTGATCTGTTAATCGACAAGGATGAAGATACGAGCACTTTGGTCCTGATAACAGCGATACGCCCGGAAGTCACGGCCAAGAGGTACTCACGCGGAACTCGAGAATCATCGAAGGTCACACTGAAGCTATGCAACTCGCCGAATCAATGAGAACTCGTAAAAAAGAAAAATATGCAAATTGACGAAGTCGCCGAAAAGTAAGTAGATGCAAATAGGAGTAAAAATTGGTTTTGATATTGATCCCTTTTTTTATTACATTGCCCCTCACTCTATATTTATACCCTGATCTAAAGAGACATAACCAAACACAACTAGGACACCAAGTCCATATCTAAGGAAACACGTGACTCTTACATGAATCATACTCTAACAAATATAGAAAAGGAAATCAACTCCTATCTATTTCCTTGTCCGCCTCAATTACGATGGAAATCTCACCGACGTCCTTTCCATCGGCATACTTCCTGTTTCATCGACAGTAGTCTTCAAGCCTTCCTTCATCAGCATCGACAATAACATCTCCAACCTTATCGGCAACGCCCGAGTCTAAATCAACATTTCCATCGATCACCACCATTCATCGGCAACCATCTTTACAAGCTGATTTTCATTGGCTGTCAGCGTATACAGTAACTCTCTTTTGCCGATTAGCCCACTCTGATCATTTTGACATGTGCAAAAAATGGTGTCAACAAGCACTTTAAGACCTTCTTCATCATCGACTCTGGTGACACAACCGGCTTCTACCTGGTGATGAGCATATGGAACACGTCGTACCCTTCATTCGGTGGGATGACACTAATGGCAACGAACTAGGATGCCAAGCGTGGTATAATGAGCTTATCAACAAATGGCATCCACCAATCAGTCCCACCAAAAGTGAGCTCATACTGCAGCACCATCTTGTCATCATAATCTGCCATAAAGAACCACCTGCACAGAGCACCCTGCCAATCTTTTCCAAGGAACTCACCCTATAGGAGGTCAAGCATTTTCTAGGGTGAATTCTTAGAAGCCCACCTCACCAGGTGGTCAAACCATGCTTTCGTAGCTACCATTCCTCCCGGTGGTGGCTTGCTATAGACATTTTCAAGTCTACGCTTTAGGTAAGGAATGATGACACCATTGACAAACTCGTTCCAAATGTCAGGCCAAGCCACTTGCTTCCATGGCAGCACAATGCCATAATTTTTGTGCATGTTTTCACCAGTACACTTCAATAGGAACTTCTGGACTACGGTCAGCACCTTGGTGAGCATCGGCTATAGCAAGTCCTGGTCGATGGTCGATAGCCACGGCTGCAGAAATACGTTAACTAGAATAATCTCCCAGGATGCATCATACCTATCGGCAGCGTCAGATAGTCTGGGCAACACTACATCATGCAGGAATTACCTAGCATGAGGGAACTCTAGTGGTAGGTTGTGTAAGAATTGTACTAGTTGTTCCTGCTATGGTGACCTGGTGGGAGTCCACGTCTTCTTCAACCATTTCATGATGGGGTCGACCACCAGTTCAATGAGCAGCTCGGCATACAGCGAGGAGGCAGACCCATCATCCAAGAGTACATACTTGAGCTTGCTCACCCCCTCCATCTTCCTATTTGGCTGCTCCAGTGGATCATACCACATCAACTGCTTGAACATCTCCTGCATAATGGGGACCAACATCTTGCGCACTGTAATAGGAGGGATACTCAGTTAGCAACTTCGTGAACTCACTAATAACCATATCCAAGATGACTTTAGTGTGGCTCTCCTACGTGCTTGGTGGTTGCATGACCTCGTCATCATGAGGACTCAAATTGCTTGCGCCCTCATCATCAGACGAGGTTGAATCGTTGGAGGGATTATTGATTGCAGGGATAATGTAGGAGGCATCGGAGCAGTCGGTGCCGATACCTAAGTACCTATGGCATAGTCACAATTGGATGAGGTTGGAATCCCCTTGTTGGTGTAGTCTGAGGCCGTGGCTAGCACTGTAGCCCATGCGTTCCATTATTCGGTGAACCACTAAGTTGTTCACAGCGGTCGTCGGTGACGCTATCGGATAGGGCGACACTCGATGCAATCTAGTGGAGCGAAATGGCCAGACCACAATGATAGGCCCCCAGAGACAAACAACATGGGTCACCTATAATCGACGTCAGCAATGGGCATGGCATCCTCGTCGGCAATCACAGCGCCATCACGATCGATAACCGTGGCACCACCAGCATTGGCAACCGTTGTACCATTAGCATTGACAACCGTGGTGCTAGGGATAGTGCTAGTGTTGTGCTCTACTGGTACCATATGTTGGATGTTGCCATCGGTGGGCTTGTCGAAGGCCATGGGAAGCGGCGATAGTTGTGTGGTATGATGTCATAACAAAGTGGGTGGCGAAAGAAGTTGTACAATACTAACTTTTTCACTTAAGTACGGGAATGTGTTGTGGTAGTTCCAACACTGGATGGAGGATGATCAGTAATTGCTGCATCAATGTGGTTGAATTGAGATTGGGCCACGTCCGTCGCATTGCCTTGGGCATGGCAACCGTCAAAGTTTGCCCTTTCTGATCGGATGATGGGGTTGTATAGCTGTTGAGATTTTTGGGACCCTAAGACAGTCTGACACTACAAAATATAGATGCTATGGATCACTGTGAGTCAATGAACAACAAAATATAGTGCTGGCAACTATCAGGGGATATCCAACTAGTCCATAGAACCTAACTATCAGGGGCTGACAACTAGTTCTAGTCTATAGAACCCAACAATTAGTTCGCTTTTTTTAGCCATGGCTAACTAGTCATAGTCCATCCATACAGGGCCTAAGACAATATGATACTAGGAAATCTTGATAGGCCAGATAATAGTTCTGATGAAACAACAAAATATAGATCGTGTCAACTCTTGCGCTGAGTTCACCGCAACCATCCGCCGTTCGTCTTATGCACCTCCACCTTGAGCATAGCTTCATCGTATTCCTGCTCCTCCTCCCATTCCATGTCCTCATCATCACTACAGGTGGCCTCATGGATCATGCTGAAGAAGTAGCTATCACCGACATTGGGGTGGTTGCTTGCACAGAACTCGTCTCACTCGTACTTGAACAACGTGCGCACTTTGTTGTACGTACGGGTCCTCTCCAAGCCCACAAACCAGGACTGCCCATCCATCTGTAGCTCGATAGCTTCCCACTATTGGTGGCCATGCGCTACCTTGAAGTCCACTAGCACATTCTTCGCCTCGCACAAAAAAGATTGATGAGAAAGATGACACTAGTAACTTGCGACATCGGTACGCTCTACGTCTCATGCGAGTGCTCACCAGATACTTTGCTTTGAGGTGGTACTTCTTTAGGATCACTGCAAAACTCCTTGGCTCCATGATGGGCTAGGAGAGCTGACTATGGCCGACCTTGAAGTCATGTAGGTACTGCTTGCGGTAGGTGGTAAGGTCGAAGACCTTGACGTTAATCTGTGACCGGCCGTCATACCACAATACAAGAGAGAACATATCTTGGAGGTCAAGGGCGCAGGCGAAGTGCTTCCATCCCTAGTGGATGTATAATTAACCGCTGTCGAGGAACACCTCCACCTTCCACCGGGCCAGGCTCTGCTCATCGTCTAGACAAAGATCGAGGTTCTGGCGACCTCTGATAGCTTGGGCCATTGCAGCCGGTAGTTTCTGCATGCACAACAATCAACATAGCCAGATAGAGGGACAAGTTCATTCCCAAAGGCAAAACCTAGCAGATCAGATTCTGCACAAAGAAAATGGGCACTTACCAATGTTTTTGCATACAATCTAGGAAGAAGGATCTTCATACACTCCATGTCACTCTGGCTTGGTCCTACCATGTCTTCTTGTAGCCCCACCATGCCAACTAGGGAACTTGATAGTCTTGAGGAATCCTTGCTGGTATGTCTCTGTTCTTGTTCTCCTCTCAAGGGGGGCTTTCTCTTTTTGTGTTTCTAGAGTTGTCACAAACGCAAGGAGTGCACATAGTGTTGGGGCATCAATGGAGGAGCTAACATGTAGTAAAAACCAGCGCTGAGACTGACATTGTCTCATCGGCGTAAATGGAGGAGACATGATCTATTTTCATCAGTGTATGCTTGGGAATGTCAATACTCTACATCTCTGATCGAACACGCCTTTTGCGGTATGACTGGTTGAGGTTCCCAAGGGAGTGCGACAGCACCCAAGGGGTGAAAAGACCTATCACCACCGCACTAGGCTTTGAAGTCTCAACCATGTCATGGTGGTTAATGTACTCCTATCCAACTTTCATCCTGCATTCACTTCGCTCTCGACAACCGTGCAAGGTTTCTTTGAGAGGAGCAAGTCTTGGCAACCAAAAAGTCATGCCACCATATATTTGGACACGTCAGATAGTATTCGTGTCGTACACATTTGTGGAAACATTTTCGTTCATAAAGGAACATTTACCATTATCTCATTGAACACGTGATAGTCTGAGCATTGTAAATCTAACCAGGCCAGACACATCTCACTCTTGCCAACCATGCAATGATTGCTACACTAGCAGAGCTACATGTAGGCCAAAGAGGGCCATGGCCCCTCCTTGGTCATTGAAAACTCCATTAAGTAGTAGTTACATTGGTGATTAAAATCAATAACTATGCATATTAAGCACAAATTAGTGTTGATGGCCCCCTCTTGTTTTCCCATCAAGCTCCACCTTGCTTTGTGCCTTGGTTTGGTGAACCAAACATGTATCAATAGTAGTAGTAGTCATGAGTTGCTCTGATCATGCTCAAAATGAGTGGCTCTAATCCATCATGAACCCAACTCGTCTTATTTGCATGTGTCTGATAAAAATTGTTGAACTTGCAACAGCCATGCAGTGAGGAGTTCATCTAAACAAGTCTCGACTCAATCTAATGCACAATGGAGGAGGCATAGATCTTGCATTTTTACTGCACATGCTAGAAAGTCCACCGCTGTCCATTTGATCTTTCATCGGATAGTAAGAGTACCCATCTCTAGCTAGCCGCTGCATGTCTCTGCAAAACCAACCAAGAGAAATTGCTTATGAAAGCAACTCCTCTTCACTCTTTAGTCTGCCTCTCGACAGTTGTGACTGCTTGGATAGGAGTGAAAAGACCTATCACAACTGCACCAGGCTTTCAAGTCTCAACCATGTCATGGTGGTCCAAATCTCTTAAATTTTCACTCCTGTCCAGTTTTCATCCTGCATTTACTTCGCTCTCGGCAACCACGTAAGGTTTCTTTGAAAGAAGCAAGCCTAGCCTAATGCAGAATAGATGAGCCATAGGTATTGAAAATTCTACTACACATGCAAGAAAGTCCTACCATTGTATATTTGAACGCATCGGAAGTATATGTGTCCATGTCATACATTATGAAAAATGAGTGAGTGTAGTTGGTCACAAACTATGAAATTTGTGCAAATGTACTCCTAGCCCCATGTCATACATTATGAAAAACATTACTTATTTTAGGAATTAAATTAAAAGCTAAGCAGAACATGGTACATGTGACCACGCCCCTACTACTAGTAATAATAATATTGGATGAAATGACAAGTGAGTGTAGTCGATCACAACTTATGAAATTTTACTACACACACCAGAAAGTCTGTCGGCTGCATGTCGTCGGGCCAAGACTCACGCTGTCTCATCGGCGTAAATGGAGGAGATCTATTCTATTTTTGCAGCAGCTGGTGTAATACGGTTGCAATTCCTGAGGGAGCACGACGGCACCCACCTTCGAGAAAGATAAATCTTCATGGAGTATCTTGCCTTAGAAGCATTATCACCCATGTGTATAAATGAATCTTTATAGAGTATCTTGCCTTAGAAGCCCGAGAGTCCCTATGTATACATAAAGCCTGGCCTTGCTCCAATTCATATTGTTTACCATTCCACCTTCCATTGCGTAAAAGCCCTCTCCTCACCACCCACCTCCACCACCCCGTTGGTTGCCATGAAGGCCATTGATGGCCCGGCTGCAGTCCTCGATTCCTCTAGTGGTTCAGTGGAAGCGAGGCCGATGGCTCACCCTAGGTTGGGGTTGGCATACACAGCGGCAACATCTAGTGCCCGTAGATTGGCATTCCCATCGCCGAGACTCATGCCATCTCCTAGGCTGCTACTCTCCCCGTCGCCCTCGGTGATAACGCTGATGCCATCGACACTAGTGGTTCGCTTGCCATCACTGGCCCTGGTGCGGTCCCGCTCATCGTTGCTAGGTTTGCTCAAAGTCACCGAATCCGCTCCCTACGTGGGTGGGTTACCTACCCCATCACGATCCCCCTCGCCATCCATCGATGTTGAGGCCGAGGCTGTGGCCAACATCTTGGCTGAGGCCGAGTTCAACGGCTCTTCAGGATACGTCACAATGGACATGGAGGATGTTCATCTACATGGCTACTCAATGCCTGTTATCCTGGGCCTAAATCTGTTCTTGCGCGTTAGCTTGTATGGTGGTCTGGTGTGCCCCGTCTACCCCAACCATAAGGCCCATGGTTGGAGTGAGGCCGATGCTAGGGCACATGTGCTGGTGAGGGCACACGCCCCCCTAGACAACACCTACACCAACAATAAGAACGTTGCCTGCCATCATGCCCTGGCAAGGAACCAGGGATGGATGGCCAGAAGGGATCATCTGGCCACGCCGGTTAGCCGTGGTAGAGAGGTTTGCTGACTTCAACCAAGGCTGGTTTACCTTGCAGGCATTGGATTTTGTTCGCACTGTTGGTGTCATTATTGCATGACTTGCTTAGAGGTGTGGGATGGCACTCTTCATTAGTAGTATCAAGTCATGTCAATATATGTAGTTAGGACTAGTTTGTTGCCAGGTGCCATTAGAATTAGTATAAAGTCATGTTAATCATCTATAGTTAGAAATAGTATGTCAAGTAGTGGGATGGCACTGCTCTCCTCTTATTATTATGGCAGATGAAGGCATGGTCATGTAGGCTAAACTCATATCATTGCTATAATCCACATATATATGAAGTCTAGTTTGCCGTTATCTTTCTATCTAGTAGCACTGATATCCTCTTATTATGCATGTAATGTGCGCATTTGTGCAAACATTTTGGTTCACAAATTATCGTTTACCATTATCTTTGTGCGCACGTGATGGTTTGAGCATTGTAAACCTGAATGGGCCAAACATATCTCAATCCAACCACGCAAGGGTTGCTTTGTGCCTTGGTTTGGTGAACCAAACACATTTCAGTAGTGGTAGTAGTAGTCATGAGTGACTTTGATCTGTGTTGAACCCAACTCATCACTTCGCTCTCGGCAACCGCGCAAGGTTTCTTTGAGAGGAGCAAGCCTGGCCTAAATGCATAATAGAGTAGCCATAGGTGTTGAAATTCTATTGCGCACGTAAGAAAGTCCTTCCACCATATATTTGAACGTGTCGGATAGAAAACGTGTCTTCCATAGTTTTGAGTGTCGTAGCGATCTGTGTGCATTTGTTTATAGTATCAATAGTCATGAGTGGCTTTGATCTGTGGTAAAGCTAACTCATCTTGTTTGCATGTATCTAATAAAATTTATTGAACTTGCAATAACCATGCTGTGAGGAGTTCATCTGAACAAGTCTCGCCTAGACAGAAATTCCAATGGCCATACATTTGGTATCATCGTGCCATCTCATCGATTGGGTACGCCATTACTCCTGAATCTCCGATCACACACGCCTTCCCCGGTGTAATTTAGTTGCGAGTCCTAAGGTAGTGCGATGGCACCAGAGGCGATGCGCAGCGGTTTGGAAAAAAGAAATCTTTATCTCGCTCCAATTCCAATTGTTTCATTGCACCTTGCATTGCACAAAAGCCCTCACCTTGCCTCACAAAGTCCTCACCTCCGCCTCCCCGTCGGTTGCCATGAAGGCCATCCCCATGAATTGCTATAGGTCTGCATCGAGGAAGGGTGGACCAACTCCAGTCCCTGCTTCCTCTAGTGGTTCAATGGAGTTAGGTCCGATGGCGCACCCTAGGTTGTTGTCGGCGGAGATGGTACTAATGTCCAGTCGTGGGAGATCGGTGTTCCCATCGCGCTACCGTAGGCCATCTCCTAGGCTGCCATTGCTCTCCTCATCGCCCTCGATGACAATGTTGATGCCACCGGCACCATTGGTTCGCTAGCCACCATCGGCCTCAGTGCGGTCCCGCTCTCCATCACTAGGTTCGCTCACCACCACCGGATCTACTCTCGATGGGAGCGGATCTCCTCCACTATCACAGTCCCCCTCGTCATCCACCAAGGCCATGGGTGAGCCTAAGGGCTCTCCGAGAAACATCACAATGGACTCTGACAATGATCGTCTACACGACTACACAACGCCTATCCCCGCAGGCCTGAATCTGTTCATCCACGCCAGCTTGTTTGGTGGCCTAGTGTGCCTCGTCTGCTGCAACCGTATGCCCCATGGTTGGAACAAGGCCGATGCTAGGGAGCATGTCCTAGAAAAGGCACGCAGCCTCTGAGACGGCTACTACACCAAGGACAAGAACATTGCCCGCCATCGTGCCCTGGTGAGGAACTAGCACTGGATGGACTAAAGGGATCGTCCGGCCACTCCAGTTCGCCATGGCGGAGAGGTCTAGTATCCTACCTCATGTGAAGTCATGTTAATCGTATGTAGTTAGAACTAATATGTCTAGTGTTGATGGTCATTAACATCAATTATAAACCATCAATATATCATGCATATGTACTTAATCTCATCACCAAATATAGGAATAGGGGTTTAAACTAACAAATTCCATAAACTTTGTTGAATATGTGAATGCAGTTGGATTTATCTAGAAAACAGCCCCTGGGACCACCGTCATACTTTCCAAACAAGCAAACCGACATTAGAAAGAGATTCAGCTCGCAAAACCTGCAGAAAACAACTCAAGACAGAGTCTTGAAGCTTCCACCAAAGGGTGGGGCCCACCTATCATAGAGACAGGCCGGCAGGCGGCCGGTCGTCCTATGGGTCCCACCGGTCAGCCTCTCCTTTCTACGATGGTTTCCCACTGCCTTTGAGAGTCCATCTCCGCCATTGATCAAGGTCAGTTCATCCAACGGTGATCGAGGGAGTTGACATGGATCGATGACGTGGCGATTTCTTGCCCCTTACTCCACCTCGATTCCTTGCCCCCTACTCCACCTCAGCCAATATATAGCAGCCCCTACCCCCTCCTAGGAGGCATCCTAAAACTCTAATTCATATTCTCCTCGTCAGGATCAGAGCTAGTTATCAAGAGAAGATTAGTCCTCCATAGGATCTAGTCTTATAAATAGAAATAGTGAGATAGAGAGTGAGGCAAGAGTATGGAGGAGGTGCTGGCCTATTGATGCTCTCTCTATGGCTTGTACCAGGGTGGATCCAAGTTTTATCTGAGCTTGCCTCTGAGATTTCTCTGGTAATCAACTTTAGATTCAAGTAAGCATCTTGTTTATATTGTTCATCAGGTTTGCGACTCTTTTGAGTGCTTTATTCTCTACATAGGGGGAGTAAAGTATTAATCAGAAGTGTAAGCATGGTACTTAGACTTAGGTTAATTGTGGATGCACCCTATATTCTGGATTGGTGGTAGCTCACGAGGGTGACTCTTATAGCCTCATTGAATCCTGTGTAGTCCACCTCCTGTTTGTAGGACAAGTAGGACCTGATTGTGAAGGAAAGCATCCTCTACTGGTGTCTTTCCCTAGTAATATCCCTAGTTGAATAGTAGAAGACATAGCTTACCGAAGTCAGAACAAAGAGAACCTTAGTTATCCTATCTACGCTCCTGTTTATCCTAACCTTGTTGCTATCCTTAGTTAAGTTAGACTATAGTTAGTCTCACACGTTTCCCTATGGATACGATACTTGGAATACTTCCAAGTGAAAGCTATAACGGTAATAACTGGATGCCTTTGAGTAGTGGGATGGCACTGCTGTCCTCTTATGGTCAGATGGCACTATGCATTTGTGCAAACATTTTGGTTCACAAAGTAACGTTTACCATTATCTTCGTGCACACTTGATGGTCCGAGCATCATCCATCTGACCGGGTTGGACACTTCTCACTCTTGCCAACCACGCAAGGATACCTTTGTGCCTTGGTTTGGTGAACAAAAAATGTATCAGTAGTGGTAGTAGTCATGAGTGGCTTTGATCTATGGTGAACCCAACTCATGTCTTCGATAAAATTTGTTGAATTTGCAGGAACCATGCAGCGAGGAGTTCATTTGAACAAGTGTCGCCTCAATCTAATGCACAATGGAGGAGGCATAGCTATTGCATTTTTTACTGCACACGCCAGAAAGTCCACCGCTGGCCATTTGATCTCTTGTCGGATAATAAAAAGTGTAGCTATCTCTAGCTAGCTACTTGCATGCCTTTGCAAAACCAACCAAGATAAATTGCTTACGAAAGCAATTCCTCTTCACTCTTTAGTCTATCCCTCGACTATTGCAACAGCCATTTTGGAGTGAAATAACTGCAAAGGCTTTCCTCCTACATTCAATTCACTATTGGCAACTACGCAAGGGTTGCTTTGTGCCTCAGTTTTGTAAACTAGACACATATCAGTATACGTACTTGGCATGCTAGTCGAACTGATTAATGACTCACCATAGTGGTTGAAGGAAGCTATGTGAAAGGAATGCTTTGTCAATGGCTTATGTAGTGTATATGAACCTATAACAAGTACTAGTTGCACTTGAATGGAATAGTCATGTACACAACAGATAGTCCGCATAGTGCAGTACTGACCTCAGCGGACAAATCCTATGTGTCCACTAAAGCATAAGTTTATAACAACTGAGCATACCGAACATGTTCAGAATACAAAGCCAGAAATCCAAAGTAAAGTGCAGCTTTAGAATACATGTTTTCCCAAAGATTATACATGAAATCTCCTACAAGTCATCGTCACCTCCATACATGTGATCTCTGCCACCATAGTTACTATCGTCACTACAATACTGGTTTCCAGTATCATCTTCATCCTTATCTTCATCCTCGCTACCTTCAAGTATGCCAACTGCTTCCCACTTATCTCTTAGAAGGTCTTCTAAATTAGCTTCAATGATAGTGCCTTCTCCATCCTGACTAGCTTCATGCATAACCTAATCACCATCACCCAACAGGACTTCATGCTCGTTGTTAGAACAATGATCGTCTTGGTGCAGTATAGGCTCTATTTCATTCACGTCATATATATCCCTATGTTTGAACTTCTGCACGACCCACCAATCTTTGCCCAAGGAGGTGTCCTATAGATAAAAAATCTTCCTTGCCTGTGTCATGAGAATGAAAGGGTCATTCTTGTACTAGAATAATTTAATGTTGATGGATCTAAAATGTTTGTCATCATCAATGCCTGCAGACTTCGTAGTGCCATCTAGATTGTACCAGTTCCAGCGCAGAAGAACCACCATCCTATGGCTTTGTACGATGGAGTTATACATCAACTGAATAACTTCTCTAAGGACACCATAAAATTCCATTGATTGGCCTTCATGTGTGATGGCGGTCATGACACCACTATTCTATGTACACAGGGATTTCTCATGGTCAATAGTGCTATACCTGACTCCATTAATACTGCAAGCAGCATAGACCCGAACTCGGGTATCAGGACCACATGACAGTGCATACAAACCATCACTGACCTTTGTTCGTTTCCCTCTACACAGCTCCTCAATCTGCACACAAACATGAAACCACCATCACCGCTAAGTTGTCATATAATTCTACTAATGATCGGCCTAACAGAACTAAAATATGCTAATCATGTACATGAGACTTAAACCATGCTAGAAACTCTGCTGCTAGCCTACTATCAACATCATCACTTGCCCCCTTGTTCCTCTAAAATTTGTCTGTATATTCTGTAGCATATATAAGCATTATTATTGGTAACATTTCATACATAATATAGGAAACAACAAATTAGCATATAAAAATCATACTTACTACACATATGGTCCAACCTCATCGTAGTTATTAAGCACATACCAAGCTAGCTTATTGATTTTGGCTTTATCCTTGATGTCATTTACCCTAATTTGGCCAATGGGCTTGACACCATGCATGAAAATAGAGGTATCACTAGGTGTTGGCCCATCATGTGACATATTGTCGTCCCGGTTATATCTTATTTTAACATTGTCCATGAACCTCTCCCAAAATGCCAATGTCTCACTTTCTAAGTAAGCCTCCACAATTGATCCTTTTGGCCTAGCCCTGTTGCTTAATAAATTCTTCAACATGCCTAGTCGCCATTCTATTGGGTACATCCATCCATACTATACGGCCCCCCTAAGTGCCTTATCAGGTAGATGGACAACCAAGTGCACCATAACATCAAAAAGGTTGGTGGAAAAATTTTCTCAAGCTTGCATAAGATGAGTGGGATGTCCCATTTTAGCTTTTCCTCAGAGTTCTACTGCACAGTTGCCTGAAGAAGTTCCCAAGTTCTGAAAGAGCTTCGTATACATCTTTGGGAACAAAACCTCTTAAGCCTGCAGGTATGATCCTCTAGAGAAGGGCATGGCAAGTATGTGTTTTTAGCTTTCCAACTACCTTGGTACCATATGCACTTATGAATTTTGCCAGGTTAGCTACATAACCATTTGGAAACTTGACACCTTTAAGGAACTTGCAAAATTCTGCTCTGTGTTTTTCCGTCATGACATAGTGAGCTTCTAGGAATTTAAGCGAGGTGCCTTGCTGCATGCCTTGATATTGAGGCCTTATGTTCATATCATGCAAATCTAGCCTAGCGTTCGTTGTGTCCTTTGTCTTGCCCTCCACTTTCAACAATGCCCAAAGAATGTTTTCACATATGTTCTTCTCAATGTGCATGACATCAAGATTGTGTGGTAGCAATAGGTCCTTCCAATATGACAGCCCCCACTAAGTAGATTTTTTATTATAAATCACTAGCTCTTCTCCACGCTTTCATTTCCATTTTCCACTATGCTTACCTGGGTAGACATCTTTCACCTTCTTGAGTTTCTCAAGGACCTCCTATATGGTGAACTTTTCCAGCGCATCTCGGTCCTCAGTTTCTCCATCAAAATCCAACCTCTTCCACCAAGGGTGATCCTTAGGAAGGTAATGACAGTGTCCAAGGTAGCCTAGCTTCTTTCTTAGGCTCCTTGACAATGGATTTTTGTCGCAATAAATACATGCATAATAACCTTTTGTAGTTTGGCCTGACAAGGCACTTAATGCTGAAAAATCATGTATGCACCAAAGCACGGCAGTGCATAGAGTGAAGCCTTTCTTATTATCATGATGTAGTACATGAAAAGTGTTGACACCCTTCCATAGTTCTTTCAGTTCTTCTATAAGAGGCTCCAAGAATACATCAAAATCCTTTCCTGGAGAGGTTGGGCTTAGGATTAGTAGAGACATCAAGTAATTTGATTGGTTCACGCATTCCCATGGTGGCAGGTTCAGAGGCATTATAAGAACAGGCCACATACTATATGTTGAGCTCAAGTTGCCAAATGGATTGAAACCATATGTGGTAATGGAAACCTCAAGTTCCTTGGATCATCTGCAAAAGTCGGGTGGTTTCTATCAAAGTCCTGCCATGCCTCCCCATCTGTTGGATGGCTCATTTCACCGATATTCTTCTCTCGCTTAGTCTTGTGCCATTTGGTGTCCGCTGTTGTTCCTCGAGCAGCAAAATCCTCTACAACCTCGGTATTAGAGGAAAATGCCTCAAAACCTTATGAGGAACCTGCCTGCTACCATCTGCATCCTCCCATCTAGACTCTTTGCATTTTGGGCACGCTTGCAATTCCTCACGATCACCCTAAAACAACACACAGTTGTTCTTGCACACATGGATACTTTTATAGCCTTGTCCCAATTCTTTAATATATTTGTGTGCCTCCTCACATGATTTTGGTACGTTGCTACTAGGGAATGCATCTGACAGCAATGCCAATAGTGCATCAAAATAGTTGTTGCTAACTTGATAGTGGGACTTGATATAGAGCAACCTAACAAGGAAGGAGAATCTTGAGAAGGTAGATCCAGAAAAAACTGATTGCTTTAACTCATCCAACACTCTTTCAAACTTTAGGACTCTTCTAGTCTGCTCTTCAGATGTCAACAGGTTTTGAACTAAATCATCAAAATCTAGTAATATGTTATCGTCACAGTCCTCCTGCTCCTCCTCCTTCATAATCCAACCATCATGATGAGATCCATGCACATCTAATGGCTCTATAATGTCAGTACCTCCTCCCTCTTCCCCATGATGAATCCATGTGGTGTATGTGGGTGACATTCTATGTATAAGTAAGTCATCCTTCACCTCCTGCCAAGTTTTAACCACCTAGTTAAGACAATGTGTACATGGGCAAGGGATCTTTTGCTCCGGGTATTTTTGTTTAACCATATCCATGAACTCTTCAACTCCTACGATGAACATCGATGAGAATGGTCTCCCATTAGGAATCTAGGATCTATCCATCTATTATGGCAAAAGTATGCAAAGTCCGTTAGAGTTTTGACCATTGGATGGACAATGGCAAAACTAGCATTAGAACAAAGCATACAATGTTCAAGAGCACTAATCTATGCATTTGTTCATATCATACTATCAGATAGTCTGGTTTTCTATTTTTGTGTGATAAATGCATTGATTTCAATTGAAATTCATATAGAGTAGCCTTTTTTATGTGTTCTTTACTTTATTATGTACAAAAAATGGAGTTCTATAATCATAGAAAAAGGTACCCATACCTTTGTTCTATGAACTGGCATGGCCCGGCTACAAGCCGCCTCTGCCATGGCACACACCTAACCCGTGGATGCCAATGCTAACACGCTCCATCGGGAGAGCCACGCCACCAAAAGGATGCCTAAGCCACCACACCAGACTAGGGATCCTCCACCTCTGCCTCCGCCGCTACCACCGCAAGTCCAGCAGGCATAGATTTGTTTTCACTTGTAGGGGATATATCAAATTTAGGTCAACCTATAGGGCATCTACACAACTAATAGGATACTATAGCTACTCCAAAGAGATATTAGCATAGCCAGGTGTCTAGCGCAATGGTAAAGATGATCCAATCCTTGGTCTAGATCCCGTGTTTGACTCCCAAGTATCAGACCTTTTTTTGAGAAATTAAACCCCGACAACACACATGGTACAAGTGACATGCAAACCGTTGGGTCCCATAGGTTGGATGGAGATGAAGAAAGGTCCCATAGGTATAGGTACACGTGATACATAAGCCATCGGGTCCCATAGGTCGAATACAGAAGGACCAAGCAGAGACTTTTATAACAAATTGCAAGTGTCAAGTGACACGCAAGCCATTGAGTCCCACATGTAAAATGGAGATGGGCCGTCGGGTCCCATAGGTCGGATGGAGATGGTCCATCGGGTCCCACAGGTACACGTGACACGTAAGCCGTTGGGTCCCATAGGTCGAATGCTGAAGGGTCCTGCAGGTACACATCGGATGGAGAAAGGACCGAGCAGAGACTTCTATGATGAATTGCAAGCATCACATATGAGTAACTGTAGGTCCCATAGGTACACGTCGGATGGAGAAGGGTCTCATAGGTACACGTCGCATGGAGAAAGGATCGAGCAGAGACTTTTAAGATAAATTGCAAGTGTCATAGATGAGTAACTGTAGGTCCCACAGGTACATGTCGAATGGAGAAAGTACCGCATGGAGATATATGATGAAGCCATTCGTTATAGATCAAATATTATTCATGATAGATGTATAATTAGTTCAATGATGATTCCCTGTTCGTCGTAGTTTTAAAGGAGATCGTCACAGATGAGTCACGTGGGTGATCTGTGATGAAACCCTAGCTATTCTATGATGTTTTTTATGATGATGCCTGATTTCATCATAGAAGTGGAGGGTTGTAGGATCGTCACCACTGATCTATGATGAAATGGAAATATTCATCATAAAAACACTCTTCTATGACGATTTTGGATTCGTCATTAAGATTTTCGTCATAGAAGTGGATATTTCTAGTAGTGTGTGATAGAGTCATCGAACCATTGGCTTAGGCCCGATGCTCACTCATGTCATTGCCAGGATGCAACTAGGGTTTGTAGGACTCAGACCTTGACCCTTAGATCCATCAGACCATGCACTGCTAGTTCTATATGCCTAAGAACATGATCATTCTAGTTTATGTTTGGTTAGAGGGATAGAGTTATTCTAGTTTTTTGTTGGTTGGAAGGATTTAATTAGTGGGATGGAGTGGATGAGAGTTCTTAACATAGTTAGACAAAGTAACATGTGAGCCCACTTTCTGTTATCTCATATAGAAGTCACCATTCGTAGTTCCACACCGAGGAGGTTGCCTACGCCCGTCGACGGAGGTCGTGTCAAGGACCTGCCACCGATGGAGGCTATGTTGGGGACCCCATGCTGAGGAAGGCCATGCTAGGGGACCTCCATGCTGGAAGAGCCCATGTCTAGGGACCTCAGCATCAGCCAGGAAGGCCACGCCAATGTCGGGGAGGCCACGGTAGCGGAGCCTATGCCAAGGCCATGCTAGGACCTCCATGTCAGGGAGGCCATCCATGGTGAGGACCTTTATGTTGGGGGGAGCCACGCTAGGACCTCCATGCCAAGGAGGTCACCTACACTAGGAACCTTCACGCCGGGGGTGTCATGCTAGGGACCTCCATGCCAGGGAGGCCGCTTTGTGTGCCAAAAAGTTCGCTCGCACCAGGGATCTCCACGCTGGTGTGGAGCTTGCCTACCCAGTCATCAATTGAGCTTCCAAGAAGGAGTAGAGGAACAACGACATGAAGGTGAGATGACCCAGTCTATCCTTTTCGATGGGATGAGTTTGCCCCTAGATTTGCTGAAATATTCCAGGTGGGATGTCCCTGACTCTGTATGTCTCCCAACCAAACACCTACAAAACCAATTCATCCCATCCCCATCCCACTTGATCCTCCCAACCAAACACTACCTAAAGGTGCCCACCCTAGGTGTGGCCTAGAGGCCCCTTTAGTTCTATTTGGTGTCCCCTTTAGTCTAGGTTGCCTGACCCGAGACTAAAGGGTGGGGCCTCTAGTCCTAGATACACAGTCTTGGTTGGGAACTAGGACTAAAGGGGTTTCCAACTAGGACTATAGGTACTTTCTATACTAGTATATGTGCTAAGATGGAGGAGAGAGAAGATAAACTAGTTGCAAACTTATAGCCAACTAAGACTCAGATGCCAAGAGAAGGAGGTGGACCAAGTATTAATGGTGGACTCTAGTGGCAATGACTTTGACCACAATTACTTGGGCGCATCACTGTTGGGCTCCCCAAAGTTGGTCATGCCACTAGTGGCAATGTCTCTGGTCATGACTGCTCGGGCACAAAACCGTCGGGCTCCCATGAGTTGGTCATGCCACTGGTGGTAATGTCTTCGACCACAGTTGCTAGGGAATGCCACCATCGACAACTTCTCCAACTAGAACAACTTGAACACACCTGCAATTGACATCTACGACCATGATTACTGAGGCTTGACACTACTGGGCTCACCCGAGTTGGTCATGCCACCTGTAGCAATGTATCTGACCACTACTCGGACATGTCATCGCTAGGCCTAGACCTCACCTGAATTGTCACACCATACCAACTGGGTGTGCTCATCATGTGCTCCGAGAAAAAAAATCTTCAAGTTTACCCTTAGACTGATTCTTCGAATTGCTCGGAGGCTCAAGGGCTAGACCCACCGAGTACACTCATGCAAACCCAGTGAACAATGACTATGAAAAAAGCACTTGGGCTTGGCGACATGAACCATCCAGGATGATCAAAGAACTCTAACGTAGAAAGTACTCACACTTAAACTTCTGTTATGCCTAACATTGAAAGCCATAGTTTGGTTTGGCTAATTGATTAAACCTATTGGACTAACCCTTTGTCTAAGTGTATAGATGAGTTAGGGTGGTCCAAGTCCAAGATGTGGAGCTAGATGGCACTCAAGTGATGGAAGTGGCCAAAAGATGGTGAATCAAGTGCTCCAACTTGGAAAAGAAGAAAGAGAAAAACAAAACCCTATGGAGATCAAGGCAAAGGTATAAATAGGGATTTTGTTTTGCCGATCAAGACACTATAGAGAATGTGATCGGATTTAGGATAGATAGTCATACTATTAAGAGGGGAGCTCTGTTAGACAATTTGGTCATCTAGTGCCACTAGGTGTTGGAAAACTATGCATTTATAGGCCAAGTGCACAATCGGTGAGCAAGTGAAAATATTTTATGATAAATGTGTTGGAAACGCTAACTTGGCTCATAACTTGTTTGAGAGTTAGCAACGCTTACAAAGGAGTGTTTGGGTTGTCGTTGTCGCCACATGGGTAGCTTGGGACAGCTGCCCGGTGTGCCGGACAGGCAACCAAACAGCAGCCGAGCACGACTATGTAAAGGGGGCGGCACCATTGTGTCTGGTGTACACCGGATAGGGCACCAGACGCCCTGTCTGGTGCACCACCGCGGGCGACGCCTTATTTTTCTAGAGGCTAGAGAAATCAGGACTTAGTGAAATGGGGTCATCGGACAGGCTGTCTGGTGCACCGCCATATTTTTTTCAAAGAGGGAGGAAAACGTGAAATTGCACCACCAGGGTCACCACCATGGTTGTCCGTTGTCATAGGATAGGCTATCTGGTGCCACTAGCACCGTTGGAATTCAACCATTAGGGTCACCGGACAGGCTGTCTGGTGTGACACCGCCCTGTCCAGTGACCACGCAGAAACAGACTCCAAGGGTTCAATAGTTCAATTTGGAGTGTGGGCTATAAATAGATGGCGTGGTCAGCCTTGGCCACTCTCTTGACACCCCATACATTTGTGCAAACCCTTTGAGAGCTGAAAACTCACTCCACTCACTTTGACACTTGATTTCATCATTTTGAGTGAGATTGGAGAGTCACTAGTGCATTCCTTAGTGTTCTTGCATCTTGTGGCACTAGAAGAGTGCATTGGGCTGGTGGAATTCTTGTTACTCTTGATGATTGCTATCACCTAGCTATCCTGGAGTGTGTGGGATTGTTGAGCGGCCATTGGTGATTGTTGCCGGCTCCGATCATTGTGATTGTGAGGGGTTTTTGACCTTGTCTCTATGAGAGATCGCAAAAGGTACTCTAGTGAATTGCTCGTGATGTTGAGTGCCCTCATTTGTGTTGGTTCTTATGGCGCCCAAGTGTTGGGCAAGGCGTGGTGCCTATTAGAGCATGAACCACCAAGTGAACCAGCCATCACAATGGGAACTAGCTTGTCAATAAGCAAGTGAACCTCAGGATAAATCATTGTGTCAATTGGTATTCTTGGTATTTATTTGATTGACGCTTGCTTAGTTTGGTTTGCACACATCTACACTTGCTCTTTACATTACTTGTTTATATCTTGTGTAGAGCTTGTTAGTAGCCTTGTTAGTTGAGTAGCTTAGTTTAATTAGTTGTATTTAGATCTTTTGCTGGGTCACTAGTGGTACAAGTAGTTGCAACATAGCTAGTTACCTTATGTAACATAGAGATTATAGCAACTAGCATATTTGGTAGGTGGCTTGCCTATTTAGTAATGCTAGAGCAAAATTGCTTAATGCCATCTTATTGTCTAACCTTTTTGCTCTAGGGGTTGTAGAATTTTTAATTAGGCTATTCACCCCCCCCTCTAGCCATTTAGGACCTTTCAAACGTTTTGTCCAATTCTCTAAAACGCACAAAGGCTCAGGGGCTATTATTGTTGACTACGTGGTACTCAAGTACCTTCACCTCAAAGGATATCGCCCAACTAGGTGGAGGAGGTTTGATATATATTTGACTACTTGAGAGGCTCAATCAGAAAGGTGTATCTCATCTACTTGGCAGACATGACATAAGCAAGATATACATAGAAGCCGATCCCATCTTTTTGTAACCGACTAGAAAATTTGTAAACTGATCAAGACTCGACCTGTGTGACCATATCCCCAGACTATATAAAGTGGGGGTAGGGAGCCACTAACCAAGAATCTCTAATAGATACTCGGCCCATGGACACATAGTTTTGATCCTCTACTTGCAATCGATCCCTAGCACATGACACACAAGAAATAAATAGCGTCATCTACACTAGTCATAGGGTACCCTGCACCTAATAAGCTATAGTATAAATATGTGTCTCCGGTTTGTTTCCCCTCTGATCTGCTACATAGCTAGTTGTATTTAGATCTTTTGCTGGGTCACTAGTGGTACAAGTAGTTGCAACATAGCTAGTTACCTTATGTAACATAGAGATTATAGCAACTAGCATATTTGGTAGGTGGCTTGCCTATTTAGTAATGCTAGAGCAAAATTGCTTAACGCTATCTTATTGTCTAACCTTTTGCTCTAGGGGTTGTAGAATTTTTAATTAGGCTATTCACCCCCCTCTAGCCATTTAGAACCTTTCAAATGTTTTGTCCAATTCTCTAAATCGCACAAAGGCTTGGGGCTATTATTGTTGACTACGTGGTACTCGAGTACCTTCACCTCAAATGATATGGCCCAACCAGGTGGAGGTGGTTCGATATATATTTGACTACTTGAGAGGCTCAATCGGAAAGGTGTATCTCATCTACTTGGCAGACATGACATAAGCAAGATATACATAGAAGCCGATCCCATCTTTTTGTAACCGACTAGAAAATTTGTAAACCGATCAAGACTCTATCTGTGTAACCATATCCCCAGACTATATAAAGTGGGGGTAGGGAGCCACTAATCAGGAATCTCTAATAGATACTCAACCCATGGACACATAGTTTTGATCCTCTACTTGCAATCGATCCCTAGCACATTACACACAAGAAATAAATAGCGTCATCTACACTGGTCATAGGGTACCCTGCACCTAATAAGCTATAGTATAAATATGTGTCTCCGGTTTGTTTCCCCTCTGATGTGCTACATGTGATACACAAATTACTAGTCGAACACAAAATCCACCGACACCCTCTATAGTTGATGCATGATCCACCGGCACATAGGCGCAAGTTCACAACCACGCAAGGGGGCATTCCCCTCCTCCCCTAAACTACTCATCTTCTCAATTCTCAGGAAACGTGAGGCCTTTTCTTCTCCCTAATTTTGCCCCATTCTAGTTTCTACTTTATATTCTATTGGGTTGAAAGTTGAATATTTGTGCTCTATTTAGTACCAAAATTACAGATTTAGACTTGCAATACAAACTATACAAAATAAGAAGGACCAAGACTTTGGCATTGTATTCCCCTTGTGTTCCTGTAAAACAAAAGAATGAACCCCACTCCACCTCCCGCTATGGAAAATGAAAATTTCTAAGGATAAAACCAAGGGCGTGTTTGGGACGGCGTCTACAGACTGCACGGTGCGGTATGCGTACCATGGCACAGGAAACGTGGCTCCAGTTCATTTCGCGGTGCGGATGCCATGTGTGGCGAAAAGATCGCTCGTGACGCGGGGTGTTTGGCGTGATTCGATCTTTGCTTGTTTTGGCCGCCACCGTAGAAAACGCGGCCCCAAACACGCCCCAAGTCGATAGACAATAGATATTACACATCGCTATTTAGAGCAGGATAAGAACAATGTTGGACATGTTGGGTGTTCACACCCATCCCATATACGTATCGGAAATCTGACTTTGAGTTATCCATTTAGTATTTGAAGTCCTGTTTCATCCCTAGAAATCTCCCTTTAACTTTGAGCTATATTTCACCACTAAATTTTGGCCCGTCTCTTTTAACCAATTCCTAGGTCGGCCAATACATGGTATCTTATAGAACCCATATTTATTGTCTTGATATATGCCATAAGAACAAGTACAACAAGATACTATAAGTAGAATGCATAAGTTGCCACTTTAGATTTATACTGAGATGAAGGAGAGAGAAAATAAACGAGCTGCAAACTTTATAATGAACTAAGACACTCCAAGAAAATGAGATGGACCATATATTAATTAATGGTGTAGTATAAGGCACGTTTGGATGGCGGCCGCACCTCACCGCACCGCACATTTCGCGCCACAGTTTCAGCGGCCGTTTGGTTGGGTGCACGGCACTTGTGGCGTGCCGTGGCGTGAGCACATGGCCCTAGTTCATTTTCTAGGCCACATCTTGCTAAAAGTGTGGCGAGGGAAACATCCACGGCAGTCTTGGCGTCGCTCTTGCTATGGCTCGGCAATATTAAACATAGGCTAAACATGTCCTATACAACACTATCTAACTATTATACGAGTGAATTGCTAGATTGGTTATGTAGGTGATATGGCAGTAACAAATAACTAGCAACCCACTAAATTATTAGCCATCTTCTAACGATGCTCTCCAATAGCTTAAGAACACCATTATGCGACATGGGACCTAGTTTTGGGAAAAAGAAACATATCCAACATATCTGCACCTATCTCCTCCAAACAAAAAAAAAAGGCAACGAGATAATGCCGTCCCTCGTGTCATGGGGCCACCCATCATTTTCACAAGCAACCTTGAACTGAAGCAAAAGTGGTGGAGGGCATATCTGGCATTCCTAATTCTTGTAGGCCCTTGCCTGCAAGCGCCCAATAGCATAACAACCACACCTGAGGCTGCGGCCGCAGTGCCATCCGGGGACCAGGGGGTCGTCGTCCCTGCCCTCTCAGCCTCTCTCCCTCTCGTGCTCGTCGCGCCATAAACAAACCAAGCAAAGCAAAGGCAAAACCCCACCTCCTCCGCACCTAAGCTCGTCGTCTGCTTTTGCTCGGTGCGGCACAAGCCCCTGTCGTCGCCTCCATAATCGGGCTGTGCGAGCGTGGTGGCTGTCTGGCTTGCGGCGGCGGCGGTGATGGTGGAGATGGACGGAGGCGTGGGAGTAGTAGGAGGAGGGCAGCAGACGCCGGCGCCGCGGCGGTGGCGCCTGGTGGACGAGCGGTGCGACCTGCGCACCATGGAGACGGACTACGTGCGGCGGTTCCACCGGCACGAGCCCCGCGACCACCAGTGCTCCTCCGCCGTCGCCAAGCACATCAAGGCGCCCGTCCACCTTGTGAGCGCCCCAGCCTCTCAACCTCTCTTTCTTCCATGCCGCTGAATCAAATATCAATCTCGGCTATTGCTGCTGCTATGCTTTTTCTCCGTGCCGTGCTGTACGTTTCCATGTTCCATGGCGAGCAGGGTGTTGTTGTGTTGCCCAGTCGATCCGCCGCAGAGACATCGTTTCGATCGATTTCTTGATTTCTCCTTTTTGTTTGGCCCCGCCCGGTTTTGGAGTGCTGATGCGCCGCTCCTTGATTAGGAAAGATGCCGACTTGTTCTGAGTCACCCACTCGTTTGGCCCGTTTCTTCAGTCGGGAACATGGATGCCCGATTTGGACCGGCACTGCTCCTTCCTGCTAGTTTCTCTCATCGCCCTCCTTTTTGTTCATGCGATTGGTCGGGCGGATCCATTGCTCGGAGGAACCACGTCGCTTTCGCTGAAAGCTTAATTTCCGTTTCCTGCCAAGAAGTCTGTGAATTTTTCCTTTATTGTTCGTTCGTCCAGCTTTTGCACCAGTCCAACAAAGGCTTTCTCTTACAAGAAAGATGGACATGAGATGCATGATTGGTGGCAAAGGCAAATGAGCCTCGAGGATTTTTAAATTCGCCTTTCTGTACCTCGTCTCACGTGGGAAGATGCTTCCCCCACCTCGAGATCCCCGCTGAATCTGCTTTTCGCCAGATTATTTTGGGGTTTCTATCTAGGTGTTCATGCATTGGCTGGCCTGTGTATCCCCGCGTTAGGTTTTGAAGTTTTGTAGCTTTATTCTACAAGTAATCTTTGTGTTTAAATATAGGGGGTTAAAATTTAGAGGTGTCATATCGAATATCACATAGGAATATTATACGAGAGTATTCGGATAGCAATAATAAAACAAATTAGAGAAGTCTTCGGGAACCCGCGAGACGAATTTATTAAGCCTAATTAATCTATCATTAGTATATGTTACTGTAGCACCATATTGTTCAATCATGAACTAATTAGGCTTAAAAAATTCGTCTCGCAGAGTAGTCGTAATATGTGCAATTAGTTATTTTTTAATCTATATTTAATACATTATATATATGTCCAAATATTTAATGTAATAAGTATTAAATTTTAGGAGGAGAAACTAAACGAGACTCTGATAGAGATTGGGGTGGTGGAGGGAGATATGCTTCACTTGGACTCCACTCCTTTGGATGTGGGTTCAGCACAGCACTTGCCAGGAGATTAGATGCTTTGCAGAATTATGCGATGCACTGCCACTGAGTTCATTATTTCAAAGGAAATCATCATTTTTGGCCGACTTTCCAGCCAAGTTATCAGCATATTCCAAAAGGATGCTGCCTCATTTCCAAATGTGAATCTGTGTATACACAGTCCATAGCAACCTCAAGGGCTCTAGGCCTCATTTTATAATAATTGTGTACTGTACCTCTGATTAGAAGAGCTGTCATATTCTTCTTTCGTGTTTAGTTGACTTGTACACCGTTCCAGCCGTTTCCACGTGACACGTCATGTTCGCTGATCTTATAAACCATATTTTTTTAATTAATGAATAATATTTTTTTAATCAATAAATTAGCCACAGTCCTTTCAATGGCTTTTTGACAGTAATTTGTGGCCATCGTTCAGCTGTACACATTGATAGGACAGCCTGATAGAGTGTACAGTTAGCCCGTTAGGGTCTTTATGTGGCACATTTAATGCTCCTCCCATCCAGAAAAGAATACAACAACGTGCTGTGTGTCAACAAAAATAGTTCGTTTGACTGAATTTCTAATAAATACTATTCATATTTACGGCACCAAAATAATTTATTATAAAAATACATTTCCTAATTAATATAATGATATTTTTTTAATATCATAAATATTGATATTTTTTATCTATAATTAATCGAACTTAAGATATAAAACCATGACACTATGCTATAATTATATTCTTTTTTGGACGGAGGGAGTACTACTTAATAGCAATCGAGACCTGTTTGTCGGAAGCTTTTGTCCTGTTTGCTTGGCTTTTAAGCCGTACTTTTTTAGTCAACGAACAATATTTTTCTTTCACAATAAATCAGCCAACAGTATTTTTAGCTATGGCTTATCAGCCAAGCGAACAGGGCATTTATTTCTTCGATTGTTACATGTATATACATGAGTGTGGATTGATCTTGGTCACCTGCTTAATCATTACATTAAGTACCTGATCAAGTAATTATCTCTCAGGTCTGGTCTCTAGTGAGGCGGTTTGATCAACCACAGCTTTTCAAGCCCTTTGTGAGCCGGTGTGAAATGAAGGGGAACATTGAGATTGGTAGTGTCAGGGAGGTCAATGTCAAGTCTGGGCTGCCAGCCACAAGAAGCACAGAGAGGCTGGAGCTGTTGGATGACAACGAGCACATACTCAGCGTCAGATTTGTTGGAGGTGATCACAGGCTGCAGGTATGCTTTGTTCTTGATGTATCTATATACTGTCCATCTTACATGCAGTTCCTTCTGTCAAGGCTAGCTTGGTTGTGGTTCCAATTCCAACATGCAGACTTCTTGAATTGGTATCTTGCATCAAAACTGATAATGATTTCTTGTGTGCAACTTATTCTGTGACTGATATGCATATATGCTTTAGAAAACTAGCAGTTTAGTGGTCATATGTACTATCATCAGGATTGTTCATTGATTAGGTATACTTATGTCGATAAGTTGTCACCTACCTTCATCGCTATCAGCCTATCACAAATTTATTTGCCTAACGACTGCTGTGTGTTTTATTTTGCATTCAGTAAAACTCTGCTAAAACTGGTCTTAGTCTTTGTTGCACGTCGTAACATATACGCAATGAAATACATGATAGGATTAATCCCTTTCTAATGTTTATTATCTCATTTTGCATGGTCAAACCGTGCGCACATGACAGGTTGATTCCCAGTATTTTCCATTAGTAACTTTGCCTCGAGTAAACGATCGAGTACAGTGAACCTGTACTTGCAACCGGAGTGTGCTTGAAACAATTGACAGGTGTATGTGCTTGGCATCTATTGTTGTTGCTAAGTAATCTGCTGCTCTCTTCTATAAGCGCAGCAGGGGCATACACCGAAAGGGCTCTCCTGCTGCAGTACTGTAGCCACAGCAGGGACAGGTGTCGAAAGGCTCTCCTGTCACACTGTAGCCACAGCAGGGGCAGGTGTTAAAGTCAGTCATGCTGTCACATCAAGTCACTATAGTAGCATGGCAGCCTGACATGTCTGTGCACTAGGATTAGATCGGTAGAGTTGTATATATAGCTTTCCACTGTAACTCAATAAAGAGAGCGAGTTCAGTTTTACCATTTCCTCTGCAGAGCTTCGGCTAACGCTGGTGCTTGTGCTGTGTGTGTGCGTTCTGTTCTCCCTCTCTTCTTGCTACCTTTGGCCATAGTGTGTGGTCGGCAACAAAGGTGAGCGGTTGGCTCACCCGTGCCGGAGATCCAGGGGCCAACAAGGCGGGATGTAGTACACATCTGTCAGCGCATGGTGCTCACCGTTCTGGTACCTGAAGATTTGGGATCAGGAGTGGCGTCTTCTCGCGAAGGTAAAACGCTCACGTAATTGATTGTACCTGCTCGACTTAAAGGTGGAGCAGCCGGTGTGCCTGGCAGCATGGCACACTAAGGAGCTGTGGCTGTGGCATGCCCAGTTCGGCCATCTCAGCTTTGACGCGCTCGGTTTGAGGGCTATCCCACATCAAGCACGCAGGCGAGCTATGTGACAGCTGCCTGACCGGGAAGTAGAGGAGGCCGTCGTTCCCAAAGGCGGCAAAGTATCGCGCGGCGGACGCTCTCGAGCTCATCCACGGCGATCTCTGTGGGCCAATCACGCCACCACAAACGGTGGTCGGTGGTACTTCCTCCTGCTCGTGGATGATTACAGTCGCTATATGTGGTTGCAACTCCTGACGAGCAAGGACGCGGCGGCGGCGGCAATCAAGAAATTCAAGGCGCACGCGGAGGCGGAGAGCGGCAAGAAGCTGCACGTGCTGCAGACTGATCAGGGTGGCGAATTCACTTCGGTGGAGTTCACTGCGTATTGCGCGGATCAGAGTGTGGTGCGACACCACACCGCGCTGTACTTGCCATAGCAGAATAGCGTGGTGGAGCGGCGGAACTAGACGGTGGTCGGCATGGCTCGATCCATGATGAAGGCCAAGAGCATGTCAGCAAGGTTCTAGGGTGAGGCGGTGACCACAACAGTGTTCATCCTCAACCGTGCGCCCACCAAGGCCTTGAAGGGCAAGACGTCGTTCGAAGCTTGGTACGGACGTAAGTCGAGCGTGTCCTTCCTCCAGACATTCGGCTGCATCGGCCACGTCAGGAAGATGAAGCCGGTCCTCACCAAGCTAGAGGACAGGAGCACATCGATGGTGCTCCTAGGCTACGAGGAAGGTACCAAGGTGTATCGGCTCTATGACCCACGTGGAGGCAAGGTGGTTGTCTCGCGCGACGTTGTGTTCGACGAGAAGACGATCTAGGACTGAGACAGTCTAGGCATGAGGGAAGCTGGCGGCTTCACCAGCACCTTCATTGTCGAGCGCTTGGTCATCCACGGTGGTGAAGACGCTGGAGAGGAGGTGTCGACCACTCTAGCAACAGAGCCGAACACTCCTAGGGCGGTGCTGAGCACTCCGGGAGGGGTGTCAAGCACTCTAGAAGTGGTGCCGAGCGGTCCTGCAGTGGTGTCGATCACTCCAAGACGGGTGCCCAACGCTCCCGTAGCGGCACCGAGAGATCTTGCAGTGGTGCCAACCACTCCAAGACTGGTGCCGGGCACTCCAAGAGGGGTCCCAACCACTCTAGGAGTGGTGACGAGCGGTCCAGGAGTAGTGTCGAGCACTACAGCCGGGGTGCCGAGCAGTTCAGGTGCTGTGCCGACCACTCCGGCGAAACAGGGGAATCCATCGACGCTGATCGAGTTCGCCTCACCTCCAAGCGACATCACTAAGTTCGTGGATGCCTTCCACTACGGTGAGGATGTGCGGTTTCGCAGGCTGGACGACATCATCGGTGGCACAGGGTCCTCAGACCTGGCGGGTCGGCTGCTCAATGACCCTGAGCTGCTCTCGTCAGTGCAGAGAAACCACCCACGTTCGCGCTAGCCGAGCGCGATGCAAATTGGCGCCGACGATGCTGGAGGAGATGAAGGCGATCGAGGAAAACGAGACTTAGGAGCTCATCGATCCACCTCCAAGATGTCGTCCGATCGGCCTAAAGTGGGTGTATAAGGTCAAGCGAGACGAGCGTGGTGCCATTGTCAAGCACAAGGCGTGCCTCGTCGCCCGAGGCTTTGTCCAGCACGAGGGCATCGGATTCAAGGAAGTCTTTACACCGGTAGCGCGCATGGAGTCTATCCGACTACTACTAGCTTTAGCAGCAGCGAAGGACTGGCGTGTCCATCACCTGGACATAAAATTGGCCTTCCTCAACAGCGAGCTGGCGGAGACGGTCTTCGTCAGGCAACCTTCGGGTTTCGCCGTCAAGGGAGCAGAGCACAGGGTGCTCCGACTGCGCAAGGCGCTCTACGGGCTGCGACAGGCCCCGCAAGCGTAGAACGCCAAGCTTGACGCCACGCTGGACGAACTTGGGTTTACACGGTGCGCAACTGAGCACGCGCTTTACACGCGACGACGGGGGAAGGAGGAGCTCATCGTCACCGTATATGCGGACGACTTGATCGTCATCGATGCGCGTGCGGAGGACATCGACAGTTTTAAGCGCGAGATGGTGGCTCGTTTTGGAATGAGCGATCTTGGCACGCTCTTCTACTACCTCGGCATCGAGGTGAGACAGGGGAAGGAGGCGCTCATGCTCGGTCAGAGCGCGTACGCCTCGAAGCTGTTAGAGCGGAGCAGCATGGCTGAGTACAAGTCGTACGTGACTTCGATGGAGGAGCGGCTAAAGCTGACGAAGGCCAGTACCGCGGTGAAGGCAGATGCAACACTCTATCGGGGCATCGTCGACGGTCTGCGCTACCTAGTCCACACGAGACCGGACATTACGTTCTCCGTGGCCTACGTCAGTCGCTTCATGGAGATTCCCTGAGAGGATCACTGGGCTGCTGTGAAGCGGCTGCTGCGCTACGTCAAGGGGACGGTGGATCAAGGGATTGTCTTCCCCAAGACCGGCGGAAGTGGGCTGCAGCTCACTATGTTCAGCGATGTAGACATGGCGGGGGACATCGACGGACGGCGAAGCACCTCTGGCTTTCTCGTCTTCCTCGGGTCGGCTTCAATCTTATGGCTGTCGCTGAAACAGAAGGTGCTGGCGCTGTCCAGCGAGGTAGAGTATGTGGCGGCAGCCACAGCGGCGTGCCAATCTGTGTGAATGTGTTGGCTGCTGGGCGAGCTGACCAGTGTGGAAGCTCACCCACCAGCACTGATGGTGGACAACCAGCCCGCCATCGCCCTCGTGAAGAATTCGGTTTTCCACGACCGGAGCAAGCACATCGACGTCTAATCTCACTTCCTCAGGGACTATGTCGATGGAGAGCAGATCGTCATCGAGTTCGTCGAAACTGGTCGGCAACTCACAGACGTCCTCACCAAGTCGCTTGGTCGTCTTCGGTTCACGGAGTTGAAGAAAATGATCGGCATGGTGAAGGTTCTAGAGTTAGCAGCAGGATTAGAGAAAGAATTGTTAAGTAATTTGTTGCTCTCCTCTGTACGCGCAGCAGGAGCATGTGCCGAAAAGGCTCCCCTGCTGCAGCACTGTAGCCGCGGCAGAGGCAGACGCCGAAAGGCTCTCCTGCCGCACTGGCCATAGTAGGGACAGGCGTCAAAGTCAGCCCTAATGTCACATCTAGTTTCTGTAGCAGTATGGCAGCTTGACATGTCTGTGCACTAAGATTAGATGATAGAGTTGTATATATAACTTCCCACTGTAACTCAGTAAAGAGAGCGAGTTCAGTTTTATCATCTCCTCTGCAGAGCTCTGGCCAACGCTGATGCTTGCGCTGTTTGTGCGTTCTGTTCTCTTCCCCTTCTTCTACCTCTAACCATAGTGTGTGGTCGACAATAAAGATGAGCGATCGACTCACCCGTGTCGAAGATCCAGGGGCCAACAGTTGTGCCCTGCTCCACTCACCAACGATAATAAAGAATAATATGTTGATGCACAAATAATGGTGGGCTTACTTCACTATGGCGGTGTTCGGCTGGCTGGTGGGGGGCTGGCTGGCCAGCCCACCTACGAAAGCACTGCTCACGTGAACAGTGTTTTCAAGCAGCCTAGTATTTTCTCTCACAACAATCATCCGGAACAGTTTTTTTAGCTTGTTTTTCAGTCCTGCCGAACAGACTTTATACTTATTAATAGATTAGTGCTCTACTGCAAAGCACATACCTCGCTCAACCCATAGTGGTTAGCTGCACATGACG
Source organism: Miscanthus floridulus (assembly GCF_019320115.1). Lineage (NCBI taxonomy): Eukaryota > Viridiplantae > Streptophyta > Magnoliopsida > Poales > Poaceae > Miscanthus > Miscanthus floridulus. The sequence continues at coordinate 34,477,032 of NC_089587.1, forward strand.
AGCGAGATATTTTCCACCTCATCCTGACTCCTGTGTACACTGCCAGATGCATCTTGATGTGCTGCCATCCTCATCAAGTGATAGCCCCAACAAACTAACTGTTGTCGTCTAACAAAAAAAAAAAAACAAGCACCGATTGTTGTTATGCACTGGGTGATGCTTGTATGTTCTCAACTCCTTGGACTAACAAGTAGGGCAAGACTTGCCATCCTTTGACCTTACATGCCAAATTCATTGCATGAGGACCTGTCACTCGCTTGTCGTGCTCCATCCGTTATTGCTCTCATCAGCTTGCTAGCCATGGCAACAAGTGGCCATGGTCACATGCATTGCACTTGGATAATGGATGGATGCCACTTGTGACTTGTCTGAATGCAAACGCAAGGGAGGATAGATATGTAGTTTAGTTATTATCCGCCCCTTGGGTTGGTTGGGAGAACGCCAGCGGCATGCATGTGCGCTGACGACTAGTCTAATTCATCTGCTTGTCATCTTCTTCCTTTGCCTGCAGAACTACTCCTCCATCCTCACCGTCCACCCCGAGGTCATCGACGGCCGGCCGGGGACGCTCGTGATCGAGTCCTTCGTGGTGGACGTCCCCGACGGCAACACCAAGGACGAGACCTGCTACTTCGTGGAGGCCCTGCTCAAGTGCAACCTCAAGTCGCTCGCGGAGGTGTCCGAGGAACAGGTCATCAAGGATCAAACGGAGCCTCTTGACCGGTGATGGGAGATATATATAGGTCGATCGATATGTTCCGATCATTGCATTCCTTAGAATGTGCAGAGGTATTCTCCAATGGAGCCCCTAGGTTCCTGGAAAATTGCATGGAAAATGAGTTATGAGGAACTGCTACTGCTATGCCTCGTTCAAAGTTAAGTTGTTTCCTCCTTGCGACTGTGTTTGCTGTTCTTCTCCGGCGTTGTATGTCGCAGAAGGAGAAGGACAGAATATGATGTGCTATTGTAGTGATGAAAATTGAAAGAAAAAAATCTAGAACTGTGAGGCCCTGAACATCTTCATTCTCAGATCAATATGTGGACTGGAGGGTTGTTTCTCTGTAATTAGATTCGCTCTAGATTGCTCCATCTTGATTTCTTTCTTTCTCATGTGTGTGTGTGGTGTAAATACATGCCCGGATGGTGTGTAATTAATTCCCTAGAGGGTCATGTCAGCTATGGTTATGATATACTAGTCAAGAAAGAAGCCTTACCATAGAGATACTGCCGTTCAAGTTGGTTGACACCAATATTAAACATTAAAGGGTAAAGTATAATTTCAACCATCAAGTTGCAAGTCAGCCCGATTTTCAATCATGAACTATAAAATCGGGTAATGGACACCTTCTAACTGTCTAAACCAAACAAATTTGATCCTTTGGCTAGTTTCCAACTGTCTAAACCAAACAAATTTAATCCTTAGACTAGTTTCGTTTTCTGTTTTCTAAAAATTAATAAAAAAATCTGGTTAATTTCTAAAAATTCATAATTAATTTATTTTAAATTAGAAAATTATTTGCTCCATCTTGATTTCTTTCTTTCTTTTGTGTGTGTGTGTTGTGTAAATACATGCCCCTAGTGTGTAATTTTTTTTTTGAAAAGCCATCCGGCAAGCTTTATTCATCTGAGAACATTGTTACATCGTTTAATATAAGAGGAATAATACAATTAGGGGGTTCATCGACCCAAGTACATGAAGCTTTTGACATAAACGCTTGCCGAGCTAGCTTGTGGGCAACTTGGTTGGGTTCTCTGTCACAATGCTCAATAGAAATCTCTGCAAATTTCCTCCACAAATTATAGCATTCATAAAAAATTGGAGCTGAAGCCATTGCCGAAAAATCACCATCCTGTATAGTTTGGACAACTTCCAAACAGTCAGATTGTACTATGACTGCTGCAGCCCAACTGTTGCACTAATGTTAGACCCTCTTGTTGGATTGATCTCCCACGCCATTAGGCCCAACAGCCTTTGGGCCTTGTTCTCGCGCCCTGATCGGGGGCGCCCAACTCTACATGGTTGGTGGGCCCCCGTCGCACAGCACTATAAAGGAAAGGTGGGGGCCAGGGCTCGTGGTACGAGGTTCACCGTGCCGCCAGACACCCCACCGACATCCTAACCCTAACCCGATCTTGAGAAGGGGCGCTGCCAGCGACGGGAAGCACCACCGACACCGGCAACGCCACCCCGACGCATACGCCGCCGCCAAGGACGTCACTGCACCGACTCCTCTCCACTGAACGTCGCTGCCGGCGCGCAGATGGCATCAGCGAACGAGATCCCGACCGGCGCTTCCACCACTCCGACTGCTTCGACCACTACGGCCTTCGATGGTCTGCAACCTCTCACTCCCCTTCTCTCTGCCTCTTTGTAGATCGTGTATTAGGATATTTGATTACTGGGATTCAAGAACATGTACCCCTACTTCACTGTGTACATGTATTCCTATTACTGTGTACCCGATCTGATGAACTTGACTCGATTGAGTCCTATGAAATTTCTACAATGGTTTTGGAGCCACGGTTAGAGAAGAAACCAGATCGGGGTAAGAAATGAAATGAAACTGACCGATCTGATGTGGATCGGGAAAAAGAAAATAGAAAGAAGAACAGAGACACTCGATTTCGAATCGGGCGAAAGAAAGAAATCAAATCGAACCGATTTCAAATCGGTCAAAGAAACCCTAACCCTAGAGAAATCAAAGAGAGGAAGAGACCGCCGCCGTGCGGTACTTCCCCGTACTCGCACCGGCGTGTGGGATGAAGCCGAGGCCACCCTCGTGGCGCGCGGGTGCAGGGCACCACCGCGAGGCCACTCGACGGCGACGTGCTCAGCCACGGGCGAGCACGCCCGCTGGCGAAGGGGCCCGTGGCGGCGCCGATTTCCTCCAGCCACCGTGGACGCCATGGCTCCACCGCCGCTGCTCCCTCACTCTGGAATCGGCTGGGAGAGGCGGGGGGAAGAAGAAAGGAAATGAACTTTAGGGTTTTCGGGGGGCGGAGGTCAGCTGCCATTTTTGATCTGGCGAAATCGCCGGACAGCCGTCGGATATGATGAACGGCTCAGATGCGGCTGCGCTGGGCAGAAACCCTAGCGCGCGTGCTGCTGGGCCACGTTGGGCCGTCTTGGGCCGCTGCAGCGCGCGCTGCTGGCCGGGCCACGCGCATGGGCGAGCTGGGCCGCGCTGGGCTGAAGTGAAAAGAAAAATTTTTGTTATTATTTTCCAGGAGCAATTTTAATGCATATTTTTTGATGAATTTGAATGATTTTGATACAATTTTTTCTGTGCAAATATTATCCAACGATATTTTACCAGAAAACAGTAAAGTACTCAATGCTTCTGGAAAATAATAATATGAAAGATTATTAATGTTTTCGCTGTGCATGATAATTTTCGTTCTCCTTTGATTAAATTTGAACCAACGGGATAATTTAATTTTAAGAGAAGTGATGAATTTCTGATAATTTTGATGAGATTATGATGTTGTTATTTTCTGACCAACATTGTTAATAACAATATTATAATTTTGATCCATGAGAAATTGTGCATTAATTTTACTTCTGCCCAACGGTGATGTAAAATGTTTGCATGGATGAATTATAAGTTTTAATTTGACCAACGTTGAGTTAAAGCATGAAATTTTATGTATAAATGTTTCTTACTTACTCTAGTGTGGTTTTAGGAGGCAAATGCATTGTGAACATTGCCAACATCCCGACACTCAATGGGACGAATCACCATGTGTGGTGGGAGAAGTATGAATTGGAACTTGCGTTGGGAGAGGTCAATTTTGCCATCACCTCACCATGTCCTACTGAGCCAGAGGACCCAGTGAGAGGTGAAAATGAATCTAACGCTGATTTCGCTGCTCGAAAGCGTGATCATGCTGAAATAAGAATGAAATATGACCTTGAACATAAGCAATGCACTCTCTCCAACCGCAAGTGCCTATTGGTGGCCAATGCCACCATAGAAGAACAGATAAGGGGCTCAATCCCTGAATGTGCTACTGCCACAGAATATCTTGAGAAAATCAAGAGTCAGTTTACTAGGTCTACCAAGGCCACAGCAAGTTCACTGATTAAGAAGCTTATGAATGAGAAATTCACTGGTGGTAGCATAAGAGAGCACATTTTGAAGATGAACACTACAGCATCTAAGCTAAAGGAAATGAATTTAGAGGAGGATTTCCTGATTCATTTTATTTTTGCTTCTTTACCAAAAGAATATGACATCTTCATTGTGAATTACAATATGCAGCCTGAAAGATGGGACATAGAAATACTCATCTCAATGTGTGCTCAAGAAGAGGAGAGGATAAAGTCCTCATAGGGTGAATCCGCTCATTTTGTGAAGGATAACAAAAGAAAGAATTTTAATGGCAAGAATTCTAAACCACAAGGAAAACCCAAGTGGGATAAGGCCTCTTCCTCCAATTCACAGGGAAAGAAACCCCAGGATTCTGAGAATCAGCAGTATGGTGGAGCTGAAAAGGATTAGTGCAAGCACTGCTTCAAGAAGGGACACTACAAGAGAGATTGTCCAGACTTCCTGAAATCTTTGCTAAAGAAAGGTGATGAATTTATTACATTTATAGATGAATCCCTATATTTATGTTATGATAAATCCACTTGGTGGGTTGATTCAGGAGCAACTACTCATGTTGCAAATTCCTTATAGGGGTTAAGTGGGACGAGAACCTTGCAAAGAGGAGAAAGAACGATTAAAGTTGCAAATGGAGTGCAAGCCAATATTGAAGCCATTGAAGTTTTTTCTTTAGAATTGAATAATGGTTTTGTACTTAAACTTAAAGAAGTACTTTATGTTCCCTCTTTGCGTAGAAATTTGATAAGCGTTTCGAAACTTGATGATGATGGAATTGATTGCCACTTTGGTGGTGGCAAGTGTAAGATACTGGTTGATAATAAATGTATTGGTCTTGCCTTCTGACAAGATAAGCTTTATTTATTATCTCTTGCTGAGAATGCGAACAATATATGCGATGAGAATGTGAATGATTCTCCATCTGCGAATGTAACTAAGAAGCGGAAGAGAATTGATTATGTCTCTTCGAAATTATGGCATTGTCGCTTGGGCCATATTTCGAGGGGGAGAATAGAACGATTGGTTAAGGAATCAATTCTCCCGCACTTAGAATTTTCAGATTTAGAACAATGTGTTGATTATATCAAAGGAAAGTATGTCAAGAAAATTAAGAAAGATGCCAAACGAAGCACAGGAATTTTAGAAATAATCCACATAGACATATGTAGTCCTTTTCCTGTGAAAAGTGTGGATGGTTATGATTCGTTTATAACATTCACAGACGACTACTCTCGTTATGGCAATATTTATTCAATTAAAGAAAGATCAGAAGCATTGGATAAATTCAAATATTTAAAGCTGAAGTTGAAAATCAGCACAATAAGAAAATCAAGATAGTACGATCAGACCGAGGTAGAGAGTACTATGGGCGACATACCCCATATGACCAAATTCCTAGACCGTTTGCAAAGTTCCTACAGGAAAATGGCATAGTTGCTCAGTACTCCATACCGGGGGAGCCTCAGCAGAATGGAGTGGCTGAAAGATGTAACCGTATCTTAATGGATATGGTAAGAAGCATGATAAGTTACTCCACATTACCGATTAGTTTATGAATGGAGGTGCTGAAAACTGTCATTCATATACTTAATCGTGTACCAAGCAAGTCGGTGCCTAAAACACCATATGAATTGTGGACAGAAAGGGAACCCTCACTCAACCATTTGCGTGTGTGGGGCTATCCAGCCGAGGCAAAAGTTTTCAACCCGAACATAGGAAAGTTAGACTCCAAGATAGTCAGCTGCCATTTTATTGGCTATCCAGAAAGATCGAAAGGATATCGCTTCTATTGTCCTGACAGACATACGAAGATTGTAGAAACAAGACATGATGTGTTCTTGGAGGATAACATGATCAGGGAGAGCATGGTAGCACGAGAAATCAGCCTACAGGAAAAGTGGGTACATGTACCCATTCCAATGGTTGAAGAACCATTCTTCACGCTACCTGCTGCTGTTGCACCGACAGTACAGGACACTGTAGTGCCAACACCTGTTGCAAGTTCTCCCATGGCGACAATGAATTAACATGAGGAACCTGTCCTTGAGGAACCTATAGAACCAAATGTTGCACATGAGGAAGAACAACAACAGCCCAATGTGGAACAAGTGCCAGAGGCACCTAGAAGGTCTCAAAGAATAAGAAGATCAGCTATTACTAATGACTATGAAGTTTATGAAACAGAAGAATTTCAGATGGGGAATGATCCCACCTTATTTGAAGAAGCCATGAGAAGCGACCACTCATCAAAGTTGCTTAAGGCCATAGAAGATGAATTGAAATCAATGAGTACCAATAAAGTTTGGGACTTAGAAAATATTCCTAAAGGAGCCAAAACAGTAGGCTGTAAATAGGTCTACAAAACGAAATATGACTCCCAAGGGAATATAGAAAGATTTAAAGCGCGACTTGTGGCGAAAGGCTTCGCGCAAAGAGAAGAGATTGATTACAATGAGACGTTTTCTCCAGTCTCATGTAAAGATTCCTTCAGAATTATAATGGCACTTGTAGCCCACTATGATTTGGAGTTACATCAAATGGATGTAAAGACGGCTTTCCTAAACGAGGATTTGGAAGAAAATGTTTATATGGCACAACCGAAAGGTTTTGTCGTAAAAGGAAAGGAAAATATGGGATGCCGCCTGAAGAAATCAATCTATGGATTGAAGCAAGCTTCAAGACAGTGGTATTTGAAGTTTGATAGAACGATAAAAGGTTTTGGGTTTAAAAAAAATGTTGAGGACAATTGTGTTTATACAAAGTTCAAGATTGAAAAGTACATATTCCTAATTTTGTATGTGGATGATATCTTACTTGCTAGTAGTGATATCAATCTACTAATGGAAACGAAGAAATTCTTGTCCTCAAACTTTGATATGAAAGATCTCGGTGAGGCCTCATTCGTTTTGGGAGTAGAGATTCACCGAGACAGGAGAAAGGGGTTCTAGGATTATCGCAAAAGGCATACATAGAAAAGGTCCTGAAGAAATTTAGTATGCATGCGTGCAGTCCTTCACCTGCTCCTATAGTCAAGGGCGATAGATTTGGGGAACATCAGTGTCCCAAGAACCAATATGAAATTGACCGAATGAAAGCGGTACCGTATGCTTCAGCTGTTGGAAGTTTACAATATGCTCAAGTGTGTACACGCGCTGACTTAGCTTTTGTTACCGGGTTACTTGGCAGATATCAAAAGAATCCAGGAATTGAACATTGAAAATTAGTGAAGAAAGTCCTGCGTTATTTGCAGGGTTCGAAAGGCCTCATGCTTACGTATAGAAGATCTGATACCCTGTAGATAGAGGGGTATTCAGATTCTGATTATGCGGGAGATGAAAGAAAATCCACGTCAAGATATGTATTTACTCTCGCAGGAGGAGCTATATCGTGGAAAAACTCCAAACAAACCGTAACTACATCCTCGACAATGTATGCCGAGTTTGTAGCATGCTATGAGGCAACGGGGCAGGTGAATTGGCTGAAGAAATTCATACCTGGATTGAAAGTGATTGATAATATAAATGAACCACTGAGGTTGTATTGTGATAACAACCCAGCGGTACAGTATGCTCACAACAATAGGTCAAGTGGTGCTGCCAAACACATTGACATAAAGTACTATGTTGTGAAAGATAAAGTTCGGAATCATATAATAAATCTTGAGCATATAAGTACAGAAAAAATGCTCGCGGATCCGCTCACAAAGGGCTTACCACCCAACGTGTTCAGAGAACATGTAGTCGGCATGGGTTTAAGGGAAAGCCTATGATTCCCGAATATACGAAGGACCCAAAGAAAGTTTACATTTCAAAATGGAGAAGTGTATTGTGGCTGTTAGTCTAACGGCACTAATTGATGTGACGATGGGACAGTTATATGCACTAATCTGTGATGAAATAGGATGGAAGCAAGAAAAATATGAATCGAAAGTTTCGAGTAAGAATTAAAGAACGAAGAAAGTGATGAGAGATCAAGGGGGAGAATGTTGGATTGATCTCCCACGCCATTAGGCCCAATGGCCTTTGGGTCTTGTTCTCGTGTCCTGATCGGGGGCGCCCAACCCTACATGCTTGGTGGGCCTCCGTCGCATAGCGCTATAAAGGAAAGGTGGGGGCCGGGGCTCGTGGTACGAGGTTCACCGCGCCGCCAGACACCCCACCGATATCCTAACCCTAACCCGATCTTGAGAAGGGGCGCTGCCAGCGACGGGAAGCACCACCGACGCCGGCAACGCCACCCCGACGCATACGCCGCCGCCAAGGACGTCACTGCACCGACTCCTCTCTCCACCGAACGTCGCTGCCGGCGCGCAGATGGCATCAGCGAACGAGATCCCGACCGGCGCTTCCACCACTCCGACTGCTTCGACCACTACGGCCTTTGATGGTCTGCAACCTCTCACTCCCCTTCTCTTTGCCTCTTTGTAGATCGTGTATTAGGATCTTTGATTACTGGGATTCAAGAACATGTACTCCTACTTTACTGTGTACATGTATTTCTATTACTGTGTACCCGATCTGATGAACTTGACTCGATTGAGTCCTACGAAATTTCTACACCTCTCTCAAAGCATATGTCTCAGCCATTTGAGCATCTAGCACTAGAGGAAAATAACTACTTGCTGCTGCTATGAAGCCTCCCCCCGAGTCCCTGATCACCACACCTGAGCTTCCACAGCCGTCATCAAACGCTGCATCAATATTAACCATGAGTTTTCCTTCAGGTGGTTTCTTCCATCCTCGACATATCTTCGGAACTTTTTGGATCGACCTCATATAGTTGCTTGTCAAGGCAGCGATCGACATAGCAGCCCTATGAGAGTTCTGGATAGACTCGCCATGGACAAATCTTCTTCTTTCCCACCAAATATACCATCCCCCTGTGAGTATCAATTCAGGCAAGCCAACATTGTTTAGACGGTTGCACATTACCCCCACTTCTAATTGTTTCTTCAATCATCTGCTGGCCTGAACGACCTCCTTGAGCTAGTCTGTCAATTTGGCTCCCTATTCCTAGGAAATTCCAAACAGACTTCGCTCGGCCACAGCTTGTCTGGCACAAGGGACATGCTGCATTATCGATCACATGCCGGTTAAATAAAATACCCTTGCAAGGAATCAGGCCGTTAAGAGATCTCCACCCATGGATTTTTATTTTCCCTGGGATGGATAGCTTCCACAGCCTTTTCCAGACTCGGTTATCCAATCCATTTACTGCAGCTTGGTCTTCATCTTCAAACTTCGAAGTCCATTGGCAGTGATATGCAGACCTTACTGAAAACATGCCTGAACGAGTATAGTGCCAGGCTACCACATCTTCCCTCCCCTGGGGTAGAGGAATTTGAAGTATACTTCGGGCGTCAGCCGGTAGGAACAAAGATCTCACCAAATCGACATCCCAGTTTGCATCAATCGGATTGATCAGTTCATCAACAGTAGTCACCAGGTTGCGGGGTCTTGGCGTTTGGACTTTCAGGTCAGGACTGCCTGGTAACCAATTGTCCTCCCAAATGTTGATTTGTGTTCCATCACCCACTCTCCAGATGTAACCCTTTTTGAAACATTCCAGACCAGCTAGCACACTCTGCCATGTAAATGAACTGCCCCTAGTGTGTAATTAATTCCCTAGAGGGTCGTGCATGGGTTCAGCTATGGTTGTGATAGTCAACAAAGAAGCCTCATTTCAGAGACACTGCTGTTGAAGTTGGTTGACAACAATAAACATTAAAGGGTAAAGTATATTTTTCAACCATCAAGTTGCCATTTAGTTCGATTTTCAATCATGAACTAGAAAATTGGGTAATGGGCACCTTCCAACTGTCTAAACCAAACAAAATTGGTCCTCCAAACAGTTTTGATCCTCAGGCTAGTTTTGTTTTCTGTTTCCTAAAAATAATAAAAAAAATTAGGTTAATCTCTAAAAATTCATAATCAATTTATTTTAAATCAGAAAATTATCAAGTTAGTACCAATTTTCGTCTAAAATGTTATCTACTATTTGTTTATTATGATCTATACATTGTTATTTGGTACTTGTTTATTTTTGTTTGTATTGCTTTATTGCTTGTAGTTGTGCTCATTATTTATTTAAAAAAATAATAATTCCAAATAGAGCACCAACAAATAGATAACATTTTTAGAAAAAAAAACTAGAACTAGTTCGATAATTTTGTAATCTAAAACAAATTAATGATCAAGTTTAGAGACCAAACCAGATTTCTATTATTATGTTTATAAAATAGAAAACCACCTATGACAATGTGTGAGGACCAAATTTGTCCGCTTTCGGTAGTTGGAGGGTATCTTTTATTTGATTTCATAGTTCGGATGAAAAATAGAAGTGACGTACCACTTGGAGATTGAGAAATGTACTTTACCTAACATTAATAAACATGGCTTCCAATTGTTCCCTTGGTAGTTGAACTCAGGGCATATTTGGTTTCCTTGCCTGTAGCGTCTCGTCCTGCAAGAAGTTAGAACAGTAACTCTGTTGGATCCTTTACCCAGCTGTATCGTTATCCGTGCGAGCAAGGATTTCCTTGCTTTGCTGGGCGAGCGGGTTTGTCTCACCTGCGCTGGCAAGGTTCGTCTTGCTGGGCATGGCTAGGCAAGGAAATTGGGCGAGGTGCTACAGTAAAACCAAACATGCCCTCAACCTTCTGCTGCTGCCAGATAAGCTGAGAAGTCATGTTTCTACTGCCTCCTTTTGTTGGATTCTCGCTAGTCCCAATCCTTTCCATTATTAGGAACAGAGAATAGGAGAAAAATTCTACGCCTTCCACACAACTTTTATTTAGATTACATATCGCAACATAGATGTCTCATTATTGTGAATCCAAAGAGGAAAGGGTCGAATTATTTAGAACTTGAGCGTGGTGTTAAACTCTGATCCATTGTCCAGAATCAATTCCCCATGAACTTGAAAAATGCCAAATTGGTTGATCGTGAGCACTGTATTGTTTAAAGTATTCTACCTTTTGTTGCTTAGAGCATATCCAAGTGTTTAGTAAAGACACTCGCAAAAGTTGTTATTCTAGATGCTTTTAGAAACTAATTGCAATAGAAAAAGCACCCTCCTTAAAAAATCTCTTTTCTTTGCTCCTGAAAACTTTAAAACCCATATGTGGTCTACCTAACGGCTAGCGCATGATTTTCACAGTCTTTGTACTTTGACAAACAGCCACATCTCCTATACCGACCGCCACGACAAAGCACCTCCAATCAACCTCCACCAAGACATAGCTGGCCATAATCACCTTGAGGGCAGGGAACTAGAGTTTACCTTCTTGGAGTTGAAGACTGGGAGACAAGAGACAGTGAGATCAGTTTTCTGGAACGGCGAATTATTGACGGGGACTTTGGGAGCACACGTGAGGGGGCGATATGTGAGGCGCCAATCATTGACTTTTAGGATATATGCGTAAAAATTAGAAGTTTATGGGCCTCTTTGGCAAGAGAAGCCAAAATGCGGCTTTGATGCACAAGCCCGAGAAAGCTACTGGAGCCGAAGAAGCCACATTCTCGTGGATTCACCTGCGGAAGTCAAAAACAGCTTCAGCTCTCTGCTGCTCCGTTGCAGAAGCCGTGTATCACATAGATATTTGGTAGGGCTTCACTTAGAGAAGCTGAAGCCGCTTAAAAGCCCTGCAAAAAAGGCTCTATATTGGGAACTATTAGATGGAGTTTTTTTCTAGTCCATGCTAAAACCTGATTTTGGCACAACTTTTTTTTTGAACGTACTGGCAGGAGCTCTACCTTTCAATTAAGATAGAAAAAGAAAGTTTATGTACAAGTAAAGACAAACGAGATTATGGTTTCAACCCCCCCCCATAAGCATGTGAGCTAAACGTAATCAAATGCTCTCTTTCTTTGCTCTATGTCTTCCTTTATCCTTGCGGCTACTTGCGGCACCGTTTCAATCATGTTGTCGAAAATTCTCCTATTTCTGTCTTTCCATATGTTCCAGAAGGTGTAGATTACTACCCCGTTAAGCCTCCTCCGCTCAGATCTTGGCACTTTTGCTGCCACGTCTTCCCACCATGACTTGATATGGGTGTGGTTTGCCTGGTGGTGGTGTTGGATTTGAGTGAGATTTTCCCACGAGAGGATTTGATCCCAAACCGCCTTAGCAAAAGGGCAACAAAGGCATAGGTGGAGGCATGTCTCTAAGGGACCGTTGCACAGCACGCATTGTTGTTGGTGTGGCCACCCTCTCTTTTGTAGGTTTTATGTCGTTAGAATTTTATCTTGCACTAAGATACAGGCGAAGATCTTGCATCTGTTCTCCACATGCGCTTTCCAAATCAAGTCCGTACGGAAGGGGAGGAGCGAACCTCTGAATTGGATTCTGTAGGCCGATCGGGTGGAGTAATTCCCATCATTGGTCCAACGCCAGGTGATGGTGTCCTGGACGCCCTGTTGCAGGTGCACATCCTGTATCCGTATCCAGAGGGACACAAACTCCTCTATGTGGATAGCCGAGGTGATTGTCCTTCCCAGTTTATGCATCCAACTGTTGTTCCGGAGCCCTTGCTGCACTGTTCGGTTTGTCCATGAGACTAGGCGGAACAAGTTCGGGGCTAGGTACCTAGGAGCTTGACCATCGAGCCAACTGTGGTGCCAAAACTTTGTCTTTGCACCATCCCCCAAGGATATAATGATTGAGGAGTTGAAGAGGAGGCGGTCATCGTCAGAACATGGAAGCTCTGAGCCGCTCCACGACTTGGACTCGTCCACCCATTCTTGCCATAGCCATCGTAGCCGGAGGGCTCGCCCAAATCTCTCCAGGTCAGGGACGCCTAAACCACCCAGGTCTTTTGGTCTGGTAACCGTTCGCCAGTTAACTAGACAGTGGCCGTCATTAGCATTCTCCTCCCCTTCCACAAGAAAGATCTCCTTATTTTGTCGATCTTTTTCTTAAGGAGCCATTGAGATGCTTTTTGTGTTTATTGTTGGCTATCTATCGTTTTTGGTGTTTAGTGACTCATGGTCATTTGAGCGGCAAAAGAAAGGTTGTCGTCATGGTCAATCGCTACCACACAATAGGAGTGGTTTTCCTTTTCTTCGCTTGACAATTTTTGTGGGCAGCAAAGTTTGGTGTAATGACACTAATGGACCCTTCATGATGTGTTTTTGCAAGCACTGATGGTGATGTCTGTTTTGTCTTGTTTACCTACTTTTTAGTCGGCAACCCTACTTCCTGAAGAATATGAGTGTTTCACTAAGAATATAACTTTTTTTGTTGATTCTGCTTGGGAAGGAGATTATTCTCACGTCATTAATCTCCTTTTTTGCCACTTTGGTCTGGTCGGATTTTCTTTTCTTGTCCGAAGTAGTACTGTGAAACAATAGAAATTTCAAAACTTATCAACAAAGTGGCACGAACGATTGATAAATAGTTATAGAGAACGCCTAAAATTTGAGAAGTATTTGTGAAAAAACGTATGCACCTTCTAAAAAGTATCACGAGAGTTTTGCGATGGAACTCAACTTTTTGTTATATTACTTACAACTAGTTAGAAAACGACACGGGAATATTAGATTAACTGAACCCTCACTACTGGGCTAAATATATAAGCTCACTCCTGGGCGAAACAGAACCCAAATTTGAGTGAAATGTTGCCTATATAGCATTCTGTAGCAAGGATAGACTATTTTGTTCCCCTTTTCCTTCGGAGAAGTGGCAGGACCTCTTTGTTCAGTTCATATTACAAGAGTTTTTACAACCAAGCACAAAAGTGACAACAAAATTAAACCAGAAAACAACCTCGCTAACAGGAATCAGGAGACTGAAAAATCTTGCTGTTGATACACCACCTCAAGCTAAATCTTGCAGTGTCAACTCCGCCTGATCCTCCCTAATCATCTAAAGAACTTCATCATGTCAGGTCCCAAGTAAAAACTTTACAGAACCAATTTCTAGAAAACAAGTTCTTACTTGAGGATAAAATGCTACTTCTTTCAACACCAGGAAGAAAAATTTGTGCAACTTTTGACCTTGCAAGATTTCGACGCTTTACATTTCAACCTTTACAAAAATGAACTCGACACATACAATTAGGGTTTGCAGGAATAAAATAATCTACTTCGTTTCCTAAAGAAGAATGCCGCTGATAAAGCTAGATCCCCATTGTTTGGCCAAAATACAAAGCTGCCATTTTGTCCTTTTGCCTGACCTACCGGGCCGGGCAGCTGGGCTGGCCGGGCCCACATGCAGTCCCGGTCATGGACGCCCACACGCAGTCCCGGTCAAGGACGGCGCCCTCCACCCTATCCGGGCCCACACGCAGTCCCGGTCATGGACGGCGCCCTCCACCCTATCGCTGTCTCTCAATGTCGGCACATCCATTGCCTTTGCTGCCAGCCTGCCTGTCAACTTTGTCACTTGGGCCACCTGCTCGAGGACAGGCACAGCACCACAATCAGCTGGGTTGTCGTCAAATAGTCATTGTGTTGCTGATCAAATTAATTTGGCGGCTGATCCATGTTTCATCATGAACATTGGCCACACAAACTCCAAAAGGATAGTCAAATCTTTGGACATCTTTGGGCATAATACAAGTTTGGGGACCGAAGACTTTTTGACCTGCGTTTTGCAGAAAAAAAAAAGATTTATTTGAACAGAAGTTGGAAAATAAATAGACATGTTTGGATAGGAGGACTTGACTTTTGAGCGTGGGGTGGGCTGACAAAAGGCCCAAATCATTTTTCCCAGCCCTGGGTTCTCTCTTTGGGCATCATATTCGGGCTATTGGCGGACTATGCTCAAGGCACGATAAACAATAAAACAAATCTATTTAATTTTTTAAGCTGGATTATTTTGAGCTAAAAACAGTTGTCTAAGAGCATCTCCAACAATATCTAAAAAAATGGAGTCCTAAATATGGTTTCGGAACCATTCATAAAAGTTTTGGCTACGAAAAATACACTCTACCAACTATTCCCTTTTATTCGAGATCACTGCCCATGTATTGTCAATATGTCAACAGCAATTCCAAAATCAAAGATATTCATGTTTGAAAATACTGGTTGCAACTAGATGACTTTCAGGAAATCCTGAACCAAGCCTGGACAACAGTTGTGCCTCAAACAGACAGTACCAAGATAGTTACGGCAAAGTTCGAGAAATTAAGAAAAGGACTTAAGGAAAAGTAGGCCAGAATGTCTAGCTTGAAGGCAGTTATTGCAAGCACCAAATTATTAATCTAATTTCTGGAAACTTTAGAGGAATACAGAGACCTAAGCCTATCTGAGTGTAACTTCAGGTATACATTGAAGGCCAAGCTTCTTCATCTTCTTGAGCAGCAAAGGATCTATTGGAAACAAAGGGGTGTAATCAAATGGGTAAAATTAGGGGATGCAAGCACCAAGTTTTTTCATGCAAATGCAACAATCAGGCATAGGAGCAATCTGACAACTCAGTTGGAAGACCATGAAGGGACCATCCTCTCTTCCCACAATGACAACGAACAGCTTCTCTGGCAGGACTTCAAGGAAAGGCTCGGAAAGACTGAATTAACGCAGTTTTGATCCTTCATCTCTTTTGGAAAGAAGGGATGATCTTAATTTTCTAGAAGAACCTTTCTCAAATAATGAGATAGATACAGTAACCAAGGGATTACCAAATGATAAATCACCTGGACCAGATGGGTTTAACAATGAATTTCTGAAAAGTTGCCAGGCCACCATCAAGGGTGACTTCTACAAAATTGTGCAGTGATTCCACAACAGCAGCATTTGCCTCAAAGCATCAATTCCTCTCTCATCACCCTCATACCCAAAAGGTATCGGGAGCCAGAACTATAAATGATTACATGCCAATCTCATTACTGAACACCTCAGTAAAGCTCTTAACCAAACTGCTAGCAAACAAATTGCAGACAGTGATTACAAAGTTAGTGCACAGAAATCAATAGGGGTTTATAAAAACTAGAACTATACAAGATTGCCTAGCTTGGTCACTAGAATACTTGCACATGTGTCATCATTCAAAGAAGGAGATTGTCATTTTAAAACTGGATTTTGAAAAAGGCTTTTGATAAAATGGAACACCAAGCATCGTGAAGGAAAAAGGTTTTGGGCAGAAATGGCTAAATTGGATGGAAATGATCTTCTCCTCAGCCACCTCAGCTGTTCTTCTAAATGGTACACCAGGCAAGACCTTCAATTGCTTGAGAGGAGTAAGACAAGGGGACCCCCTATCACCACTGTTGTTTGTACTAGCTGCTGATTTCCTTCAGACTCTGGTAAACAGAGGCAAGAACCTGGGTCTTTTAAGATTACCAATTCCCATGGAGTCAAACAAGGATTTCCCAATCATACAATATGCTTACGATACATTGATCATTCTTGAAGGGGATCCAAGACAACTCTTCTTCCAAAAATTAGCCATCAATACATTCACTGAATCCACATGGCTAAGAGTAAATTTTAAGAAATCCATGATGTTGCCAATAAACATAACAGAGGACAGACTGGACCTGCTAGCAAGAACTTTTGCTGCTCAAAGGGGTCATTCCCCTTCACATATCTTGGACTGCCACTGGGCCTAACCAGACCAAAAATACAAGATTACTTGCCCCTGATAAACAAATGTGAAAGAAGACTTGGCAGTGTGTCAAGCTTTCTATCTCAGGCTGGAAGACTAGAATTGACAAATGCAGTGTTCACATCTTTACCAACCTTCTATATGTGCACCCTATCTCTGCCAAAAACTGTAATCAAGAGGATCGACGGCTTCAGAAAACACTGTCTATGGAGGGGCAGTGACATCAATGACAAAACCACCAAAAGCAGCATGGAAAATGGTTTGTGTGCCTAAAGAAGAAGGACTAGGCGTGATAGATATAGAAAAGCAAAATGAAGCTCTGCTACTCAAAATCTTCATAATTTTTTTAATAAACAAGACATCCCTTGGGTTCAGCTGGTGTGGGAAAAACACTACAAGAATGGAAAGTTGCCAAGTCATATAAAGAAAGGGTCTTTTTGGTGGAGAGACAATATAAAGAATCTCATGCAGTACAAGGAAATGGCAAGGATTGAAGTTCAATGTGGCAGCACGATTCTCTTTTGGCAGGACAATTGGAATGTTCATGATCTCAAATCCTCATCTCCAGAGCTGTACTCCTTTACTAAGAACAAGCTCATCACAATGCAAAAAGCCCTGGATCAGGAGGACGTACTTCTCTCAACTCTTTCACCTGCCAGTCTCAGAGGAGGCTTTTGGGCAAATGCAAAATCTGCTAACTGATCTAGACAACTTGCGGTTAACAGAAAACAAGGATATCTGAAGATATAGTTGGGGGGCTAGCTTCAGTTCCTCATAGGCATACAATGTCTTGGTAGGTCACTCCCAAGTTCATGATGTCTACCAATGGCTGTGGAAATGTCATTGTCAACCTAAACACAAGGTATTCTTCTGGCTGCTAATTAAAGACAGGCTAAGTACAAGAAACATACTCAGAAGAAAGAACATGCAGCTAGATTCTTATAATTGTGTCCTCTGTTCACAAAACACAGAAGAAACCTGTCAACACCTTTTTCTTCAGTGCCCTTTGGCAATTCAATGTTGGAGGATAATTCACATGGACATTCCCTTGAATGAGAATTTTCTAGAAGTGACTGATTACCTCAAGGACAGGCTGCAATCACAATTCTTCATGGTAGCTGTTGTGCTTATCTGCTGGAGAATTTGGACATCAAGAAACGATCTGATCTTCAAAGGAATTCAGCGAACGGTAAACAATGCTAGAAGCCTCTTTCAGAAAGAAATTCTCTTGCTTCTGCATAGAGTGAATTCAAGACTCACCCCCTAGTTTGAACAATGGATCCAAACCCTGGTGTAATTCATAGACTTAGCCTGATTTTTTTGTTTCTTAAATTCTGTTGTAAACTCTTGCTTCTTGCTTTTTGCTTTAATTAATAAATTCAATCTGTAGGGGCTGCGGCCCCTCCAACTTCCTCAAAAAAAATCATGTCATTGTCTCTCATACATATCGAACTGCCGACTATAGAGAAAATAACTCACTATTGTGGTCGGCCATCCCCGACACCCTAGCTCACAACAAACACATTAAAAACGGAATCTTCATGGTTTACTCTATCTTCTAGTATTCTCAGATACTAGAGACCCAATTCTGATGAACCCCTAGGCAGTGGCGGTGGTCGGGTCGTTGCCGGCCATCTTGGCACCATAACTCACACATAGAACTTCCAAAATGAAATCTCCATTGCCTAGTCTATCTTCTAGAATTCTCAGATACAAAAATAGTGGTTGAAGATCTAACCTTGGTGATGAGGAGGGCCTGCATCTCGTCAGGATCTTTCGCTCCGCTATCGAAAGAAGGAGGTCCGCAGTTGGGCTCCTCTGGTGTACATCTCCGCCATGGAGCTCCATGACATAGATCTGGCCACCGTAGACCCTCCTTGTCCGGATCCTCTGTGCTGCTAACAAGGAAGGACATTGCAATGCTGGGACCGACCCACGCGGTTGCAGCCTACGGTGCTGCGCGCGTTGCGCCCTTCTGCTCAAATGCCCGTTGGTCATATGGACACTGGCTCACAACCTCCGTCCCCATGGCGCCCTGTGCATGTCGACCACCGCCGTTGTCGCCGCCGACGCGCCCTCACTAGAGTCAGACACACAGCCACTACTAAGGCGCCCACTGGTAGACACTAGGGTTTGGGCAAGCCCACGACCAAGGTCCTCCATGCCTTGGATCAGAGACGTGCGCGTTGTGCTGTGCTTGGATCGGGGGAGGAGAAAAGGATGGGAGGCTATAGTGTCTGTGGGTGAGACAAAGAAAGAGAGGTGGAGGCATTGGTGGCGACGAGAGAGAAAGAGAGGCGTTGTATGCATAAGTTAGGGTATGGTGCAGTTGGTGCCATGTTTTTTAATGGGTTGCCTAATGTTAGAGGTTGCCCTTATAAGATGATTTTCTCTATAAATATGCCTTATAGACACGAGTCTCTTAGGAAGCTTGCCTTTGTAAATTAATTTACAATGTTCGTCTCTATGAATGGGCTGATTGTCTCTAAACTTTAGTGGGTATTTTACGAGACACAAATATTTTTTGACTATATTTGTAAATAGAACAGCTTGCCTTCTAAAATCGTTATTGTATAGTTATGTGTTCCACGCATGTTACCCACATATCTTGTTTTCAACACAAAGATGATGATCTGTCTTTAGGGCCTGGTTTGGTTGAAACCCTAAGTGTTGTTCAAGGCCTTAGCCTTTGAAGACCAGGTTGTCACACGAGCGAACTCAAATGCGAAATGAAGTGAAAGGAATACGTATGCGAAACAAAGCAGGCAATTTCATTGATCTTGTTCCTCTCTTTTTACATTCGCCGATGGGGGTTATTTATACATGCCAGTAGGCTTTTCATCGGACTAGAATGCCCTTATAACTACTACACATTTGGGGAATATTCCTTGACACCATGGGCTTGCCCGCCATTCGGAGTTGCCGCCCGCCTCGGGTTACGCCGATCCTAGGGGCCCTGACCAACCCTGCCTCATGTCTCTTCCCAGCCGACCGCGTGGGTCCTGACGAGCGGGGGTTGTGAGGACCGTGGAGACGGCCAGCTACTCCTCCGGCGAAACCTACAAAACCAATCATGCGGATCATTAGAGACTATTCGGCCAGGCGAATAGCCCGAGTCGTCGTAACTCCACCGGCTGCGCTCATTTCGGGCCAGGCCGCCTCCTTTCGTCAATGCGAAAAGACTAATCTCTGCCCAACGGCGTGGCCGTCGCCTTCACCCAAGCGAAATGGCTGGGTCAATCATGGATCACGGGCAATATTGGGAGAGGGCGCTATTGTCGCCACCGTCGCTCCGCTTTGGTCGACAGACAGCCCATTGGCGTGAAAGCCATTTCGCTCGAGTGAAAGGCTAGGCACGCCTTCGCTCGCTATTTCACTCGAGCAAAATGCTAGGCGCACCTTTTCTCGCGAAAGTATGGCGGCGGCCGGGAACCGACTAGGGTGCCCCAAAGCCGGTCCTGTCCCCAACATTAGCCCCTCGGCATCGCGCGAAGAGGTTTTCGATCTCCTCGCAGATGCCTTTCGTCACCAAAGGAGCGATGCACCACGGGGCCCGGATGCCATCCCCGATGAAGGTTGGAGGATCCGCAGCGGTGGTTGTACCAATGTGGGATAAGGTGATGAGCATTTTCAAAATTATTATTATTATTATTATTATTATTATTATTATTATTATTATTATTATTATTATTATTATTATTTTAGCGACCGTGTTCTGTTTTTCGGTTCTCGTGCCATGGTTACTGTTTCTTGGAATTCGAACTGTCGCGGCGGTTATGCGAACGGTTGCGTCGGTTCCTCGAGGCTTGCACCATGTGGCGGATGCCTATATAAGCCCCCCTCGAGTCAGGAGAGTTGTGCGCGCTCGTCTTTCCTCTTGCCCCCACCCGCTTGACCAAGTTTTCGCTTTTTGGCTTTTCGCTCAAGTTGCTCGGTTGCTCGTTCGCGCTCGCCAAGATTCTAATCTTCATAGAGTTCTTCACAGGTTGGTTTTTGTTTTGTTGTATTCGCTTTTACTTCCTATTGTGCACTTGTACTATTTTAGTGTTTTGCTCTTTTCGCTTCTTTACTATTATTTGTTTGCTTTGGGCTTTCGTATGTAATGCGCCTAGATAGATGTCAAGTGAGTCGTCGTCTAGCGACAATTCGTCCAGTGGGAGCTCATCTGACAGCTTTAGCTCAGAATCACGCACCCTTCGCCAAGTGGTCGTGAACAGATGGCTAGGCGGTTGCCGAATAGGTAGGGCGTTAATTTGATGCCGAAGCCTTCTGGTGAAAGCGGCCATGGTCCATTGCGTGATGAAGCCACCGATGAGAGTGCCAACGTGGAGATTGTGGAAAAGGGAGAAGAAGGTGAGACAATGGTCTCGGTGCTAGCTGCTGTTAGGGGGCAACCAGATCTTACCCCCATCACGTACCGAATAGGTCACTCACATGTGACGGAGGAAGACTCGATAGCTATGTTGGGCGCGGGCTTATAAAGTCTTTGATGCGCAACTTGTGTCGTGCTCTGGGTCGAGAAGAGGTGCCCCTCCCAGAGCCTTACGAGGCCATCATCTTTCGCGACTTCTTTGAGGTGGGACTATGGTTCCCCTACGAGGATTTTGTGGGAGAGGTTCTGCAGCGCTTTAACCTGCAGATTCACCACCTGACTCCCAATGCTTTCACCTGGCTCGGCGTATTCATAACGGCGATGAAGATGTCTGGGAGCGAATTAAGCGTAAACACTTTCGCTCATTATTACAAGACACATCTACATAAAAAGGTTATCAAGGATAAATGGATGAAGACCGAGATGGTGGCCCATTGGGGTTCCTACAACTTTGTGCCAAAGAAAACAAGGGGCACCGTGACCATCGTGCCGGCATATCACAATAAGTGGCCGTGGTGGACCGACTATTGGTTTTATCATCACATTTGCTCCGATGATGATGTGGCTGAGGCGCTAGCAAATGATTTGCCGAAAGCGCACATTCTGGTTTTCAAAATGACACTGACACCTATGGAGGGATTTCGCCTTACTGAGATCCTAGCTAATGGAATAGGTGACACCGCATCCGTCGATGCTTTTGCTTTGACATCCCGCTGGCAAATTAGTCGGGACTTCATGGAGGAGTGGCTAGCTTGCGAAAGCCCACCGCTAAGTAGCAAGACTTGTTTTTTTTTAGTTTGAGCGAAGGGATGGTTATGTCTACCTAAATCTTGGGGTTGCACCGTTGGATAAGGCCGAACAGATCATAGGGTTTTATGGAAAGGAGCACAAAGGCAAGAGTCAGTGTTTGATCAGGAAGAGGCATCTGAACCGCATATTCAAGGTGATGGGTCTTTGTTATGCTGACCGAGCTGGTCCCTGTATGAGTCTTCCAAACAAAGTTGTTGCCCCTCATGACCGCGGTGCTCGAGGCCGACGAGGGCGTGCAAGGAAAGTTATGGTGGGGTGTGGGGCAAATACCTGCCTTGGAATCTCATAGGCAGAAATGTGGTGGACGAGGTCGGGGCATCTTTGAGCCCGCCAATATTTGCATCGGCCATGAAATTGCTGGCAAGGTGGGGACCAATAAAAAAGTGGTGATCGGACAGACTCGCTGTTTTGCCAAGTTTGGACTAAAGTGGTATTTCATCCCTTTACATTTCTTGCTTCTGTTTTTGTTCTCTGCTTCAAGCTTTTGCCTTGATCTTGCATTACTTTCGCCTTCTTACTTTTATGCCTCGTTGTCTTTGAATGTGTAGGCCACCAACATTTTCAACAAAATGGGAAGCAAGCCAAAGATTGCTAACGTGAATGACACCTTTGGCCCAGCCGACACCATGTCTGTTGGGGACGCGTTCGGCAAAAATCCCAAAAAGAAACCCACAAGGTCACTGATTTGCCGTCGAACGTCGCTCCGAAGAGGCCAAGACCATCTTTTGTTGCGACGGCCGCTCCTACTCGGCTGGCCTCCATCTCCTTGGCGTCTCCTAATGCTTTCGGCTCGTAGCAGCAGCAGGGTAAGTCACGATTTTACATGGAGTCTATTTGGTTAACCAAGAGCTTAGTTCATGGGCAGCTATTCGGCCATGGGGAGTCATGGTTGGGTTCTCAGCCTGAGGATTATGGCATGATGTGAATCAATTCTGGATCGAGCTCCTCGAGCGAGATGACTTCTGTGAAGGAGGAGACTTACCAGATTGCTCATGCTTTAGGGGCTGTCTTGAATTCCCGGGTGATTGCCAACGTGGATCACCGGACCGTTGGCTTGTTGCTCGGCAAGGCCGCAGTTGCTTTCACTAATGCTTGCGCTAGTTTGTTCACCGTCCTAGAGGTGGATAGGGACCTTCTCAAGGTGCCCAATTCGTCTCTTGTGGAGGTGGTAAATTTTCATGCCACCAGCGTAAGTGCCATAACATTTTTTCTTGTTTGCTTTTCTTATTGTTCTTACTTTCGAATATTGTCGTGTGACTTTGCATTTTGATGTGTAGGCCATGCTCCTAGCTTAGGGGCTCCAGTAGAAGGGGCTAGCCTTTCGCTAGGGCCTTGAGACGGAACTGGCGACCAAGGATGATAAGATCTAGGCCCTTGAGCAGGAACTAGAGGTGGCTAAGAAGCTTACTGAGGAGAACAAAACTACTCACAAGACTATCGAGGAGCAGATTATGAAGATGCATGAGGACTTCAAAGGGTATCATCGATAGAGATGCGATGAGCGTAACAAGATTATGGCTGGTGCCTAGAGAGCGGCAAATGTATACAAGGAGCTAATCCAGAGTGTGGGCGAAGAGGCGAAGGCACCTAGCGATGCGCCTATTGTTGATTTCATGGAGTGGTTGACGAATGAGCTGGCCACCATGAGCGACTACATGACCGTTGGGTGAGAGTACACTTCTTTCATCTTGCTCCGTGCCTTCACTTAGGCTTTGGAAGAGTGTGGGTATGACCATCTAGAGAAGGTCGAGATCAAGGACCCACAAACGCAATGGAATGCCCCTAGCCGTGCTCATGACGTGGTGAAGAGGTTCTTCGATGGGTTTTGGCACCCTAGTGGCTAGGATCTCGCTCTTCCTAGTGCTGCCATGACTCACGACAAGGTATGATTCTTTTTTAGGGGCTTTTTTCTTTTTGCCTTGCTGGCCCTTTTTGCTGTGGGTGGTGAAAAGGCATTCTTACTCATTTACTATATGTTCTGCAGTCCACTGAGGAGTGCACAACCATTAAGGAGAAAGTGAAGAAGTACATCGCAGAGTGAAAATGCCCGTGAGGCAGTGGTCGGGAGTGGTTCATGTGACGTAGACGCTGCGCCTACCCCTGCTACCGGATTTTGGTGGAAGATGGCACGGGCACCCCTAGCGAAGACACTGCTCAAGATGGGGTAGACAATTAGGATTTGATATTTGTAATTTAGAAAAGATGCGTTTGTTTGGCTGTTGATGTAAGACTCAGTTTAAACTCTTGTGGTTTCGGCGTGCATGTTCCTGGTGCGGAGCCTGCACAACCTATGGATATATATCTGCTAATGATAAATTGCAATGGTTTTTATGTTGGATGCACTTCCTGGTCTCGCCATCACGAGAAATTTCTAGGATCTAGTATGACCGTTTTTTTGAGGTTGCGCTTCTGGCAGCCCTAAGGACTCTGAATAGAAGAATTTCTTATTAGGTTCTTCTTTTAGAGTTTGATCCAACTATTTTGGAAGAGCACACAGCCCAGCGTGAACGAATTAGGCAAGACCGTGGGGAATCCCTCGATGTCTGGTCTAAAAGATCCCAAGGAGGAGCCGACCAAAGAGATGATGTTGGATTTGGAAAATCATTGATACAACTTTTATCTTCGCCCCATAGGGGCAGAGTGTAGTTTAGTGCGAAAGCGGTGTACAATGCTTGTAATTTCGCCTATTATGTCGTTGTGTAAGACTGTTTGCGCATATGGTATGTTTGTTTTGTTATACATGTACTTATCATTAGTTGGTTGTTTTTGGAAAACATGCAATGTCCCCCTTTCTTGATTTGACAGCGCCGTCCCCCCAATCCTTTTGAGGTGCTATCCCCTCGGCAAATCGCTTAGGCGAAAAGATGTTGTCTCCCAACCTTTTAGGGCGAGGGGATGAATGAAGACAAGAACGCTCGAGAGGCTCATTTGCTAGCCCCTCGGCATACGTTTAAGCGAAAAGACACTGCCCCCAACCTTTTAGGGCAAGGGGATGAGTGAAGATAAGAACGCTCGAGAGGCTCATTTGCTAGCCCCTCGACATATCGTTTAAGCGAAAAGACACCATCTCCCCAACCTTTTAGGGCGAGGGGATGAGCGAAGACAAGAACACTCGAGAGGCTCATTTGCTAGCCCCTCAGCGTATCGTTTAAGCGAAAAGATGCCGTCCCCCAACCTTTTAGGGCAAGGGGATGAGCGAAGACAAGAACGCTTGAGAGGCTCATTTGCTAGCCCCTAGGCATATTGTTTAAGCGAAAAGATGCTATCCCCCCAACCTTTTAGGGTGAGGGGATGAGCGAAGACAAGAACGCTCGAGAGGCTTGTTTGCTAGCCCTCGGCATATTGTTTAAGCGAAAAGACGTCGTCCCCCCCAACCTTTTAGGGTGAGGGGATGAGCTAAGACAAGAATGCTCGAGAGGCTCATTTGCTAGCCCCTTGGCATATCGCTTAAGCAAAAAGACACCGTCCCCCAATCTTTTAGGGTGAGGGGATGAGCGAAGACAAGAACACTCGAGAGGCTCATTTGCTAGCCCCTTGGCATATCGTTTAAGCAAAAATACACCATTGCTTTCATTTCTTTTGCCGTAATCTTTTATTGCTTTTGAATTGGCATTTTACACTTGTTTTGGCACTAGGTGTATTGGCAGATATGCACAATCAGTATCTTTCTTTCTGCTTCTTGGCTTGCAACATCTCGCTTGCTTGGTTGCCTCACTAGAGTGAATCAGCACTATTGCAGGGTGAATTAGCTAAATTGATGTGCGGCGCTATGGTGTCGTGCTTACCAACGCAAAGCTGTTGCAAGGATGAAGTCTCTTGGAGGTGTGGGTCTCTGAGGCCTGGTTTCGCTGAATGGGGGGATGTTATGTTTTTTTCTTGCAACATCCCTCCAATGTTGCTTGTCGCAGTGATGCGGCCACATCATGTTGCCTCATCTTTCAGCTCTGTGCATGGCGATGACTAGGCGCATGCTCCTTTTGGATAGTATGTGCTCTGATGTTTACATGTTTTCTTGCAGCATCTAAATTTTGCCACTGACTACTTTATGCTTGTGCAGCCTTCTATCCCACACTCGAGACCTCGCTCTCTCGATGATAGCCGAGTCCCCTGACACTCTCTCAAGCCCACTCAATGTCCCCATGCGCGAGGACCCCTCACGCGCTATCGTAGCTGCTCTGTGCGGCATAGGTGGCTATCCTAGAGCTTTATCCTAGACTAAAACTTGAACTACTATCTAGGGAGTCCCGAGCGTCTTATTTATAGGGTTTTATGGGCTCGGGGGTCATTAATTTTGGTTGTTAAGGTGGGTGGCGACATTTACCACTGATGTTTGGTGCCTTTCTTAACTTTATTTGTCCTTTGTTGTACTTGTGTGTAAGCACCTCTTTGTTTCTCTTGGCTGCGTTAGTCCTTTGCTCTTGGTTTTGGTGAATGCTTTATTGTTTTTATGTTGCTTGCATTCGCTTCCACTCTTTAATGTGGTGCAGATGGGCTTTAGCGCCCTTAGACTTATAATCATCGTTCCCACTCCTTTTTGGTGGTGCTAAATGCTTTATGGCTCTTAGGCCTTTAACATTAGTTGCCACTCCTTTTTGGTGGTGTGAATCTTTTTTATGCCTGTTTGGCTTTTTGACGCTCGCTCCCACTCCCTTTTGGCAGGGTGGAACGTCCTGATGTCCCTTAGGCCTTTGATTTTTCGCTTTCACTCCTTTTTGGTGATGCAAAAAGCTTGTGCAGCCTTTAGACTTGTCTTTTGGTTGCTGAGTTTTCGATCATGACATTCCGCACGAGTGCGTAACGGTGCAACCTAACTTGGTGCTTACCATCGTTGATATCTAGAACCTACCGAGGTCAGGTTTTGTTTCGATGTCCGACTTTTTAGACCTTGTGTGGGGAAAAGTAAGTTCGCATTGCTTTAGCGGGGTATAGAGGATTGCCTCATTAAAAAACCTCACACCTTTTCGCAAAGGCTTCCCCTATGAGGAAAAAGAGTGCAGATCCTTTTTTGATGTTTGCGAAAAATGGCGAAAAGAAAAATTATGACCCTCTAGGGGTGAAGATGCTAAGGGTAGAAGTGACGTAGGTTGTCTACGTTCACGTGTGGCTTGTCTTGACCCCTTCTTTGTTGAGCAGCATGTAAACTCCTGGCTTGACCATATTTGCTACCACGAACAGGCCATACCATTGGGACTGCAATTTGCCTAGCTTGTCGGGATGATGAATGAGCACCATGTTGCCTGGATTAATGTTCTTTCATAGAACCTTCTTGTCCCTCCATGTCTTTGTTTCTTTATGATATTTGTTGAGGTTTAATGCGGCCCACAACCTGGCATTTTCTGTTGTTTCGAGTTCCACATATTGTTGTATTGTAGTGGTTGCTGTGATTTTAGTCCAAAAAGAGCCAACCTAAGTTCTTTTGGTGTGATTGCTTCTTCGCCATATAGAAGGCAAAAGGGGGTGAACCCTATTGTTTGGGTACGCAAGATGTTATGGCCCTAAATAGAAGAGATCAACTCCTACGCCCATTTTCCTTTTGGCAAATCAAATAGTGCTTTTGATACTACATTAAAAATCAAGCCATTCGCCCTTTTGACTGTTCCATTGCTTTCTGGGTGGTTGACAGATGTGAATGCTAGCTTGATTCCTAACTCACTATAAAAATTTCTGAACTCAGTGAAGTCGAATTGCTTCCCATTGTCAATTGTTATGTAGGTTGGGACCCCAAAATGGCAGATGATCCTTTGCCACACAAAACTGGTTAGGGTGCCTAATGTGATCTTCGCCAATGCCTTGGCTTTGATCCATTTTGTGAAATACTCTAGGGCTACTACGGCGAAACGTAGATTCCTGGGCGCTATTGGCAATGGCCGTACTATGTCGACCCCCCATCTCTGCAATGGCCATGTGGGAAAGATTGACTAAGTCAGGTTAGCTAGGGCTTTCTGCTTTTTAGCAAACATCTGGCAGCCTTCGCAACTATAGACAAACTCCTTCATGTCTTCTGCTATTGTTAGCCAATAGAACCCTTGTCCCATCGCTCTATTGGTGATTTCATGTGGTCCCTTGTAAGCCCCACACATTCTAGCGTGCATCTCGCTTAGCAGTTGGATTCCCTGCTCTCTGCTTATACATTTCAACATCAGCACCACAATTTGCATAGCTCCCCTGCTATGATGGAGTATTGTTTTGTCCTAGAGTTCATTCTATCTATTTCATGTTTGCTTTTCGCCTCATAGGTTCCATTGAGGTATGCGAATATGGGTGATCTCTAGTCCTTGCGTGTGATGGTATGCATGCTGCAAGGCCATTCCTCCTCTTCTCATATGGCTTTGGCTGATAGCTCTTGATAGAATACGTCTGTTGGCATCAGCGCTCTTTGCGTGGCTACTTTTGCTAACTCATCCGCCTTAGTGTTTTGGCTTCTTGGAATGTGGCGAAAAGTGAATCCACTTAAGTGTTTATCCATTCTTCTTACTACTACCAAGTACTTGATTAACTCGGGCTCTTTTGCGATGAATTCTTTCTCGATGTGCCCCACTATTACCTTGGAGTCTGACATGACTATACATCTTCTAACCCCTAGGGCCCTAAGCTTTTGCAACCCTAGGAGCACTACCTTGTATTTTGTCTATATTGTTAGTCCTAAGAAATTCTAGCTTGGCTACGTAGCGAAGCTTTGGACCTTTCTACGGCGTTAATATTGCTGCTATACTCGCTCCAGCCATTTCCTAGGCTTCGTCGCAATGCACGGTCCAAGTTGGTTCTTTGAATTGTAGTGTGGTGTCGAAAGCTGCTGGGGTCCAATCCGCGATGAAGTCTGCGAGTGCTTGTGACTTAATTGTTGATCTATGTTCGCAATCAACTACAAATTTGTTCATCTCTGTGGCCCATTTTCCCATTCTTCCAATATCTTCGCTATCACGAAATAGCGCTTCCAGCGGCTGCGCTGAGAGGACTTTGATGCGATGAGCTTTGAAATAATGCTTCAACTTTCTTGATGCCATGACCACTGTGTATGCTATTTTCTCTAGTTTGGTATAGTTGAGCTTTGCTCCTAGTAAAGCCTCTAATATGAAGTATACTGGGAATTGCTTATTCTTATTTTCGTGCTCCTTCTCTTCGACTAGTGTCGATGAAATATGGTCGGCAGTCTACCTAGGGGTATGCCCAAGGTAGTAGATTATTGGCAGACAGATGCCCAAGCAACAAACAAGATGGTAACGCAAGACGGACACAAGGTTTTATCCAGGTTCGGCCACCACAAAGGCGTAATACCTACGTCCTACGTCTGATTGTATTGTTGTATGTCAATGAGAGATGTTTTTAGAGGGGTCCCGTGCTCACCTTATATAGTCTGGGGGATAGGGTTACAGATCTAGAAACTAATCCTAGCCAGTTACAATTGCCATAGGTGGCCGGATAAGGATTCCTATTCTAACCGACCAGGATCTTGCTTGATCTCCAAATCTGCTTTGACTCCTTGCGCGGGACTCTAAACAGGTTGGCCAGGCCGCACGTCGTCTTCTAGTGGACCGGACCCCCTGATTCGGGCCGGCCCAAGCCTAGCCGTAAGGGTATATGGGTTAATACCCCCACAGCTAGCCCTCGAGCACCATGTATTATGCTGCGACACGTCGTTCGATCTCCTTCGACTAATGCGATCCGTCTTCATATCATCTCCAACTGATTGAAACATTGACCAATCAAATGCGCTAGCATTCTGATCAGAACAGAAAGCAGTAGACCACGATTATAGCCGAAGATTCTGGTTGTTCGAAGAATGCATGGTGCTCTTAAAGAAAAAAGAAAAAGATTTCTTTCCTTATCAAGTGTGCCCATTTGTATTTCTGATAAGAAATGTAAGTGACCCTTGGACAATAGTAATCATGGCAATCAGTCAAAGCGTATGGGTCGATAAAATAAACACATTCACCACAAGGTGAAGTGTGCCCACTTAGTCCTCGAGCCTGGTAGTAGGTGACGTAGGCACGTGGTGCCAGGGTCTAAAAAGAATTTCCACTGAAGTTAAGAATCCAGTCATCGTACAATCAATACGAGATGCACTGGCAGGTGCATCGTACCGATGTAGTCCCTGAGCTTGCTGAAAGGCGAAGTATAAGCCTTGTAGCAAGGTCCAAATAAATGCCTCTCGACGGTATGTGAGTACACATCACATGTAGCCGAGGAGAGCAGTTGCCGAGCATTGTTCGGAATAGTCCTCGAGCATGGTAGTGGTCGGAATAGTCCCCGAGCATGGTAGTGATCTGGACAGTCCCCAAGCACGGTCGTGGTCTAGGCAGTCCCCGAGCACGGTAGTGGTCTAGGCAGTCCCCGAGCACGGTAGTGGTCTGGGCAGTCCCCGAGCACGATAGTGATCTGGGCAGTCCCCAAGGACAACAATGGTCTAGACCATCCCTGTGCACGAGACATGCAGCGAAGAAACAAATGCCACTTGTACTATTATTTGGTGTATTTATTTATCTTCTTACTCTGTCAAGTCCAATCTAACATGTCTGGTCAAAAAAGTAGACGGGTATAGTACGTCATACTACCTTCTTGTCCTTTCAAGCAAACAGTCGCTTGGCACCTATATGGAGGTACGTCAGTGTGGGCCCTCTCACACTGGCAATGAAGAGGCGCATACACTAATAACAAAGAGGCGCATATATTGGCATAGATCTTGAGGTTGTGAAAACAACCGTCTGCGGTGCGTGCGCATGTCTCCCAAGAATCTCGGGCTGACAAAATGGCGGAACTCTTGGTTATTTATAATATAGAACTGGTAAGTTACTTTTTACCGATCCCCATTACCATTCACCGCCGCAGCCTTCTTCTTCTTCTTGCCAACCCTAATACCTCCGAAATCATCACCAATCCCTCCACCGTATCCACCTTCATCAGCTAAGGCGGACTCATGGCGAAGAGTGACGCCTAGAAGAAAGCCGGAGTCATGGCGAAGGAGTGGTGGAAGTCAAGAAGCAACGAGCAGACCATCAAAGACCTCGTCATCATGGGAGTACTCCACAACAAGGAACTCGTAGGATGGCGCGCGGCGGAGGGCGAGGGGTACCTCGATCCACAACCAGGTGAGATTGTGGTTTTCGAAGATTTCTTCAAGCGGGGTTTTGGAGTTCCAGTGCACCCTTTCCTTCAGGGGCTCTATCTGTATTATGAGGTTGGGATTTGCAATCTGCATCCCAACTCAATTCTTCTTGTGTCCACCTTCATTCATCTTTGCGAAGCATATGGTGGCTTCTAGCCCCATTTCGACTTCTTTCGCCATCTTTTCTGTCTGTGGAAGAAAGGAAGTGGTGGCTCGAAGATAGCCGGAGGTGTGTACCTCAATCTTTGTGACGGGATGAAGGCCTAGTACCTGCACTGCCCTTGGAACACGTCACTTGACAATTGGTACAAGAAGTGGTTCTACATCCGCGAAGAGCCGAACACGATCACGCTATGCGACGTGGGGTTCATTCTGGAGAAGAAAACTAGCTGGTCGGAGAAGCCCGAGCACCTGGAATAGATCCTAGAACTACTTAGGATGATCCTGTGGAGGAAACTAGATGGTCTAAGCATGGTCGGGAACTTCATCAGCTGAAGGATCTAGCCCTGCCAGAGGAGGGTACATCTTGGCTATGAGTACCAAGGTAGTGCAGACCCAACGAGGACTAGAAAAGAGGCGCTTGACAAGATCGAAGTCAAAGCTAGGATTGGAGAGCTATTCAACTTAGCTAATCCAAATTATGTCAGATTGAGCGACATTGAGCACGCTTTCAAGCTCGCCCGACCTCCCCCAAAGGTAAATCATTCTGCCTTGCACCCGTTATTTTTTGTTGTAACAAAAACTTACTATGTTATCTCCTTGGTGTTTCCCAAATTAATGGTCGTGATAGAGCAACAGTGTTCATATCACCACCCCCTGGTGTAGATTGGCCGCAAGTTGGCAGCCCAACCGCCCAGACCAACACTAGGACCAAAGACGTCGACTGGGCGGTGCTCGGAGTTGGGGAGGAGGCAGCGGCCAAGGCTGCTGGTAAGCGGCCGGCGGCCAGCAAGCACCGGCAGGCAATCTTCACTCTGTCGGATGATGACACAGAGGAGGGAGAGAACGCAGACATCTTCCGACTCGTCCCTCGAAAGAGGAGGAGGCAACTGGAATCGATTGAGCAAGGTGGCTCATTCGTGCCAGTGGGACCCACATCGTCGGCCACTGCAGTACCAAGGACAAGCGGTGGAGGAGTTGAGCACCAAGCCCCAGCATCGGTGCTGGATGTAGAGGGAGACTAGGTGTCACCCGCACAGCACGCGGAGACTAGGTGTCACCCGCACAGCACGCGGAGTAAGCACGGCCAATATGTAAGTATTAGTAACTTTGATGTAAGCTTGCAATTTTCATTGATTATGGTTACCTTCTAAACCTTATCTCAGATATACTAGGTCGGCGTCCACTGAAAATCTAGATCAACTAGCCGGGAGCAGCATGACTTCACCAGCAATTGCAGAGAAGACTGCCCAGCAGCTGGCCATGGAGGAAAACATAGCAGAAGGTCCACTGGAGCCTCAGACCATAGGCGGTCAGACAACAGTCCCCAAGTAGGGGGGCGAGGGAAGAGCCGAGCCAAACACAAATGCTCCGAGCACTAACCCTACCGAGGATGACACTTTAGCACCAAGGGTAATAGACCAGACCAAGGGGCAGTAGCCGAAGGTGATAGCGCAGAGCACGTTTGCCAATGCTATGGCCCGTGGGAAGGCCATAGTGGTCATAGAAGCTACAAGCTCCAGACTAGCACTGCTACCCGAAGAAGAGGCCGAAGAGGACGAAGTAGAGGAGGTCCTAGGCCATCCACAGGACAAACGACAACATGTATATGTGTCGCGCTGGCGGAACGACCAATGGGTTGTTCATGAGGAAATCCCAGAGGTCGAAGAGACCATGAAAGTTGAACGAGCGACGAAATGACTGGTGACAGAAGTCTAGGTATGCTTTGCCTGACCACCTGATCTTGCTGTCCAGTCAAACTGTCTTACTTAGCTTTTTACATGCAGGACTTAATGAAGACCGCAAGGTACTGAAAGAAGTGCTTCGACCAGATTGAGGGGATCACAGCAAGAAATAAAGAACTGGCGGCTAAGGTGGAACGCTTGCGCCACCAACTTGAAGCCACCAACCATGAGAGGACAGAGCAAGAGGCATAGAACCAGAACCTAGTCGTCCAGCTCAGTAACAAAGAGCAGGAAAGAACAAGTAAGTTGTCACTTTATCACAACGAGTGCATGACACGTGTTGTTGCATTGTTGGTAGTAACAGCTGTAGTGTAGGCTTAGAAGCTGAAGTATTCTGTCTCCAAGAGGAGAATAGCCATGTGGTCATAGAGTGTGATCGCCTGAAGGAGGACAACAAGAAACTAGCGCACGACCAGTCGCAACTCTAGGACCACACAACCAAGATGAAGGAGGAACTAAATAGTAAGTGTTCCAGACCATCTTGCTCACTTTTGTTGCCCGCCTTATCTTGTCATGGCATGACGTTTTAATGTCTTGTGTGATTTGCAGTTTTAAAAGTCAATGCTAAGAAGCATCTGGAAGCCGTGATAAAAGAACATGACGGCTGGAAGGCGCAGTGCCAAGAGATCACCAAGGATCGGGACGCATGGAAGAAACAATGCTAGGAAGTGGCAACGGGCATTTTGCTGGTCCTCAACCTTATCGATCCAGCGCTTATAGAGGATGCGCCAGGGACGCCACAGCTCGGACTGGTCGATAGATGCCGAAAGGCATGGTGATGGTTCCAAGAGTTCGTGAAGGAGGCGGGTGAGTACATAGGCACACATGTACTAAGCATGGTGCGTGCTCACTACCCCTTGATCGATCTCAAACGCCTAGAGGCTAGATACTCGAAGGAGATAGATCCAGACAAGGCTAAGGAGATTCGGATGACCCAGCTGGACTTGTCGGCAAAAATAATCGGTGACATTAACCTATGTGGAGGCAGGACAGCTCCGGTATAGGGCATGCCATCAACAAGTCAACTGGAAACACCATCAGTTTTGAGCCAACCGGTGAAGCCTACGGTCTCGACCAGCCAGGCATCGATGGGGCCATCTTCTTTAGCTCGGCCAGTACAAGAGTCTCCGAGACTCGAGCAGGATGTTAGGAGCAGCGAGCAGCAGGTGCCACATGCCCCGACCAGCCAATAGGATAGGCTATAGCTGTAGAAGAAGATGTAGTTGTGTTATTGTAAACTTGTACCTTTTCAGGCAAGCTTGTAATAACGTAACTGTATATCATCATAAGCTTATTTGTTTTGTATAAAACGCATTTAAGCTTGGAACTCATGTTGGTGTAACTAAGTGAGAACATATTAGCGTTCTGTTTAGTTGTACCAGTTTAGTCGACATGTCATCCTAAAAGGTTTGTACGGCCCTGGTTTGCCATGTGGTCGGAGTGTGAGGTACGTGACCTGTGCACACGTAGACGCGGACAAGTCAAACCAAAGGGGACCTACCGATCACCCATAGCGTAGAGAGCAGATCCCATGCACGCGTTGGGAGGAACCAGAGACAGGGCCTGCTCCGAAAACCCGGGAAGGAATGGTGGTCGGTTTTGATTGGTTGAGTTAGAATAACCATAAACTTTGAAGTGACACATTAGAGTGGTCGGAGAAATCATAGTAGCTTTATTGAATTGAATCGAAAGTATAAGAGGAGTACATATCTTAGCAGTTAAGCATAGAAACACCTAAGCTTGTTGATGTGCCATGAATTGGGTACGTCCGTACCATCTAGGCGAGCTAACATGTAAGACGTAGGTCGTGTAACTTCCTTGATCATGAAGGGCCCTTCCCATGGAGTTGCGAGTTTGTGGACACCAGCCTGATTCGTCTTCCACTTCAGGACCAGGTCCCCAACCACAAAGAACCACTCCTTAACGTTCTTATTGTAGTACCTGCACAAAATAGCAAGGTATTTGGCTGTACGTACGCAAGAATCGAGCCGCTTCTCTTATGCACTATTCACTTCCAGCTCCCACGCTTCATTGGCCTTGTCCTCGTCGAAGTTCTCTACCCATGCTGATCTGAAGGCTATATTTGCTGGAAGCACTGCCTCAGCACCACACACCATAAAGTATGATGATACGTCGGTATTGCGACTGGGCTGGGTTCTGAGGCCCCAGACCACGGCTGGTGACTATTTGAGCCATCTTCTGAGAGCTTTGTCATTTTCTCTGTACATCCTCTTCTTAAGTGCGTCCAAGATCATACCATTTGCCCGCTCGACCTGTCCATTAGCTCTAGGGTGTGCCACCGAGACGTATTTTACCACTATGCTCCTTTCATCGCAGAAAATCCCAAAAAGCGTTCCTGATGAATTGAGTACCTAGATCAGTGATGATGCTGTTGGGTATGCCAAAGCGATGGATAACCTGGTCGATGAATGTGATGGCTTTTTCTGAAGATGCCTGTACCAGAGGCATGTACTCTATCCACTTAGAAAATTTGTCGATCAGCACGAAGACACATGTAAATTTCTCAGGAGCCGGCTTAAAGGGCCCGATCATATCCAGTCCCCAGCATGTGAAAGGCCAAAAGGCTAGTATTGTCTGAATCTCATGTGCTGGTACATGGATTCTGTTGGCAAAGAATTGACAACCCTCACAATGGTGGACTAGCTTCTCTGCATCGGCTACAGCTGATGGCCAATAAAACCCTGCTCAGAAAGCCTTGCCAACTAGCGTTCTTGAGGCCGCGTGGTTGCCGCAGGAGCTAGAGTGGATTTGGTCTAGGAGATGTTCGCCATCCTCCTGGGTTATACACTTCATCAAGATTTCTTCCCTTGCGTTCTTGCGCCACAATTTGCCATCGACGAGCAGATACTGCTTACTACGCCGCATCAGGCGTTCGTTTTCTGTCCGATCGGTGTAACCGCTGCCATCTGTCAGGTACTTGATGAAAGGTACTCTCTAGTCAAGCTTCTTAGTGATCGGAGGTGGTTCGATGGTGTTTGACGCTGGAACCGTAGCCACCAAAAGCTGGTCTGGAGGCTTGTCGACTATGGGATCTTCCTCTTCGATGGAAGGTGTGAGCAGGTCTTGAACGAATACACCATGTGGGACTTTGGCTCGGGATGATCCTAACTTTGACAACGCATCTGCTGCTTGATTTTTGTCCCAGACCACATGTGTGTACTCGATGCCGTAGAACTTGCCTTCCAGCTTTCTGATTGATTTATAGTATGCATCCATCTTTTCGTTGGTCGTGTCCTAGTCCTTGTTGAGTTAGTTGATGACCAGAGCCGAGTCTCCATAGACATAGAGACATTTGACACCGAGCTCGACCGCAATGCGCAAACCATGTAGGCATGCTTCGTACTCGGCGGTGTTATTAGATGCTGGGAAATAAATCCTGAGGACGTACCGGATCTGCTCCTTGGATGGTGACACAAAAAGGACTCCTGCTCATGCATCATCAATGTTGAGAGAGCCATTGAAGTACATCTTCCAATACTCATCGGGCCCCTGAGAGGCAGGTGTGCTTAAGTCTGTCCACTCGACGATGAAATCGACGAGTGCCTAAGACTTGATTGTAGTACGGCTTGCGAATTCCAAGGAGAAAGGGCATAGCTCCATTGCCCATTTGACAATGCGCCCATTCACATCCTTGTTGCGAATGATGTCTCCCAGAGGGTACTCAGTCATGACCACCACACGATATCCA
Organism: Miscanthus floridulus; assembly: GCF_019320115.1. Classification (NCBI taxonomy): domain Eukaryota; kingdom Viridiplantae; phylum Streptophyta; class Magnoliopsida; order Poales; family Poaceae; genus Miscanthus; species Miscanthus floridulus. The sequence continues at coordinate 34,513,582 of NC_089587.1, forward strand.
TCGAAGTAATGTTTCAACTTTTAGGATGTTATCAGTATGGCGTAGATCAGTTTCTAAATCTGTGGGTACCTGGTCTTGGATTCATTAAGTACCTCACTGATAAAATAGATTGGTCACTATACCTTGTAGGCATGGCCAGGCTCATCGTGCTCGACCACCATGGTAGTGGAGACCACCCAATTAGTTGCTGCAATGTAAAGTAGGAGAGTTTCATCTTCTCTGGGAGCAGTGAGAACCGGAGGTGATGTAAGGTATTGTTTCAGCTATGTGAAGGCAGCGTCTGCTTCCTCTGACCACTCAAAACTCTTGGATGCTTTGAGCAGCTTGAAAAATGGTAGTCCTTTCTCTCCTAATCTTGATATGAAATGACTGAGAGTAGCCATGCATCCGGTAAGCTTCTGGACATCCTTCACCTTTTTGGGAGGCTTCATGTCTAAGACAGCTTTGACTTTCTCTGGGTTAGGGCGTATGCCATCGTGACTGACAACGTTGCCAAGCAATATACTAGAAGGAACACCAAAGATGCACTTCTTTAGGCTTAACTTCCATTGGAATGTATTAAGGGCTGCAAAGGTGCGTGCCAGGTTGTCAACAAGGGTATGTGCTTCCTTGGTCTTGACAACTACATCGTCGACATAAGCCTCGATGAGGTCATCTTTTATCTCGTCTTTGAGGCAGGCCTATATGGCATGTTGATAGGTAGCCCTGGCGTTCTTGAGCCCGAACGACATGGTCGTGTAGCAGTAGGCGCCGAAAGGCATGATAAAAGATGTTTTGATCTAGTCGTCCTTTTTGAGAGCGATCTGGTGATAACCGGAGTAGCAATCGAGAAAGGAAAGCTGCTCACAACCGACAGTTGAATCTATGACCTCATCTATGTGAGGTAAGCCAAAGGGGTCTTTAGGGCAGTGTTTGTTGAGATCGGTGTAATCAACGCACATTCTCCATTCATTATTCTTTTTGCGTACAAGAACTAGGTTGGCTAACCACTCCGGATGATACACTTCTTTGATAAATCTGGCTGCCAAAAGCCATGTAACTTCTACCCTAATCGCCTCCTTCTTGTCGCGAGCGAACCGTCGTAGCTTTTGTTTGATAGGTTTGGCCTTGCCGTTGACATTCAAGGAGTGCTCGATCAGATTCCGAGGTACACCGGGCATGTCAGCAGGTTTCCATGCGAACACATCCATGTTGCTCCTTAAGAACCTGATGAGCGCGTCTTCCTATTTTGGATCCAGGTTAGCCCCAATAAGAGCTGTTTTGCTGGGATCACCGTCGACCAGCTGGATCACCTTGTGCTCCTTGGACTTGATGTTCTTGCATGGAGCCTCAAGCTCTGGGATCTCTAGGTGGTCGGTTGGGGTCTTCTTAGCGTCGAGCATGGTCTCAGCCATGTGAATAGAGAGGTCATGAGCCTCTGCTATTTTGAAGTTGTCGTCCTCGTAGGTATAAGCTGCGTATACGTTGCCCCTAAGAGTTAGAACTCCTTTCTCGGTAGGCATCTTGAGCACCAAATACCTGTAATGAGGTATGGCCATGAACTTGGTGAGCGATGGTCGACCAAGGATAGCATGGTAGGTGCCATTGAAGTTAGCAACCACGAAGTTAATGTAGTTGGTGCGGAAGTGGTCCGGGGTCCCAAACTGCACAGGTAGCATGATCTGCCCGAGAGGTGTAGAGCTCTATCCGGGGAGAACATCCTAGAACTATGCCTCGTATGGCTTGAGATCCGCCTGGGTTATCTTCAAGGCCGGTAGACTATACTTGAACAGTATATCGATGGAGCTACCGCCGTCAATCAGCACTCTATTGAACTAAACCTTGTTGATACAAGGATCGAGGACTAGGGGAAAATATCCTGGTTCAGGTATTGCGGCCCATTGGTCCTTTCTACTGAAGGAGATCTCGCGGTGAGACCAAGGAGGGAGCCGTAGATCGGTGATGTGGTTGTCGGTGTTGGCCACATTCAAGCAAGCGCGGGCGAGTAGCTTGTGTTCTCATTTGGTCTCGATGGACACTTTGCCTCCAATGATGGTGTGCACGCGATCGGTTGGCTTGATGTACTTGTGGCGGGGATCTACGTCTTCATCGTCGTTGTCCTCGTTACGCTGTTCCCCTATGTCGTTAGGCTTGTCGAATGTATCCGGAGCCTGTTGATGTGTGTAGATAGACTTGAGAACACGACAATTCTCCATGGTATGGTTTGACTTGGGATGGAGCTGGCAGGGCCCTTTCAATGCTTTGGCGTAGTCTTCTTTGTAGTTATGATGTCCACCTCCTTTTTTGACGGTGTTGACCTCGCCGTCATCTTCCCAAGCATGCTTGCCCCTGTAATCGTCACAGCAGTTACGCCACTGATTACGTTGGTCGCGGTGGTCATGGGAGTCGTTGCGCTGGTTGTGGCGGTCAAAATTGTCGTTCTGACCACGGTTGTCGTGGTAGTCGTCGTGGTGTGGGGGGTGGTCAGAGCGTGGAACCCTTGCTGCTTCTTCGATAATTATCTTTTTAGCATCGTTGGCATCTGCATATTTCTTGGCAGTGGCCAGAAGTGCTGTGACTGATTCGGGTCTCTTGCGGAGGAGCTTGTCTCGTAGGGCATCGTGGAAGCGGAGGCCAGTGATGAAAGCCTCGATTGCCTTGTTGTTGGAGATTGATGGAACCTTGATGCGCATCTCCGAGAAACGTTAGACGTACTCGTGTAGTGGCTCATCTTTCCGATCTCGAATCCGCTGCAGATCATATTTGTTGTTGGGCTGCTCGCAAGTAGCAATGAAGTTGTAGATGAAGGCTTGCTTGAGCTCTTGCCAAGAATCAAAGTAGTTCACCGGCAAGTTGACCAGCCATTGGTGACCTGCATGGCCAATAGCGACTGGGAAGTAGTTAGACATGACGTGCTCATCAGCCATGGCTAATCTGCATGCAGATTCATAGAGCATGACCCATAATTCAGGGTTCTCCTTGCCGTCATACTTCTGAAGTTTTTCGAGCTTGAAGTTCTTGGGCCATATGACTTGGCGAAGGTGCGGAGTAAACTGCTTCAAACCCGGTGGGCCGTGGGTAGTATCATATTCCATATGGTGATAGCTTTCGTGGGATGCACGATCGGTGGCTCTTTGGTTGATGCGATCGCGCAAATCACGTCCTCCAAGGTAATGGCGGAGATCGTTATTGCCATCACGGCAATCTCGGTTGCCATCCTGATTAGCCCTACGACCATGGTTATCGCGGTGATTATCGTGGTTGTCGCGGCGGTTGTCGTCCCAAATGTCGCGGCGGTTGTCCTCCCGATGGCAGTTATCATCCCGACCACCATCATGGCCACCGTTTCTGCCTTGACGGTTGTCTGATGGGTCGTTGTTGTGTGAGCCACGTTGGTTGGGTGGCTGTGAGCGACTTGAGTACTGGCGGCTGTGGCTTGATTCGACTAAGACGGATGGAGCCTGGGCTTGATTTACGATCTCTGTGGTCTGGGCCATAGTAGCCGTTAGGTAAGCTTGTATATCGTCGCGAACTACCTGGGTTTCTGGGGTATTTGGTAGCCATTGTATTGTCGCCATAGCAATGGCTACATTGGCGCTTGGAGTCCTGAAGACCTATTTGTCCCCCACCCTATCGAAGGCATTGTTGAGGTCGCATGGCTGGACCCTTATGCGTCGTGCCTCCTCTTCTGCTTCGGCTTCGATTTGTTGGTGATTAAACCGGTCAATATTGCGGGCTTCGCGTGCAAGCCTTTCTTGTTCCATTTCACCGACTGCCGGTGGTTCATCATTACTGACAACATTGATCAAGTCCCCTCACCTTGGTGGGAAAGACAGGAATTGTGGGAACCCCGGGGCGTGGTCTGGGATATCCAGATCATATTCAACGCCTTCATCGTCATGATGCTGGAGCTCGGTGCGGACAGAGGCATTAGATGCGATGCCAGACGAGGAGCTGGAGCCACCCTCTTGGACTGTGTGGATGGATCCTTCTTGATGATCCTCAATCCAGACCATGTTGACGAAGTTATGTGGCTTCGACCGAGGTCGATGTATAAAACACTAATCTGAGCAGCGTTGTATATTGTATGCGTAGTTGGAGGTAGTGTTTCATAGGCCGTAGGGCTAGGCCTGGTAGTTCTCCATCGAGGCTTCGTACTCGAAGAGCTAGAGACCCGTCGTGGAGGCTAGCCGGCGATAAGCGGAGCACCCTTCAGGAGTAGATGTGACCATGAGATCTGTACCGAGTCATGTAGGACGACTGGCCCGAGCTGGTCGGGTAGATCTATTGTGGGTTGTGGTTACCTGCTCATTAGGTTGACTTTGAATTGAACTTACCAGAGCTAGGGTTTTAGTAAGCTTGGTGCCGACCCGATCAATGGAGTCGAGCAGGTCGGTGTTGTCGATCTGCTTCCCTTTGTAGCGAGGAAGCGGATGATGGGTTGTCGGCGTGGCTGAAGACGATGCGGGCGTGGTCGGAGTCAGATCCACTATGGTCGGAGCCAGATCCACCATGGTCGGAGCTAGATCCACCATGGTCGGAGCTAGATCCACCGTGGTCAGAGCCGTAGCCGATGCAGGTGAAGCAGTGGTCGACGCAGATTGAATCCGCGCCTCCTCCGTGGTCATGGCGATGAAGTCATCGGAGCCGGTGGTCTAGGTGATCTGGCCGATGGTGAACGTAAGGCCGTTCGGCGTAGCCATGGAGCCGGAGATGATGACCATCTTGTTCACTTGGAGAGCAGTACGCACACCCCCTACCTGGTGTGTCACTATCGACGAAATATAGTCGGCAGTCTACCTAGGGGTATGCCCAAGGTAGTAGATTATCGGTAGACAGATGCGCAAGCAACAAACAAGATGGTAACGCAAGACAGACACAAGGTTTTATCCAGGTTCGGCCACAGCAAAGGCATAATACCTACGTCCTGCGTCTGATTGTATTGTTGTATATCAATAAGAGATGTTTTTTAGAGGGGTCCCCTGCCCGCCTTATATAATCCAGGGGCAGGGTTATAGATCTGGAAACTAATCCTAGCCAGTTACAATTGCCATAGTTGGTCGGATAAGGATTCCTATTCTAACCGACCAGGATCTTGCTTGATCTCCAAATCTGCTTTGACTCTTTGCGTGGGACTCCAAACAGGTTGCCCAGGCCACGCGTCGTCTTCTAGTGGACCAGACCCCCTGATCCGGGCCGGCCCAAGCCTAGCCGTAAGGGTATATGGGTTAATACCCCCACAACTAGGACCATGCTGATAGTTGTGGGTGACGCTGCTAGATATAGCAGTAGTGTTGCTGATGGCGAAGGCTTGGACAATGCTGTTAATTTGGTCAAGTAGGATTTGAGCTCGTCGAAAACTTGCTGCTGCTTGGCCCCCATTCGAAATGATCTGAGCTTCGAAGGGTTCTAAAGAAAGGTAAGCCCTTTTTGACTGATCTTGAGATGAACCTGTTTAGTGCTGCTAACCTGCCGGTGAACTTCTGCACCTGCTTTTTGCTTGTAGGTGGCTTCATGTTGACTATCGCTGTTATCTTCTCAGGATTTGCTTCGATGCCTCTCGCTGATACTAAACAACCGAGCAATTTGCCTTTCTTGATGCCGAATATACATTTGTCTGGGTTTAACTTGAGACCTCTCTTTCTTAGGTTCTTGAATGTTTCTTGGAGGTCCTGAATGTGGGTCTCCTTCTTATCGCTCTTAACCACAATGTCGTCAATGTATGCTATAAGATTTTTGCCTTTCTACTTGTCGAAAACTCCATCTGTCATTCTAGAAAAAGTGGGGCCTACATTTCGCAGTCCCTCAGGCATCCATCAGTAATAGTAAATTCCTCCTAGAGTGATGAAGCTTGTTTTCTCTTCATCATTGGGGTTCAACCAGATTTGATGATACCCCGAGAAGCAATCTAGTAGACTCATCACCTCGTAGCTAGCCACGATGTCGACTAACTTGTCTATTCTTGGGAGCGGATATGGATATTTTGAGCAACATTTGTTCAAATTAGTGAAATCAATGCACATTTGCCATTTCCCATTTTTCTTCTTGATCATTACTACATTAGCCAGCCATTCTAGGTATTGCACGGGTCTGATGACGCCGACATCGAGTAATCTCTGTACTTCTGCTTTCGTTGCTTCTGCTTTCTCTATGGACATCTTACATAGTTTTTGCTTCCTCAGTTTTGCCCCTTTTGTTACATTTAGGTTATGCTAGGTGAGATCGCGACTGACGCCTTGTAGATCTTTTGCCGACCAAGCGAATATGTCCTGGTTTTTGTGAAGAAAAGCTATCAGATTGTCTTTCTCTTCTTTTGTGAGGTTGAAGCCTACGTGCAGTACTTTTCTAGCACTAATTTTGATAAGGGGGCTTTTTGAGTGTCTTCGACAGCTTCTGCCCTTGGCCCGGCTGCCTTTTCACTGTTTGTTTGTTCGCTAGGTGGTTTCTTTGCTACTTCATTTATGAGGTTGTATCCTAGAATTGGTTTGCCCTCTATTCACCTAGACACAGCTTGATCTTCGTGTATTGTAATTATCCTGAAAGGGGATGGCATCTTCAAGCATAAGTAGCTTTGCTTTATCACCATTTTTGAATTTGTTTAGAACTCCCCTGCAAAAGATGGCAGTATATGGATAATCCATGTTGACTATGTCAAAAGTTATCATTTCAGTGCAGACCTTTTCTCCTTCTACGAAAGAGATCGGGATTACTTTCTTCCCTAAGGCGTCTATCTTTTTCCCACCAAAACCGAACAGTGAGTTCTCGGTTGGCTCTATTGTTCGCTTATCGTGGTTCATCTGTTCGAAAGGCTTGATGAAGAGAATGTCGACAGAGCTTTCGTTGTCTACGAGGATGTTGTGTACAGTAAACCCAACTATGTTTGTTGTCGCTACGAAAGCGTATGTGTGCGGGAAGTCTCGCACTTGGAAGTCACTTTCATCGAAGGTAATTGGTACCATGGACCAAGCTGACCTATTGAGCAGTACCCTTGGCGAGACGGTGTGGACTCTCCTTTCATAGTCCTTTCTGGCCCTCTTGTTTTCATGCTCTTGATTTGATCTGCTGGTGAATGCGAAAATGTGGCCTTGGGAGGGTAAGATGTTGTTTACGACCTGTTGCTCTTGGGCATTTTCTTGCTTTGCGAGCTGAGGTTGGCTTGATTGTTGTTGCTCTTGTTGTACTAGCGAGGACATAGCAGCAAAATGCCCTAAATGCTAGGGGAAATGCTGATACACCAGGAATGCCCGCTGTTGCCATATATATGGGTGCTGGTTGTACCCGTGCAAAAAGCTAGGATGCTAGAGAGTGTTGCTGCTTATCGCCAAATAGGGGCTGCCATAACCCTGATTGTTTACCATTTCGTGAGTGGTGTTGTGGAACACATGGTTGGATGTTTCGCTGCTTTTCATAGCTTCGTCTTTCTTCTTAGGCTCTCTAGCCATTTTGTTGTATTTTACAGTCTTTTGTGAAATGACCTGCATTTTCACCACACACGGTGCAATAAGGTGTCCTCTGGTTTCTTCTCCTTCCTCTGCCATCGCGTCCACCGTGGGGGCCTCGACCCCCACGCCCGCCGCGTGGAGCTTGATCGAAGCTTCTATACTGCTGGTTTGGCGGCGGCCCAGGGAAACCTTGCTCCACTGGATTATGCTCTGGCTATTCTTGCAAATTGTTGATTACACAAAAAGGTTTCATGTTTTGCTGCCCTAGGGTTGGTGGTGGCTTGGGGACCCTACCTGCTTTGCTCCACAAATTGCGTGTTGCCTTTCGCTTCTTTAGGTCATCATCTGACCTAGCATATTGCCTCATTTTCTCGAATAGCTCTTTGACAGTTGTGGGGTAATTTCTAGTGAAATGAGCTGCACACTGCCCTATGGCCAATCATTTGACAGCTGCCACTATCACCATTTCTTCTGGTGCGATTGGCACTTGTGCTTTGATTTGGATGAGTCTCTCTAAATAGTCGGATAAGGATTCGTCATCTCGTTGTATACAGTTTAGCAGGTCCCTTGTGGTTTTTGTTCCTGGGTGATATCCCTAGAATGTGGATAAAAGTTCCGCTTTGACCTGGTTCCATGAGTGGATGGAGAGGGGCTTCAAGGAGGTGTACCAATCATGCGCGATATCTTCGAGTGCCATAATTAGAGATTTAGCGAGAGTTTGAGCGTCTTCTCCTGCTGAGGTGACGGCGGTTTCATATCCTGCGATGAATTTTCTTGGGTTTGTCTTTCCGTTGAAAATTGGAGCGCAGTTTGTATCCTAGGGGCCACGGGTGTAGCTGGAGCTCCTTTGACAAGGGCGAAGTGGGATCATATGCTTCTTCATCTTCGTCTAGCAGTATTGTGTCTAGTATTATTGTGTTTCCACCTCCTTGACCGGCGCTTCCGCCTACCGCTGCTCCGTACCAGCCTCTCTCTTTCAATCTCGGCTTGCCTGATTGCTCGTTGCGTTTGTTCTGCCCTATTTTTTCGAGCCGCAACCTACTTCAACAACTATTCCTTTTTCATCCTACAGTCTGAGGATGTCCTGTTGATACTGGTCCAACTTTTTCAAATCTTTTGCCTGCTCGGTGATTTCGCTGTCTTCATCTTCTTCAACCTCCTTGCCGTTTTTGTCGAGCTCGACCTCTTCAACGTCGCCTTCTAGCGTTTCATCCCTCGATCGGGTCACTGCACCACCTTCCGGTTGCGGCTGCGACGTGGGTGGCTCCGTTGCTATTGTTGCTGCTCCGTCATTTCGCGTGGATGGTCCTGCTCTGTCCATTGATACATTCGACTCCTTAGGTGGCATGATAAGCTCGAGTAACAACCACGGTGGGCGCTAATGTTGTTCAAGGCCATAGCCTTGAAACACCAGGTTGACGCGCGAGCGAACTCAGATGCGAAATGAAGTGAAAGGAATACATATGCGAAACAAAACGGGCAATTTCATTGATCTTGTTCCTCTCTTTTTCCATTCCCCGATGGAGGTTATTTATACATGCCCGTAGGCTTTTCATCGGACTAGAATGCCTTTCTAACTACTACACATTTGGAGAATATTCCTTGACACCACGGGCTTGCCCACCATTCGGAGTTACCGCCCGCCTCGGGTAGTGCCGGTCCTGGGGGGCCCGACCGGCCCCGCCTCATGTCGCTTCCCAGCCGACCGCGTGGGTCTCGACGAGCGGGGGTTGTCGGGACCACGGAGATGGCCGGCTACTCCTCCGGCGAAACCTGCAAAACAGTCATGCGAATCATCAGAGACTATTTGCCCAGGCAAATAGCCCAAGTCATCGTAACTCCACCGGCCGCGCTCGTTCCGGGCCGGGCCGCCTCCTTTCGTCAAGGTGAAAAGATTGATCTCCTCCCAACGGCGTGGCCGTCGCCTTCGCCCAAGCGAAATGGCCGGGTCAATCGTGGATCGCAAGCAATATTGGAAGAGGGCGCTGTTGTCACCGCTGCCGCTACGCTTTGGCCGACAGACAGCCCATCGGCATGAAGCCATTTCGCTCGAGCGAAATGCTAGGCGCGCCTTTTCTCACGAAAGTATGGCAGCGGCCGAGACCCGACTGGGGAGCCCCGAAGCCGGTTTTGCCCCCAACACTAAGGAAGTTGCCTAGTCAAGTAATAGTCTCATACGTCCGATTTTGGTTGCTTATGATTGAATGGAGTTGTCTGGGTCGAATAACTTTCTTAGGCTTCCAACCAAACTTGCTTTATTATTGAAAAGAAGGAAAGTAGAGAGAACCTCTACGTCAACGTCTACGTCTCGATAGCTAAAGATAATCCATCCATCCACAAAAGAATATAACTATGAAATTTGTGACAGTGAAACTAGTTTAAGTTTGATCAAATTTATAATGGTAGTATTAATATTTATGTCTATAAAAATATATTTTATAATTAAATAAATGGTACTTATTTTAAATCATGCATCTTAATATTTTTAAATATAATTTTAATCAAAATTTCAATTGTTTGACTTTCTGAAAAGTGAAAGTTGCATTCTCCGAGGGAGTATACCGAGACCAAAGTGGTCGACACTGAACATTGGCTTGGCACTGCCAAACACACTACTCTCGAGGGCCAGCATCAGTCGTACTATGAGTTGCTCCAACGTGGCTTCGGCTTACCTCGTATTTAGTTTGTTTGGTTTTTTTTTTAAGTTGGAATAGTATTTTTCTCTCACAACAATTCAGTCAGAACCATATTTTTCAGCTAGTTTGAGCCAAGTTTCAGATCAGCGAATAGGGCCAGAAAATATATGCACATGAGTCCACGAAATTTCCAAGTTTTCTGGGCCCAGCAAGAGCACGCAGTAAGCATAGGCCTAGGAGGAGTAACATGACCACCAGCCGGCTCACTACTAAAGCCCAGGGCCGTGTATCATGCTGTTCGTTTGCTCGTATACGATTGTGGATTATAAACTAGAATAATATTTTTTTTTTCACACCAAATTAGCCAATAATAAATAATTCACGATTATTTACGGCCTACCGAACAGACTGTATATGTGCTAGCCCCAGGCTGTTGTGTTTGACTTCGGCTTTGGCCACTCGTCTCGTTGCGATCATTTAGAGAACGAATCTGGTACCAAACTCTCTGGCGTCTCGGTTAGCCACGTCTCTAGTGTCTCAGTTAGCCACGTCGCCTCTTTTTTTGGAGCGTTGGATTTTGATCTAGCCGTTTGAAACTGGACGTAACTTCCAGCGTTTCTAGATCCTTCTCTAGCGCTGTCCGCTGTCTGTTGCGACCGCCGCGTTCTATATCTCGCGACTGCCACCTCGCTCGGTCCGTTACCGCCGCCACCCTCCCAGCCGCACCACGCGCGGCAGCAAGGGAAGTAGCAGATCGTTGCTGCTTCACCCGCTTCCGCCTGGATGGCAGAACACTATTAAATCGTCTAAAACCATCCGAAATTTACTGTGCACTGTACCAGCTGAACACAGTGCATCTACAAGGTACTTGGTGCACGCCTGCTCTCCCTCCGTTCAGAGCGTTGTTGATCGGCTTTTGCGTCGTCCCTCGTCCGGCGAGCGGCTTTTGCGGTGGAGGCAACAGGCAATTGCTTGCACTGTTGTGCATGCACCTGACGGAAGAGCGGATGGAATGCAGTCAAGAAAAATGAACAGCGAAGAAGCTAACTAGGTGCCGGGCCGCTCTCCAATCCAAAATTGTGCAGACACGTAACGTGAACACTTGTGCATAAAAAGAAAATTTCTAAAATCATAGAAAAATAATCGTACATCTTAAAATTCTAAAACTTGTTATATATCTTTGCTATGTGCCGCTCTCCAGTCCAAAATTACAAACCAACGACATAGTATTTGTGCTTAATCAATTCGTATAAAACAAATTATAGAACAAAAAAAAGATGCTGAAAGCACCGGGCACTGTTGTGCCCATCTTGTAGTTCGAGAAAAAGCTATATAATATACTTGTTATTGATTCAAGGAATCCTACCTAATCTTTAAGTTGGGAGCTCTCATTGGTTCAAGTCCTGGTAGAAGCAAATGTGTTAGTGGTGGTTTTGTGCACTATATGAAGGGTCTCTTTGGCACGGATCCTCCTGGCTTCATCTCCCACCTGCCATGCCAAAAGGGGTTTAAGGTAAATCTTCATTTACTCCCTTTACCTACATACCTAGATAAGCACTTGTCTACGTAAGTATCTGGAAGTTGATTTATTTTGTACCGTGAGGGAGTATTATAGAATGCTTATATATTCAGATGTTCACTACATACCAAATTCTCAAGACTTCAAATAATTAACAATCAAGTTGCGATTTAGTACAAATTTGGCATATACCCAATATAGTATTTGTTTGTTTCCATCGCTCTGTTCGTTTGGGCTGGTTTGGCTTATAAGCCATGGCTGAAAGTACTATTGGCTGGTTTGGTATGAGAGAAAAATATTATTCGTTGGCTGATAAGCCAGATACGAGCAAGCGAACAGGCAGTGAGATTTCTACATGCCCATCAAAAAAACACTAGCTATGTCGGTTGTGCTTCGATGAGTAACATGATGAGATAATGAGATGAAATGTTATTTAATTATCTCTGCTACCTCTGATACACAGGTACAAAAGCATAAATATTAATAAAATAATAAGCTATCTGATTTTTATTTCTCACTTGCATACTTTTAATAAAATAATAAGCTATCTGAAGGCCGGGTCTGATGCAAGCGGTAGAGTCTTACTGCCTGTGACCGGAAGGTCCTGGGTTCGAGTCGTGGTCTTCTCGCATTGCACATGCGAGGGTAAGGCTTGCCACTGACACCCTTCTCCAGATCCCGCACAGAGCGAGAGCTCTCTGCACTGGGTACTTGCATACTTTTAATGTGAAACAAAGATAGAAGTGCCCAATACGCAAATATAGTAATTGTATTTGAGAATATTTTACCTTTATATTTACACATATCTAAATCACCAATTGTCCTGAAAATAGGCTGTCACGTACTAGTATATAAGGGATATGGATGTTTTTAGATAGACCTTCCATTGCCACATCATGCGTTATCTGCTATCCCAAACTTCAATTTATTTTCTTCATGTCTAATCTAGCTATCCAATTACAGGAACTACAAGATTAACAATGGTCACCTTAATTAGAGATGGCATGGCAAAATCCAAAATTTGATTTATCTGATTACAAACTTGAAGATCAACAATGGTTACCTAAAAGATGATGCGCAGCAACGCTGCGCCCAAGATTTCTAGTTTTTTTATAAACTATAGCGACTCTTTTTATGGCATTGTACGTACAGGTATGTATCCCCTTGCTGCAAGTACTCTCTGTCATCCATCATAAAAGGCGATGCCTTTGCTTCTGTGTAACACACAGAATCGTGTCTTTAACTTGGCTTGTCGTCCACCCTTCTCCTCATCAGTCCTCACATGCATCCACCTGACCTTCATTGCAGCGTAGTCAGCCTCAGCCATGAGCCATCACATGCATGAAAACAAAGGTGTTGTTATATATACCGCATTTAGCTTTGAAGCCTGCAGAGCTCTCTCTCCATATTTGCTCATTGCGAACAAGGAGAGGTGGACAAAGGGAGGAAAAAAAACTAGCCACCCCCATGGCCTCCAGCCTCGTGAATCTGCTGCTCATGGAGGTGGCGGCCATCGTCAGCATTGTCCTGCTCGCAATCCTGGTTGTGCTGAGCTCCTACCGCCGCCGCTCCGGTCATCCGGTACTCGGCCTCTTCGTCTGGGCCGCGTCCACTCTCTTTCTCCCGCTCGTGTCCTACGCCGTCTCCGCGGCGGCCAAGTGGGACGCATCAGCGCGCGTCCCGCTCCTCCTCGCGTGGATCGTCTTCCTCCAGATCCTGCGCAACACCATCGACACCGCCCGCTCCTCCACTTCGACCATCAGCAGCAGCGGCTCCAACGGAAGCAAGTTCCGGCCGTCGGTCGAGCAGCTGGCGAGGATGGGGTGGGTGGCGTTCCTCATCATCAGCAGTGGTGGTGCCGCCGGGAGCCCACTGCTCACCGGCGTCCTGCTGTGGCTGTGGGTGCTCAGCCTCCTCAAGCTCATCCACAGGCTCGTCGCTGCCGAGCTCGCCAAGAACTCATTCGCTGTCGGCCTCAACTCGTACCTCGTCGCCGACTACATGAAGCAACTCCATGGGCATGGGCATGGTCAGGCAGGCCAAGGTGGACTAGAAGTGCCTCCTCCTTACTTTGTGAAGGGTGAGGAGAAACTGCCTATCAAGCCTAGGCCGCATGGGTACCACATTGACAGGACTACTGCAGCTCCGCCGTCATTGTCCATGGACCTGAACGCGGGGCATGTCGTCACCGTGGACAAGATATGGTCGCTTTCCTCGTCCGGCGACCCTCTCCTCGCATCCTGCCCGCAGATCAAGGACCTGTGCCTCTCTTTTGCCCTGTTCAAGCTGCAGCTCCGGCGGTTCATTGGGTGCCCACTCGCCGAGGCCGGTTGCCACCGTGCCATGGCATTCGTGCAGGACGGGCTCCTTGCTGGTAGTGGTAGCCCAGAGAGGGTGTTCCGGGTGGTCCAGGCCGAGCTGTCCTTCCTCGCCGACTTCCTCTACTCGAAGCTCACCGTCTTCTACGCCAGCGGGTGGTGGTTCCCAGCGCTCAACTCAATCCTCGTGCTTGCCACGTGGATCAGCTGCCTCGCGGCCGGCGGCGCCATCGTGCACGACATGACGAACCCCCGGCACGGCGCTCGCCCAGGACTACCAGAACCTCCGGAACTACCTGCAGCACCACGACACGGTGTACCACGTCATCGTTGGCCTCGACATACTCGTCTCCGTCTCCTTCATCGTCTGCATCGTGTTCACGGAGGGGTGGGAGATCGCCAACTACGTCTGCTCCGACTGGATCAAGGTGTCCGCCATCTGCGAGTACGCGCGACGGCCGACGTGGCGGAAGTCGCCGTGGGCGCGTCGTAAGCTCAGCCGCCTGCTCTGGCTCCGGCCCATGCAGCAATGGGACGACCGGTTCTGCCAGGTGTCCATCCTGCAGCTTCGGTTCTGCTACTGCGGCTGCGTCTCACGGCAAGTCGACCGGATCGTGAAGAAGACCGTCGCAGTGCCCGCGGCGGTGAAATCCGCCATTGTGGTGACGCTCAGAACAAACAAGGGTAGGCTCGGGAACGGCGAGCGGTCCTTGCAAGGCAACGGAGTCGCGGGCAACCTCTTCTGGGCTTGCCGTATTAAAGCCGGCGACGACAATGCCGTGGACAGCCTATCCGAGCAGATTCTCGTGTGGCATCTCGCCACGAGGCTGGTCGAGCTCAAGCGCTCCGAGGGAGCTCATGGTGGCAAACTCGACAACGACAATAATGACACAGATGGGGAGAGCGACCTCGACCTGGTGGTTGTTGCTACACGGCTGTCCCGTTACTGCGCCTACCTGGTGGCGCTGAAGCCGGCCCTCCTGCCGGACCACCGCGCGTGGACGGAGGAGCTCTACGAGGGAGTGGTGGAGGAGGTGACGAGGGTGCTCGCGCGCTGCGCGGGGCCGGTGGTGACGTACGAGCGCGCCGCGACGTGCCTCGGTGGGAGCATGAACGCGACGTTGAGGAAGGCGTCCAAGCTCGGGCGGCAGCTGGTGGAGGAGGTCAGCGACGAGGCGTTGTTGTGGAAGGTGGTCGCCGACTTCTGGGCGGAGCTCATCCTCTACCTCGCGCCGTCGGAGAACGTGACCTCGCACTCCAAGTCGCTCTACCACGGTGGCGAGTTCATAACCGTGCTGTGGGCGTTGCTCGGTCACGCTGGCATTGTTGGGCGCCCGGAGACTGACAGCACTGATATCTCAGCCTAGAATCGATTCTTTCTTCTTTTTGTACTTGCTTTACATATGGGAAATTGTACATACATATTGCTCATTGTTGTTTACATTTCCTCTTCCTTTTTCACATGCACAAATGGAAATTTGCTTTATATAGGATGTAATATGTATTGGCCTAACAATCATATAGCTCTAGGCATTTTACTCCTATTTTGCTACAGTGGTGACTAGTCTCAATACGATTCGTGCACCATTCCCGGTCTTCCCATTGGCCCACGTCTACGGTAAAAGCTAGGCCGTCGGATCGGGCATCAATGGTCAAGGGGATGCTGGAGTTTAGCAAAGACCTGATATCACATAAATATGAAAATAAATGTAATATCGGGGGATAACATCAATGGTCAAGGGGATCCAGGCACCCACGCGTGACGCGTGCCGACAAGCGATCCCGCGCGGGCCCCACCTTGCCTCACTCCTTTCTCCCCACCTTTGTCCCGCGGTCGCCGCCACTCCCAGGAATTTTTAACCATCGCAAACAGTAAAACATCTAAGATTTTGCCAATTTTATTGACGTAGCACGGCACGCGGGCATGCCAGCGCGGCAGCGCCCATGAGAACCACTACTGGGCATGGGAAAAAGACAGTTTTGCCCCTATTGTTTCTCCCCTATGCTGGCTGACGCGTGGACCCCACATGTCAGCTCCTCCTTCACCCTCCTGCCGTCACCATGCCGCTGCCTCCGCTGCTTCTCGTCCTCGGCTCTCGCTACTGCGGCGCCTGTGGGTGTCTGCTTCGCCGGTGATGGCACGCCGCACGCGAGCCCTGCCGCGCTAGTCGCCGCGGGCGAGCTCCACCGCTGGCGAGCCCGCCGCGATCTGTATCCTGTATACACGCACGCACGCCCCCGGCAAATAAGTCAGCGAACGACGGCGAACCAGAGGGCGGGCGTCTCGGCCGGCGGCCGTAGCGTGCCTGAGCTGGGTCGTCGCGGCCCCGCGCTCCGCGTGGCGGGATGGCTTGGTGATTGAGAGGGCGCGGACCGGCCTTCCGTCGATCGCGTGCTCGTACGCATCGTTAAAATTTTCCCTGGTCCGACGCGCGGCGCGGAACGTATCTAACTCGCCCGCCTCTGGTTCACCGTCCACGTCTGCCCGTGGTGGCTCGGGGTGGCCGCCTGCCTAACCTCACCTCACTTCCGTTCGTTTGTTCTGGCCTGTGACCCAACCCATTTCGTACGAGATACAAGCATGTTTACCGAACTTATTACTGCCTGCGTCCAAAATAGTGCGTTTGGTCGAATTAAACCTGATCATTGGATCTATCGATCTACTACAGTCCTTTGAGCCCCGCCGCGTGGCGCCTTCCCATCTCCGGCGAGCGTGGCCTTGGCTCCGACGAGCGCGGGCAACTGCGGTGTGATGGCCGGCTGCACGAGCTCCTCCCCTCCCTAGCGGCATGGTGATGGCCGGGGTTGAGGAAAGAGCTGACATGTGGGGCCCACGTGTCAGCCAATGGAGGGGAGAAACAACCGGGGTAAAACTCTTATTTTTTTCATGCCCAGCTGTGGTTCTCGTAGGCGCTGCTACGCTGGCATACCGCGTGGCGTAAACGTCAGCAAAAGTGGCAAAAATCGTTTTTTCAACATATAAAACTAGTATTGCGAGAGGTGCCATCGATGGAAAAAGTTAAAAATCCCCCCACCGTTGCCCCCAGGCCGGTCGCCCGCAGCTGGTCCTCTGCTCCGCTGTCGCTGCGCGCCTGCCATGGCGTCCCCGGCACCCTTGGCGTTGCGGTCGCGATCCTCCCGTTCCCTTCCCCATGCCCACGCCGCTGGCTCCTCCCTCCGCACGTCTTCGTCTTCCCTTCTCCCTCCTCTCCTTCATCTGCAGCCCCTCACGCGCGGATATGGGGAAACCGAGGCGGGGACGGTCGGCCAGTGCCCCCCCCCCCCCCCCCCGTCGCTGATGTCCCGCTGGGCGCAGCGAATGAATGGCACAGGTACATCGGATGGCCGCCGCAGCTCAGCAAACCAACGGAGCACCGAGCAGCCCGGGGTGCCATGGAGCACAGTAAAGCCCACGAGCTTCCTGTGTTGCAAGGTAATGGGTTAATGATTGGAAACTCCATATAATCTGTAATTAAACTAGGGTTCCTGATGAATCCTTTGTCGATAGTTCAGGACATATGATTTCATCTCATCCCTCCGACCAAACATACAAACGGAGCCGTTCCATCCTTGCAAGCAAACGTAACATGAAACCATTCCAATGCTAAAAATTGGAATAGAACCATTCCATTCTACCTCGCTCCCAACCAAACACATCAAAAGATTCTGGACACAACAGGACCTTTAAAACTTATGTTAACGATCCAAGGAAATACATGGTAGAAAGTTACACATGATCAATTAAATCCCTCCCCTCGCGCGCGGATATGGGGAAGCCGAGGCGGGGCTCAGGTAGACGGTCGGCCGCACCAGTGCCCCTCCCCCGCCCCCGTCGCTGATGTCCCGCTGGGAGTGTCCACCGCGGCCGTCCTCCCGCACGACGTTATCCCTCGTACCGTGTGCCGCTGTGGCCTCGCCCTGTTCGCCGCACTGGCCACCCGCCGCCTGGCTCCGCGAGTCAGGCCTCGCCATGCGCTCCGCCAACTACGGTAACCGTACTGCCTCGGCCTTGCGGCTCCAGCGACAGAAGTGGCGGCGGCACCCATCCAAAGGGACCTGAACCTCCACTGCAACCCATAGAAAAAATAGAGCAGGGCGCCGCGAATGAATGGCACAGGTACATCGGATGGCCACCGCAGCTCAGCAAACCAACGGAGCACCGAGCAGCCCGGGGTGCCATGGAGCACAGTAAAGCCCACGAGAAGATACAGCTTCCTGTGTTGCAAGGTAATGGGTTAATGATTGGAAACTCCATATAATCTGTAATTAAAATAGGGTTCCTGATGAATCCTTTGTCGATAGTTCAGGACATATGATTTGTATTCTTGCCTTCCTGCATGAAAGAGGAAGAATGATCAACCACGATATCTGGTGTACAATCTTATACACGTACAGAAGAGCCTTGGGCTCAACGGACTCTGCTACGCGAGCCAGCGCAGAGCGGCGACCGTGTCTATCGGATCATGGTGACCGCGTCCAGCGCATTACAAACGGGCTTACAAGCAGGCCAACGGGCCCAGCGTACACTAATCCGCTAACACTGCAGAAGGTTCCGTCTGCATAGTGACTATTTGTGTTTACTGATACTGAGAAAGCCTCAGTACTCAATTGGGCATAAGCATGAGTTGTTCTTAATATCTTTTTTGCATATAGCCTTACAGGTTCAGTCATTGCCATGTTTTCCCTTCCTTTTGTTATCAATCTGTGATGTTTGTCTTCTATCATACCGTGCAATGTCCAAAAATTAGGCAGCTCGCTCATTTTGCAAACTTATTACCTTGGTGCAAATCTGAATAAAAACAATTATGGTAATTTGGGATACTATGAAGAAGGATGTGTGCCATCGCAATATGCAACATTTTCATCTGCCTTCTCAGTTGTCCTGTGTATTCTGATACTTGACAATAGAGGCATCAGAGGTCTGTATTCATCCCTTTGGCCTATGCAGACTAAAATGTGTTTACATCTTGTGGTTCCTACTGTTAATGGTCTGATCAATGTTATAAAATAAGATTTCAGTCTTACTGATCTTTGAAGCAATACACCCGTAACCATGCAGAGGATGGATTGTAGCACTAATCAATACCAGAGGCAGCTGGAGTCTCGTTTGAAGTGCACACGCCATGACCTGTCATCTAGGTGTGTTAAGTGTCATCACCCATGCATATACTGGGAATGTTTTGTACTAATTGTCCTGGAAAGGCCTAATCTTATTTATCAACTTCAATTTGAATGTTTCTTAAGCAACATTTTCGTCAATTATAACCTAGAGCAGCTATTTTCCCGCATCCTCCAAACTAATTTGAGATTTGAAGTCCACAATTTTAGTTACATATCTGCTTCCTGTTTGTAGGTTCAGACACATGCCATGCACTTTTTCAGAATGCTATGGTTCAAACGAAGACTTCTAAGTAAAATAGCTACGTAGTACTTCTAATTAAGCAATATGATGAAAAAAAGGGACAGGCCACAACCTCCCATTTGGCTATGAAGTTCACAATACAAGCTCCCATTCTAAAATGTAAAACATAAGAAAGTACAGTATTTTTTTTCCAGTGATGGAACATTTGTCCAAATCCTGTAAGCTTGTATTTAAGAAAGGTTATTCAATCGCATTGCTTTGCGTGGAGTTCTACCGTTAAATGGTTGCCACTGTAGCTTATTCTCTGGCTGATCTATTTCGCCAGTCTTGTGTAGGAGGCAACATATACTTGCAAGATCTCAAGGCCTGGCCCGACATTATGATTATCACTGTATTCTTGATTCACAGCTCCTTCGTTGCAACAAATGGAAGCTTTGGCCTAATCCAAAGCCACTTTTGCCTAGACTATATAAACCTATTGACACTCGACGAGGCCTTCGGCAAGACGATGACCAGGGAGACATCAAGGACGCCGCTCGAGGCCAAATACTGGGCCTGCGCGGCAAGGCCGCGCAGCACTTTCTAGTATTAATGGGGATTTGGCCATAACCGTAGTGACCTTTCTGGAGTAACCTGTCTCACTTATATTACTCACTTAATAATAATAATAGTAATAATAATAATAATAATAATAATAATAATAATAATAATAATAATAATAATAATAATAATAATAACAATAATAATAACAACAACAACAACAACAACAACAACAACAACAACAACAACAATAATAATAATAATAATAGTAATTATTATTATTAATTTCTAAAATTATCTTAATTTATTTTTTTATGTTTAACTAAATTTATAGAAAATAATAAATAAAAATTATGAAACCAAACATGCACATTATAAAAAATATATTTTATGGTGTATCAATCCAAATGATACTATTTTAGTATCATAAATCTTTGCACACTTTTCTATAAATTTAATCAATTTAAAAAGCTTGATTTAAGACAACTCTATCAAGGATTTGAAGGTAGTATATTTTTTAAGGTTCAGTTTATGGTTCTTAGGTGGGACCAAAATGTACCACCAAATTACACAGGGAGTAGGTACTGAAATTTTGTGTCTACCTAAAAAAGTCATAGCTTGGTGAACCGCTTCGTATCTCGTAAGGGCCATAAAAAGGCTATTATTTTTTAGGATATTAGAAAGTGTTGGTTTTCTTAGGATGGTTTGGTTCATGGAATGGTGGTGGGATGGAGCCATTCCATCCAGTTTCTAGGCTGTTTGCTTCACGTGACATGAGAATGGAGCCATCCAACCTAAGAATATTCCTTTTGAGATGTCGGACGCGCTCGCTCCCTTTGGCTCCCAACTGGCGAGCGGTGGCGCGCGGTGGGTGGGCTGGGTGCAGCGGCGCGAGCCGGACGGGCGGCGGCACGAGCTCGCGCAGGTGGGCGGCGGCGCGAGCTCACGTGGGGCTGCAGCAGGCGTGGGTGGCGGTGCTAGCTGGGCAGCATGAGCAAGGAGTTCCGGTGGTGCTGGTTGGAAAAGAACGGAGGAGGGAGAAGCTCCTATTTCTATGACATGTGGGCCCTACAGTTGACGACGTTAACCTAATCTGTTATCTCATTTCATCTCATCCCTCCAACCAAACATACAAAATGGAGCCGTTCCATCCTTGCAAGCAAACATAACATGAAACCATTACAGGTGCTAAAAATTAGGAATAGAACCATTCCATTCTACCTCGCTCCCCAACCAAACACATCAAAAGATTCTGGACACAACAGGACCTTTAAAACTTATGTTAACGATCCAAGGAAATACATGGTAGAAAGTTACACATGATCAATTAAATCTGCCCATGTCATTGCTACATCGTCCAATATTTGTGATATGAGGGAGTACCCGTGGGGTTTAGCCTGTTACTGTGAAATGCATGCGCGCAAGCGTCCAATAAGAGATAACTACAGGAATTGGCTGTGGTCCATCAAACAATACACGGCACGCACATAAGATTGCGGAGCACCTGACCTCGGCTGTCGTCTCTCGTCGTCCCTCCAGGCCTCTAGAGCCCGTGAATCCTGAGCGAGAAGAAACCGTATACTCCCTCCCATCCAAAATATCGGTCGTTTTTCCTTTGCCGATAAACAACTTTGACAAAATATATATTAAAAAATACATAGCTACCTCTGAAAAATTATTACTGATGAGCTCAACACATATCGATCCATTACATTGTTAATGTATATAATGGCGCTTCTACTTCCTTCTGGTTTGATCATTAGCTTCCTGATGGTCCCCTTTGCTCTTCCCACGCCGCCCTCTTCTCCCATACCACTGGGCCTAACGTCTCGGTGCAATATGCTTTTTCAAAATGGGTTTGATTTGTGCTTACGACCACGGCTTACTAATGCTGCTAGTGCACAGCTAGGCATCCTCGTTTCTTGTCTGCAGGAATACAACCTCCGAGATGGCACTGACTCTAGGCTCCTGAAGCTAACCGGCAAGCCTTACAAAGCCCGAGATGCCTACGCCGCGCTTGACTGCACACACGACTCTCCAGATGTGCACGGGCGTCGCATTTGGGGGACTCGTGTGCCGAACAAGGTTAAAGTGTTCGCCCTGGTTGTACTTCAAAGACAGGTTGAGTACGAGAGTTAATCTTCACTCTAAGCATGTTGTGGATGATGACCGCTGGCAGCGTTGTTCAGCATCACTTGAGGACCGACACCATGTGTTCTTCGCCTGCTCGGCGAGTGCAGATCTCTAGGGGAAAATTGGACTAAGCAATACAGCTTCCCTTTCTGATGCTGAAATCTGGAACTCCAATGTTCCTCCCGGCCTTGATGCAAGCATTTGGCCCTTCATCTTGCTGACAATTCTGTGGCGATTGTGGGATGCAAGGAACGGCGAAATCTTCAGGAACGAACCCTCTAGCAGCCGTGCTGTAATCTCTAGAGTTTGCAATGATTTTGTAGTTTGGCGCAAGCGCCTGAAAGCTGACCATGTAAACAGTCTAAACGACTGGCGCAATTATCTCCTCTCCTGTAACGCTACAGCTCACTCCAGTTAAATGGAGTGTTGTCCTCGTTTGAAATGAAAATTTGGTGGGGAATCTCTCCCCTCCGTTTGGTTTTAAAAAATAATAATATTTATGGTACATAAATGGTATCATTGGAAAGATCTTTGAATCTAGTTTTTTAATAAATTTATTTTGGAGATACAAATGTTACATAATTTTTTCTACAAATCGAGTCAAACTTACGGCACTGAAAACAAAAAGCGACAGATAATTTAGGACAGAGGGAGTATATGTAGTGCTCATATGAGAGAGATGGAGCGCCCTATCTTTTCCTTACCATATGCTGCCATATGCCCAAAAAGGCAAGGGAAAATAAAGCAGATGTGCATGCGCATTGAGGTGTGAAAGGCGAACAAAGGGAGTAGCCAAGATAAGATCAGTTCATGTTACAAATTATTCACAAAAAGGTTGTTAGTAGTTACCCAAACAGCTAGTACAAGAGCTGGGACACCATACACCATGATGTAGATGTTGCTGCAAGAGGAATTTTTTGGGTTGTTTTGATATCTACCTTGGCAAATTGGCAACCCTGAGGATGGCCACTCAAAAGTGCGGTGGGTAGGATCATCCATATAATTTATATGATATCTGGGGTATGTATATGTCAGTCCTGCTCCTGTCTGTCATATGTGCGTGCACCAACAAGATGTGCATAAAGTTGCATGCTGACCAAAACTGGCTCTCTTCACAAATGACAAGGCACATTCCTCTTCACTCTCTTCAGTCCTCACTCTCATCGCTCGCCGAAAGCTGGTGGTGAAAGTAATGTTAGATGATCTCCAACCAACGGTCAATTGGACCCTTGGATCCACGCCCTGATCGGGGCGCCCAACCGTTCCATGGTTGGTGGGCCCCCGTCGTACATCGCCATAAAAAAAGAGGTGGGGCAGGGGCACAAGGCACGAGGTTCACCTAAACTGCCAGACGCCCCACCTACAGTCCCTAAACCCTAACCGATCTAAGAGGGGGTGCTGCCAGCGATGGGAAGACCGCCACCAGACACCGCCGCCTCTGCGCCGACGCCACCGCGACAGCGCCTTCACCGTCAGTCTTCACCGCGCCATCGTCAAGCAACCCCATGGCCAGCTCGTCTTCCACGAAGGCGGCCGATGGTTTGCACCTCCTCAGCCCCTATCTCTCTCTCACTCTATCTGTTAATTCCATACTAGTACATGTTCTAGGGTTTACACTTCATCAAATGTCAGTTTATGTGCTAGATCTATGGCTAGTGATCCTGTAATTCTCTATCAATGATATTGGAGGCCTAACTAGGCATAGATCTAGCTTATCGGGGTAGAAAACCAAGTAGCCGCAATTAGAACGAGTTGAGAGATTCGATTCGGATCTAAGCAGAGGGTTCATTGAACCCTAAACCCAAATCGGGTGAAGAAAAGGAGTAAGAAAAGGTCTCGATTTTGAAATGAACTCAAACCTTAACCCTAACCCACGTAGACAGCTCGGGGAAGAAGAACGGTACTCAAACCCTAACCCTAACTCGACGTAACCCTAACCCTAAACCCCAATTGGACAAGATCCAAGAAGAATAGAGCAAGATCCAATCAGAGAGAAGAAGGGGAAAGGGGAAGGGCTTAGGAGACGGCTTACCTCGCTGCTACACCGTCGACGCGCGAGAAGAAGGTCGAGCCGTTGCTGCTCGTTGGGCTTGCGTGAGCTCTGGCCAAGGGCGCTGCGGCTAGGCCGCTCGATGGTGGTGTGCTCACCCGCTGGGGAGCGCATGACCCGACGAGGGGGCCGGCGACGGCGCCATCACCTCTCGGCTCTCGCTCGGTGGCTGCTGCTCGTTGTGAAGAGAGAGGAAGAGGGAGGGAGACAGAATGAGCCTAGGGTTCGAGGGAGAGGCGCCGCGTGCCATTTTTGTTCCGCCGAGGAGCGCGCTTGACCGTCGATCTAAGATGGACGGTGCAGAGCGAACGGGCCGAGTTTTGGCCCAGGCGGGAGCGCGGCGAGTGACTTTGCCGGCCCAGGCCTGGGTTGTGGCCTGGGAAGGCACAACTTGCGCGAGAGCAGAGCAGGCCAGGCTGGATTCGCTGCTGGGCCGCGATAGTACCCAGCGCGCAAGCAGTTTCGGCCCAAGTTGCATAGTAACTTTTTTGTTTGTTTTTTTAATTTTTAGAAGCAAATTTTGATGATTTTTTGACTAGTTTAAATCTCGTTCAAAATTTGAACCAACGAGATAATTTGTTCAGAGTAGATGAATGCTTCTGAAAAAAATAGATAAAGAATTTTTCCATGTTTCCGCTGCAATGTTAAAGTTTATTATCTTCTAATTAAATTTGAACCAACGGGAGAATTTAATTTGAAGAGCAGTTGAATTTTATTCAATAAATTATAATATTATTATTTTCTGACCAACGTTGATAATAGCAATATTATAATGATTATTCATATGTTTTTTCTTGCATTAATTATATTTCTGCCCAACAGTGATGTAGAATTAGTGTATAAGAAGGTTGTATGTTTAGTTTTGACCAACGTTAAATTAAGGCATGCAATCTTTATGTCATGTTTTCTCACTTTCTCTGACACTATTTTTCAGGACTCAATCCAATGGCTTTTATCTTGCACATACCGCCTCTTGAAGGGGGCAACTACAGGGTATGGCGAGAGAAGTATGAACTAGCACTTGTGCTGTCTGAAAATGACCTAGCGCTTACCTTCCCGTGTCCGACTGAGCCAGTGGACCTGGTGAGGGAAGATAATGAGACTGATGCTGATTTCACTACTCGGCAGTGAGATCATGCAGAAGTGCAGATGAAGTATGATCTCGAACGCAAGAAATGGGACATTTCAAACCGCAAGTGCTTGATGGTGGCTAAGTCCACAATTTCAGATGCAATAAGAGGGTCTATTCCAGATTGTGATACCTCCACATAGTATCTTAAGAAGGTGGAGAGTCAGTTCACTAGCTTTTCAAAGGCTTATGCCAGTACTTTTGATCAAGAAATTGTTCAATGAGAAGTATACTGGTAGCGGTATTAGAGAGCACATACTGAAGATGAGCAACACGACTTCGAAGCTGAAGCCAATGGAATTTGGGGCTCAAAGATGAGTTCTTGATTCATTTGGTTTTTGCTTACTTGCCAAAGGAATATGAAACTTTTGTTGTTAATTACAACATGCAGCCCGATAAGTGGGATATAGAGAAGCTCATCGCAATGTGTGTTCAAGAAGAGAAGAGGCTAAAATCCTTACAGGGTGACTCTGCTAACCTTGTGAAGGACAACAAGAAGAAGAACTTCAATAAGAATGCCAAACCTCAAGGCAAAGCCTCTCAGAATGATCACCATTAGGAGAACAATAATGCTCAAGTTGAAAAGGATCAGTGTAAATGGTGCAAGAAGCATGGACATTACCAGAGGGACTGTTCAGACTTCCTGGAGAGCCTTTTGAAGAGAGGTGATGATTTCATTATATTCATAGGTGAATCCTTGTATTTAAGTTATGCAAAATCTACTTGGTGGATTAATTCAGGTGCAACTGTTCATGTTGCAAATTTATTACAGGGATTTCATACGAGGAGAACCCTGCAAAGAGGAGAAAGAAGGATTAAAGTAGCAAATGAAGTTGAAGCTGAAGTTGAAGCCATTGGAGATCTCTCTCTAGAATTAGATGATGGATTTAGACTTCAGCTTTCAGATATTTTTTATGTATCCTCTTTGCGTAGAAACTTTGATAAGTGTCTCACGACTTGACGATGATGGTTATGATTGCCATTTTGGTAATGACAAATGTCGGATTGTGTATAATAATAAGTGTGTTGGTCTTGCCTTCCGACAAGACAAGCCTTATGTATTATCACTTTCTGAGAATGTGAATGCTGTGAGCACTGAGAATGAGAATGTTTCCTCATCTATGAATGCAACAAATAAGCAGAAGAGAGTGTATGATGCATCTTTGAAATTATGGCACTGTCGTTTAGGCCATATTTCGAGGGGGAGAATAGAGCGATTGATTAAGAAATCAATTCTTCTGCCTTTAGAATTTTCAGATTTAGAACAGTGCATAGATTGCATAAAAGGAAAGTACGTTAAGAAAATAAAGAAAGATGTCAAACGAAGCGCAAGAATTTTAGAAATAGTTCACACAGACATATGTGGTCCTTTTTCTGTGAAGAGTGTGGATGGTTATGATTCATTTATAACATTCACAGATGATTATTCATGTTTTGGCTATATTTATCCAATTAAGGAAAGATCAGAAGCATTGGATAAATTTAAGATATTTAAGGCTGAAGTAGAAAATCAGCACAACTTAAAGATTAAGGTAGTAAGGTCCGACCATGGGGGAGAGTACTACGGTCGACACACCCCATATGGCCAAGTTCCTGGACTCTTTGCAAGGTTCTTATAGAAAATAGCATAGTAGCCCAGTATTCTACACCGGGCGAGCCTCAGCAGAATGGAGTAGCTGAAAGACGCAACCGTACCTTAATGGATATGGTGAGAAGCATGATAAGTTACTCTACCCTACCGATAAGTTTATGGATGGAGGCGTTAAAAACCCACCATTCATATTCTTAATCGAGTGCCAAGCAAGTCGGTGCCAAAAACACCGTATGAGTTGTGGACTGGAAAGGAACCCTCACTTAACTATTTACGTGTGTGGGGTTGTCCAGCTGAGGCAAAAAAATTTAACCCAAACATAGAGAAGCTAGACTCCAAGACAGTCAGTTGTCATTTCATTGGCTATCTAGAAAAGTCAAAAAGTTATTGCTTCTATTGTCCTGATAGACAAACGAAGTTTGTAGAAACAAGACATGATGTCTTCTTGGAGGATGATATCATCAGGGGAGAGCATGGTAGCGCGAGAAATTAGTTTTGAAGAGAAGCTGGTATACGTGCCCACTCCTATTGTTCAGGAGCCATTCTTCACGCTACCTGTTGCTGTTGTACCATCAGTGAAAGACACTGTAGTAACAACACCTGTTGTTAGTTCTCCTGTGGCAACAATGAATGAACATGAGGAACCTATCCTTCAGGATCTCCTAGAACTCGTTGTCACACATGAGGGAGAGCAACAATAGCCTCATATAGAACAAGCGTCATCTAACGAGGCCTCTAGAAGGTTTCAAAGAGTCAGAAGATCAACCATTTCCGATGACTACGAAGTTTATGAATGTGAGAAATTTTAAATAGAGGGTGATCCCACCTCATTTGAAGAAGCCATGAGAAGCGCTCACTCATCCAAGTGGCTTAAAGCCATGGAAGATGAAATGAAATCAATGAAAACCAACGGTGTTTGGAACTTAGAAAAAATTCCTAAAGGAGCCAAGATAGTAGGCTGTAAATGGGTCTACAAAACTAAACATGACTCCAAAAGGAATATATAAAGGTTTAAAGCACGACTTGTGGTGAAAGGTTTCACGCAAAGAGAAGGCATAGATTATAATGAGATATTTTTCTAGTCTCTTGTAAGGATTCTTTAAGAATCATAATGGCGCTTATAGCACATTACGATTTAGAATTGCATCAGATGGATGTAAAGACGGACGTTCCTAAACTGGGGATCTGGAGGAAAATGTTTACATGGCACGACCGAAAGGTTTTATTGTGGAAGAAAAAAACGTATGGGATGCCAGCCTGAAGAAATCCATTTACGGATTAAAATAAGCTTCAAGACAGTGGTATTTGAAGTTTGATAGTATAATAAGAAAGTTTAGGGTTTCAAAAAATATAGAGGACAATTGCGTTTATGCAAAGTTCAAGAATGAGAAATACATTTTCCTTGCCTTGTATGTGAATGACATCTTGCTCGCTAGCAGTGATGTTAATCTACTACTAGAAACAAAGAAGTTCTTAGTCCTTTAAGTTTGATATGAAGGATCTCGGTGAAGCTTCATTCGTTCTAGGAATAGAGATTCACCGAGATAGAGAAAAGGGGGTTTTAGGATTATCACAAAAGGACATACTTAGAAAAACTTCTAAAGAAATACAGTATGCAAAATTGTAAGTCTTCACCTGCTCCCATAGTCAAGGGCGACAGGTATGAGAAATTTCAATGTCCTAGGAACCAATATGAGATCGATCAAATGAAAAGCGGTTCCATATAGTTCAGTTGTCGGAAGTTTACAGTATGCTCAAGTGTGTACTCGCCCTGACTTAGTATTTGTTACCGGGTTACTTGGCAGATATCAGAGTAATCCAAGAATAAAATACTGAAAATTAGTAAAGAAAGTTTTGCGTTACCTACAAGGTACGAAGGGTCTTCATGCTAACGTATAGAAGATCTGATTCCTCTGCACATAGAGGGGTATACAGATTCTAATTATGTGGGAGATGACAGAAAGTCCATATCAGGATACATATTCACTATCGTGGAAAAGCTCAAAGCAAACCTGTCACTACATCGTCCACAATGTATGCTGAGTTTGTAGCATGTTATGAGGCCACATGGCAGGTGAATTGGCTGAAGAAATTTATGTCCGGGTTGAAAGTGGTAGACTGACATATATAAACTACTCAAGCTATACTGCAATAATAATCCAGCAGTATGTTATGCTCACAACAATAAGTCAAGTGGTGCTGTCAAACACATTGATTAAAGTATTATGCTTGTGAAAGACAAACTCCGGGATCATATAATTAGTCTTGAGCATATAAGAACTAGAAAAGATGCTCGTGGATTCGCTTACAAAAGGCTTACCATCCGGCGTGTTCAGAGAACACTTAGCCGGCATGGATTTAAGGAAAAGCCTATGATTCCTGGATAATAAGGGCCTAGTTGAGAATCTATTTCAAAACAGAGATGTGCATTGTAGCTGTTTAATATAATAGCAACTGACCGTGACGATGAGTCACGCTCTATGCACTGAACCATGATGGAATGAGAACAAGATAAAGTAAGTAAGTTGAGTTTAAGACATAAGGTAAGATCAAGGGGAAGAATGTTAGATGATCTCCAACCAATTGGCCAGCCAATTGGGCCCTTGGATCCACGCCCTGATCGGAGACGCCTAACTGTTCCATGGTTGGTGGGCCCCCGTCGCACAGTGCCATAAAAATGTAGGTGAGGGCCGGGACACAAGGCACGAGGTTCACCTGAGCCGCCAGACGCCCCACCTACAGTCCATAAACCCTAAACGATGTAAGAGGGGGTGCTGCCAGCGATGGAAAAACCGCCACCGAACACCGTCGCCTCTGCACCACCGCCACCGCGACATCGCCTTCACCGTCGGTCTTCACCGCGCCACCGTCAAGCAACCCCATGGCCAGCTCGTCTTTCAGGAAGGCGGCCGATGGTTTGCACCTCCTCGATCCCCTATCTCTCTCACTCTATCTGTTAATCCCGTACTAGTATATGTTTTAGGATTTACACTTCATCAAATACTAGTTTACGTGCTAAATCTATGGCGAGTGATCCTGTAATTTTGTGTAATTTTCTATCAAGTAAAGCACTCCCTCGTGCCATCCCTTGCTGTGGACTCATCTGTTTGGCTCTCCTCGCCCCGTCCTGGATTCTTGCACTTGGAGCTTCCCTTCTTCTACCTCCCCAGCACCACCAGCCGAAACCCAATCGATGAGATTTGCATTGCTCCCTCCTCCCTGGACCAGCACGAAGCTTTCCTAGGGATCGCCAGCCATTCGCCACACGCCGGGGAAGAAAAAGCTCTTCTTGGAGCCCTCTGCTTGGCCTCTCCCTGCTCTCCCCTCTCGCTGCAACTGCAAACAACAAGGCAAGGCAGGCAGCATGGCCGCCGCGTCGTGGCGCGGCTCAGCGGTGGCCGTCCTTTGTGCACTCGCCGCGCTCCATGCAGTGGTGGCGGTAGTGCTGTGCGACGCCTCCGGCGGCGGCGGCGACGTGCGCCGGCGTGGCCCCGGCCAAGCACCGGCCGGAGGTGATATCCATCACCGACTTCGGCGGCGTGGGCGACGGGCGGACGCTCAACACGTGGGCGTTCCGCAAGGCCGTGTACCGCATCCAGCACCAGCGCCGGCGCGGCGGCACGACGCTGCACGTCCCCGCGGGCACCTGGCTCACCGGCAGCTTCAACCTCACCAGCCACATGACGCTCTTCCTCGCCAGAGGCGCCGTGCTCAAGGCCACCCAGGTGCGTAGTAGCCTAGTAGGTAGTACGAGCCATTGCCACCGTGTGCAATGGATGTGTCGATTTCGAGTTCGTTGACGAAAGTGATGTGTGCAATGCATGGGCGGCCGCGCGCGCAGGACACGAGGAGGTGGCCGCTGATGGAGCCGCTGCCGTCGTACGGCCGGGGCAGGGAGCTGCCGGGGCCGAGGTACGCCAGCTTCATCCACGGCAACGGCCTCCGCGACGTCGTCATTACAGGTGACCTGAGCCTCCCTTGCTCGCTCGGCTACCTCCTCTGCTTACCGCGCTGTTGCTTACTGTGTGCCCGTGAGTATCTGGGAGGACAAAGGCAGACAGACACCAGGTCTCCTCATCGGAGAAGACCGAATCCTGCAGACCTGCACAAACAAATTTGCCATGCTACTGACATAGTATCTGGGAGGACAAATTTGTGATTCCGCCCCTTTTTCTCATTATTTTTAGGTGACAAGGGAGTCATCGACGGGCAAGGTGAGGTGTGGTGGAACATGTGGAGGCGGAGGACTCTTGAGCACACAAGGCCAAACCTCGTGGAGTTCATGCATTCCACCGGCATTCACATCTCCAACGTCGTTCTCAAGAACTCACCGTTCTGGAACATCCATCCTGTTTACTGCGAGTAAGCGCACTTTCTACTACCTGAAAATATTTACTTGTGGTGACTTAATTTCAGCTTTTACTGTCAGTGTGGTTCTGGAAACAGAATTTCTATTCAGCCAGCCTTGCACGAAAATTCCACGAGCAAACAAAATTGGAATTTTGAATAAAGTCCATGGCCAAAAATCAAGAATCCTGAACCATTGCTACCAAAATTGGACGATGTTCGGTTCCAATCCATACTACCTTTTGGTAAAATAGAGAAGAAACACTGATGCTATGCATGCATTTCTTCTTTCAGCAATGTGGTTGTAACCAACATGATGATCTTGGCGCCACATGACTCCCCAAACACAGACGGAATCGATCCAGGTAAGCTACGCATCTACAGCTCCTGTCTGTGGCACATGCTCAAAGAAACTTGCATGGTGCCTAAGCCAGGCATGACAATTCAGACGACGACAGCAACACTGAAGTTCCTGGTGCATGCAGACTCTAGCTCCAACGTGTGCATCGAGGACTCGTACATATCCACCGGCGACGACCTGGTGGCGATCAAGAGCGGGTGGGACGAGTACGGGATCGCGTACGGACGCCCGAGCTCGGGCATCACGATCCGGCGCGTGCGGGGCTCGTCCCCGTTCAGCGGCATCGCCATCGGCAGCGAGGCCTCCGGCGGGGTGCGCGACGTCCTGGTGGAGGACTGCAGCATCTTCGACAGCGGCTACGGCATCCACATCAAGACCAACGTCGGCCGCGGAGGCTACATCCGGAACGTCACCGTCGACAACGTGCGCATGAGCGGCGTGCGCGACGGGGTCCGCATCGCCGGCGACGTCGGCGACCACCCCGACGCGCACTTCAGCCAGCTCGCCGTGCCGCTGGTGGACGCCGTGCGCATCAGGAACGTGTGGGGCGTCAACGTCCAGCACCCGGGGTCCCTGGAGGGCATCAGGAGCTCGCCATTCACGCGGATCTGCCTCTCCAATGTGAAGCTCTTCGGGTGGCGGAACGACTGCGGCCTGGAGGTGCAGGGACGTGCGCGGCGCCGCGCTCGGGGTGCAGCCGTCACCCTGCGCCGAGCTCGCCACCAGCTTCGCGTCCGCGGGCTCGTCATGCAGCTAATTAGTGATGCCTAGCTAAGTGCTGACGATGGGTGTGCTTTTAAGTTTGGGCTTTGTTTTACTTGTCTGTGAGACTGATGTCTGTCTGTCTCTCCGTGCCTCACTGGATTACTTTAGGCTTCCTCTGCTAATCGTTCAGAATGCTTAATTAACTGCGGTGTGTGCTTAATCCTAGTACAAATATCTGTGGTACACTGATGGCAATATTGTTCTGAATGATAAAGTACATCATTGGTGTGAGCTTGGGATCAAATTTGGGTATTGAAGGTGCACCTCCTTGCTTCTTTGTTTAATTCTGTTCATGAGGATTATTCAAGTCCTTGAATGGTTAATATTTTCACGAGGGGTGTGCTCAAACCACTTTCAAGTTTGAGATTAAAGGCGGGTGCGTTTGGCACCGTGAATCCTTTCCAATTCTTACAAGAATCGGTAGAATCATGGCCAAACAACATAGAAACAAAAAGATTCAGCTCTGAACGGTTTGGAACGATTCACGATACGCCGCCTACCGATGTGAGACTGTCTCCAATGGATGACCCATATGGAGACCCAAACCCAAAATGAGTCAGTGGATGGTACTGTATTAGCCTCCAACAGAATACCTATATATGATACCTATTTTGGGTTACAGCAGAGGCACAATCCAAATATGAGTATCATCTCTCATGGAGACTCATTTATAGAAAGAGTTCTCTTTTGAGTCCTGTTGCTGGAGATGACAAAAAATGGGTATTAAATCCTTTGCCCGTAGCGCTACCCAAACATGGAATGATTCTTGTATTTTGTGTGATGTTGTTGGAGATAGTCTGAGGCGGTGAAATATGGTTTCATAGTGATTGATGATTCTTCCTTTTCACATCGTATTTTTCTTTCAGTTAATCAATTTTAAGTACAAGAAGTTAAAATGGGTTGTATTTATGTTGTTTGTTTGTCAAAAAAAGTTTGAAACTCTTTTGAAGCATATTTTCATTCATATGATTTTTTATATGAAAAACCATTTTGTGAATCAGAATCCAGCATACATATTCTGATTCATCATTTCAAACGTTTCCTAAGAGAATCTTGATCCAAAACATTTATAGAAGAATTCGAATCCCTACCAAACGGACCTTAAATCTGCAAATTAATAGTTACTAGCAAATATGCCCGTGTGTTGCAACGAGAGAGAAAACTATTATATATTCATGCAAAACGATAATATAAACGGTATATATCTTATGTTTTATGCTTTTATAATTTATTTTTTGATGACCATCATATCCATAATATAAGTTAATGTTGTCAATAAATAACAATGTCCTATTAAACATATATCGAATTAAAATACAACTTGGCATATTTTTTTCTTCCGTTGCAAAGTGCATAAATATTTAGATATAAATATATCATAACTTTATTTTTTCATACTACCCATATGTTTCTCTGACTCAATATCGACATTTGTAGCCTTTTTGACGCATCATATCAACCTCCGTAACTTTTTTTTATCAATATGCCAAGGATTTGTCTGTCCGCCCATGATTATGAGGGAGACCTCTCTTGATTTTTCACACGGCAACCCTCGTCACGAATTACATAAATACATTTGTTTAGATTTCATTAGACAATAACCAGCCCAAAATTTCGGTTGATGAAATAATTAGTTGTACCATTAACTAATCCATATTTTAATAAAAAAAAGTTTTGTTTCTAATCAAAACTATATCAGATGGTGTAAATCTTTCTCCTCAAAACTTAATACGCAAACAAACATAATAATTGCCCAGAAGTATGGGTTATGTACCGGGTCTTGCCTTGGGCAGGAACCGGACAACTGAAAGCTCTAGTTTGGTTTTGGTGAATTGATGAAACCCTAAGTGCTAACTCTTTGCTCTAAGTGATCAT
Organism: Miscanthus floridulus; assembly: GCF_019320115.1. Taxonomy (NCBI): domain Eukaryota; kingdom Viridiplantae; phylum Streptophyta; class Magnoliopsida; order Poales; family Poaceae; genus Miscanthus; species Miscanthus floridulus. The sequence goes on from NC_089587.1 coordinate 34,547,629, forward strand.
GAGATAGGGTAACACATTTCAAGTGATGGAGCAAATGATGATGATCATGAAGATAGTGATGGCCATGGTGATCAAGTGCTGCACTTGGAAAAAAGAAAGAGAAAAACAAAAAGCTCAAGGCAAAGGTATAATTGATAGGAGTTTTTATTTTTAGTGATCGAGACACTTAGCGAGTGTGATCACATTTAGAATAGATAGCCGTACTATTAAGAGGGGTGAAACTCGTCGTGAAATGCGGTTATCAAAGTGCCACTAGATGTTCTAACTCATTGCATATGCATTTAGATTCTAGTTTGTGCTAACATCCTTGAAAATATTTGTGAAAATATGCTAACACACGTGCACAAGGTGATACACTTGATGGTTAGCACATTTGAGCAAGGGTAGAGAAGTTGGAGTTTAAAAGGAGTTGATCGCGCTGGTCACAGGTTGACCGAACGCGTCCGGTATTTGGACCCGAGGTGAGCGACTAAGGCAGAGGTGACCGGACTCTGGCGTGCGTCCGTTCAGTAGCGATCTAACACGTCCGGTCATGCTCTGGACCTCTCGGTGTAGTTTTTCGACGTGACCAGGACGTTCAGTACTTCGAGTGACCTGACGCTGAGCGTCGCGTCCAGTCAGAGGGGGCAAGCACACGCGAGCGTGTGTGACCTAACGTTGGTTGCATCCAGTCGGCAATATCAGATGTGTTTCGGTCGCTTTCGAGCAGCTCTGGGAGCTCTCTGGACTCGACCTAACGTTGCCTCCCCTGCGTCCAATCACTTTCTAATGGTGCGTCCGATTAGTTGTGTTAGAGCGTGACAGAGAGAGCCGTTGGGGCGCCAACAACTAACTCATTTGAAGGGAACACGTGGCTCTCGTGGAGTGACCAGGACTGTTGCGACCAGACATGTCAGGTCACCACACCGGACACATCCAGTCAGTGCGTAGACTGCTCAATAATTGAGCCAATGGCTCTATTGTTTGGGGGTATCTATAAATATCGTTTGGCCGGCTTGGACTCACTCTCTTATCCATTTTCATTGACATAGCAACCTAGTGATCTCAGCCAAAGCCCTCCCACTCATCTACATCATTGATTCATCATCTTTGTGAGATTGAGAGTAAATCCAAGTGCATTGCTTGAGTGATTGCATCTAGAGGCACTTGGTGATTGTGTTTCGCTGCGGGATTCGCTTGTTTCTCTTGGTGGTTGCCACCATCTAAATGGCTTGGGGCAGCAAGGATCATCGAGTGGAGGGTGGTTTTTGTCTCTGGCTCCGATACCACTTGAAAGGTCCTAATGGCTAGAGGAGGGGGTGAATAACCTATTAAAAATTCTACAACAACACTTAAGCCAAGTGATTAGTCAATTAAACGGCGAAGTGAGTGTTGCGCTATTCTACTAAAAATGCAAGCTTCTTATCCACAATTCTAGTTGCTATGATATCTAATTCACACAAAGAGGCTATGTCACTACAACTAAGCTAGTGAGCTCTCAAAGACTAACTAAAGAGCCTCACTAACCACTGGACACGACACACACAAGCTCTCCAAACTAATTACACTAAAGAGCTTAGCTACACTAAGAAAGATAAGCACAAGAGTGAGGTAGTGAAGATACACTGCCGTGGCAAGAGACAATCAATCAATCACAATGAATACCAATGAAATCCTTAGAGATAATAATGACACAATGATTTATCCCCGAGGTTCACTTGCTTGCTGGCAAGCTACGTCCTCGTTGTAGCGATTCACCCACTTAGAGGTTCACGCGCTAATAGGCATCACACGTCTAACCCACAAATGGGTGCCGCACAACCAACACAAGATGGGGATCCATAAGCTATGAACAATTCACTAGAGTACCTTTTGGCTCTCCACCGGGGAAAGGTCAAGAACCCCTCACAATCACCACGATCGAAGCCAAAGACAATCACCTTCCTCCGCTCGATGATCCTCGCTGCACCAAGCCGTCTAGGTGGTGAAAACAACCAAGAGAAACAAGTGAAATCCCATAGCGAAACACAATCACCAAGTGCCTCTAGATGCAATCACTCAAACAATGCACTTGGATTCAATCCCAATCTCACAAAGATGATGAATCAATGATGGAGATGAGTGGGAGGGCTTTAACTTAGCTCACTAGGTTGCTATGTCAATGAAAATGGCCAAGAGAGTGTGACAAATGCGCCTAATCTAATGCCTCCCTAGGAGTACTCGTCTTCCATTAAACACTAAGTACTCAAGGGAGGACACCAAATTACGTAGCTCCATCGAGCACACCCCTAGGGAGAACCCGAAGATCCACATTTTTCCATTAGGATCACAAATGAGGGAATAAAGCTTATATTATTATTAGCCATTTCTTACATCACTTTTCAAGCAACATCAGAGTATAATATTTATTATTTATAATAGTGGAATATGAACTTGTGATCAGAATTATAGCGGAAATAAATATCTATTCATGATATGATGAAGCATTGATATATAAACTATGACAACAGATTATAAAACTTCCATTTATAAAAACATTTAGGGAGAGTTATAAATAAAAACTATGATCGCAGCGTAAAGGAATCCTCTCTGAGCCCACTAGGAGGAATCCACACATAAGGGTCAGCTCTAGCATCCACCTATCACCTACAACAGAGGGAAATAAAACCCTGAGTACTTAATTGTACTCAGCAAGACTTACCCTACAGGAGGAAAGAAAAAGACTCTAAGGGTATGCAAGGCTATCTGGCTTGTGGGTTTACTGCATCTGCAGAAAGCATTACTAAGTGTGGGGGTATTAACCCCTATACCCTTATGGCTAGGCTTGGGCCGGCCCGAATCAGTGGGTCCGGTCCACCAAAAGACGACGCGCGGCCCGGCCAACCTGATCGGAGTCCCGCGCAAGGAGTCAAGGTAGATTTGGTTATCAAGCAAGATCCTGGTCGGTTAGAATAGGAATCCTTATCTGGCCACATATGGTAGTTGTAACTGGCTAAGATTAGTTTCTAGATCTGTAACCCTGCCCCCCAGACTATATAAGGCGGGCAGGGGACCCCTCTAAAAAACATCTCTCATTGACATACAATAATACAATCAGACACAGGACGTAGGTATTACGCCTTCTTGGCGGCCGAGCCTGGATAAAACCTCGTGTCTATCTTGCGTCACCATCTTGTTTAAGGCTTGCGCATCTGTCTGCTGACAATCTACTATCTTGGGCATACCCCTAGGTAGACTGTCGACCATATTTCATCGATAGTGGCGCGTCAGGTAGGGGGTGTGCGTACTGCTCTCCAAGCAAACAAGATGGTCATCATCTCTGACCCCATGGCTACGCCAAATGGCCTCATGTTCATCGTTGGCCAGATCACCTGGACCACCGGCTCCGATGACTTCATCGCCATGACCCCAGAGGAGGCGTGGATTCAGTCTGCGCCGACCACTGCTTCACCTGCATCGGCTATGGCTCTGACCATGACGGATATGGCTCCGACCATGATTGATCTGGCTCCAACCACAATACATCTGGCTCCGACCATGCCTGCACCATCTTCAGCCACGTCGATAACTCGTCATCCGCTTCCCCGCTACAAAGGGAAGCAGATCAACAACACCGACCTGCTCGACTCCATCGATCGGGTCGACACCAAACTCGCTAAAACCCTAGCTCTGGTAAGTACGATTCAAAGTCAACCTAATGAGTAGGTAACCACTCCCCACAATAGATCTACCTGACCTGCTCAGACCAGTCGTCCTGCATGACTTGGTATAGATCTCGTGGTCATATCTACTCCTGAAGGACGCTCCGCTTGTCGCCGGCCAGCCTTCACGATGGGTCTCCGGCTCTCTGAGTATGAAGCCTCAACGGAGAACCACCAGGTCCAGCCCTATGACCTGCGAAACGCTGCCTCCAGCTACACGTATAACCTACAACGCCGCTTGGATCTGTGTTTTATGCACCGACCTCGGTCGAAGCCACGCAACTTCGTCAATATGATCTGGATTGAAGATTATCAAGAAGGATCCGTCCACATAGTCTAAGAGGGCGACTCTAACTCCTCGTCTGGCATTGCATCTAATGCATCTGTCCACACCGAGCTTCAGTATCATGAAGATGAAGGCATCAAATACGATCTAGATATCCCAGACCACGCCCTGGGGTTCTCACAATTCCCGTCTTTCCCGCCAAGATGAGGGGATTTGATCCATGTTGTCAGCAATGATGAACCGCCAGTAGTTGGCGAAATAGAACAAGAAAGGACTGCACACGAAGCACGCAATATTGACCAGTTTAATCATCGACAAATCGAAGCCGAAGCAGACCAGGAGGCACAACGCATAAGGGTCCAGCCACGTGACCTCAACGATGTTTCGACAGGGTGGGGGACAAACAGGTCTTTAGGACTCCAAGCGCCAATGTAGCCGTCGCCATGGCGACAATGCAACGGCTACCCAACACCCCAAAAACCCAAGCGGTTCGCGATGAAATACAAGCCTATCTGACGGCTGCTATGGCCCAGACCGCAGAGATTGTAAACCAAGCTCGGGCTCCATCCATCTCAGTCGAGTCAAGCCACAGTCGCCAGCACCCAAGTCGCTCACAGCCACTCAACCAACGTGGCTCACGCAACAACGACCCATCAGACAACCGGCAAGGCAAAAACGGTGTCCATGATGGTGGCCAGGATGACAACCGCCATCGGGACGACAACTGCCGTGATGTTCGGGATGATAACCGCCGAGACAACCGCGACAATCGCCGCAATAACCACGGTCGCAGGGCTAATCCAGATGGCAATCGAGATCGCCATGATGGCAATAACGATCTCCGCCATTACCTCGGTGGACGTGATCTATGTGCTCGCATCAACCAGAGAGCCAACGATCGAGCATCCCATGAAAGTTATCGCCGTATGGAATATGACACTGCCCATGTCCCGCCGGGTTTGAAGCAGTTTACTCCACACCTTCACCAAGTCATATGGCCCAATAATTTCAAGCTCGAGAAACTTTAGAAGTACAACGGCAAGGAAAACCCCGAATTATGGGTCATGCTCTACAAAACTGCATGTAGATCAGCCATGGCTGACGAGCACGTCATGTCTAACTATTTCCCAGTCGCTGTTGGCCATGCAGGTCACCAATGGCTGGTCAGCTTGCTGGCAAACTACTTTGACTCTTGGCAGGAGCTCAAGCAAGCCTTCATCGACAACTTCATTGCTACTTGTGAACAACCAGGCAACAAATACGATCTACAATGGATTCGAGATCGAAAAGATGAGCCACTACGCGAGTACGTCCGGTGTTTCTCGGAGATGCGCATCAAGGTCCCATCAATCTCTGACAACAAGGCAATCGAGGATTTCATCACTGGCCTCCGCTTCCACGACGCCCTAAGGGACAAGCTCCTCCGCAAGAGACCCAAATCGGTCATAGCGCTCCTGGCCACCGCTAAGAAATATGCGGACGCCGACAATGCTAAAAAGATAATTATTGAAGAAGCAGCAAGGGTTCCACGCTCCGACCACCCCCCACACCGCGATGACTACCGCGGCAACCGTGGTTAGAACAACAATTTTGACCGCCGCAACCAGCGTAATGACTCCCGCGACCACCGTGACCAATGTAATCAGCGGCGTAACCGCCGTGACGATTACAGGAGCAAGCGTGCTCGGGAAGACGACGACGAGGTCAACACCATTAAAAAGGGTGGTGGACGTCATAACTATGAAGATGACTATGCCAAAGCATTGAAAGGGCCCTGCTAGCTCCATCCTAAGTCAAACCATACCATGGAGAATTGCCGCGTTCTCAAGTCTATCTACACGCGTCAACAGGCTCCGAATACATCCGACAAGCCTAACGACACAGGGGAACAGCGCAACGAGGATAATGACGACGACGATGCAGACCCTCGTCACAAGTACGTCAAGCCAACCGATCATGTACACACCATCATCGGAGGCAAGGTGTCCATCGAGACCAAACGAGAACGCAAGCTGCTCGCCCGCGCTTGCTTGAACGTTGCCAACACCGACAACCTCCTCACCGATCCGTGGCTCCCTCCGTGGTCTCACCGTGAAATCTCCTTCAGTAGAAAGGACCAGTGGGCCGCAATACCTGAGCCAGGGTGTTTTCCCCTGGTCCTTGATCCTTGTATCAATAAGGTTCAGTTCGATAGAGTACTGATTAACGGCGGTAGCTCCATCGATATACTGTTCAAGAACAGTCTGTCCGCCCTGAAGATAGCTCAGGCGGACCTCAAGCCATACGAGGCATAGTTCTAGGGTGTTCTCCCCGGACAGAGCTCTACACCTCTTGGGCAGATCACGCTACCTGTGCAGTTTAGGACCCCGGACCACTTCCGTACTGACTACGTCAACTTCGTGGTCGCTAACTTCGACGACACCTACCATGCTATTCTTGGTCGACCGTCACTCACCAAGTTCATGGCCATACCTCATTACAGGTATCTGGTGCTCAAGATGCCTACCGAGAAAGGAGTTCTAACCCTCCAAGGCAATGTGTACACAGCTTATACCTACGAAGACAACAGTTTCAAAATAGCAGAGGCTCACGACCTCTCTATTCGCATGGCTGAGACCATGCTCGATGCCAAGAAGACCTCGACCGACCACCTAGAGATCCCAGAGCTCGAGGCTCCATGCAAGAACATCAAGTCCAAGGAGCACAAGGTGATCCAGCTAGTCGACGGTGATCCCAGCAGAACGGCCCTTATCGGGGCCAACCTGGATCCCAAATAGGAAGACGTGCTCGTTAGGTTCCTGAGGAGCAACGTGGATGTGTTCGCATGGAAACCTGCTGACATGCCCGGTGTACCTCGGAATTTGATCGAGCACTCCTTGAATGTCAATGGCAAGGCCAAACCTATCAAGTAGAAGCTACGACGGTTCGCTCGTGACAAAAAGGAGGCGATTAGGGTAGAAGTTACACGGCTTTTGGCAGCCGGATTTATCAAAGAAGTGTATCATCCGGAGTGGTTAGCCAACCCAGTTCTTGTATGCAAAAAGAATAATGAATGGAGAATGTGCGTTGATTACACTGATCTCAACAAACACTGCCCTAAGGACCCCTTCGGCTTACCTTGCATAGACGAGGTCGTAGATTCAACCATAGGTTGCGAGCTCCTTTCCTTTCTCGATTGCTACTCTGGTTATCACCAGATCGCTCTCAAAAAGGATGACCAGATCAAGACATCTTTTATCACGCCCTTCGGCGCCTACTGCTACATGACCATGTCATTCGGGCTCAAGAACGTCGGGGCTACCTACCAACGCGCTATACAAGCTTGCCTCAAAGACGAGATAAAAGACGACCTCATCGAGGCTTATGTTGATGATATAGTTGTCAAAACCAAGGAAGCTCATACCCTTGTTGACAACCTAGAACGCACCTTTGCAGCCGTTAACACATTCTAGTGGAAGTTAAACCCAAAGAAGTGCATCTTTGGTGTTCCTTCTGGCATACTACTCAGCAACATCGTCAGTCACGATGGCATACGCCCTAACCCGAAGAAAGTCAAAGTTGTCTTGGACATGAAGCCGCTCAAAAAGGTGAAGGATGTTCAAAAGCTTACCGGATGCATGGCCGCCCGCAGCCATTTCATATCAAGACTAGGCAAAAAAGGATTACCGTTCTTTAAACTACTCAAAGCATCCGAAAAGTTTGAGTGGTCGGAGGAAGCAGACGCTGCCTTCATACAGCTGAAACAATACTTTACGTCACCTCCGGTCCTCACTGCTCCAAGAGAAGACGAAACACTCCTGCTTTACATTGCGGCTACTAATCGAGTGGTCTCCACAGCCATGGTGGTCGAGCAAGACGAGCCCGGCCACGTCTACAAGGTACAGTGACCAATCTATTTCATCAGTGAGGTACTCAATAAGTCCAAGACTAGGTACCCACAGATTTAGAAGTTGATCTACGCCATACTGATAACATCTCGAAAGTTGAAACACTACTTCGACGGATATCGTGTGGTGGTCATGACTGAGTACCCTCTGCGAGACATCATTAGCAACAAGGATGTGAATGGGCGCATCGTCAAATGGGCAATGGAGCTATGCCCCTTCTCCTTGGAGTTTGCAAGCCGCACTACAATCAAATCTCAGGCACTCGTCGATTTCATTATCGAGTGGACAGACTTAAGCACGCCTGCCTCTCCCAGATCCGACGAGTATTGGACGATGTACTTTGACGACTCTCTCAACATTGACGGTGCGGGAGCAGGAGCCCTTTTTGTGTCACCATCCAAGGAGCAGCTCCGGTACGTCCCCAGGATTTATTTCCTAGCATCTAATAATGCCGCCGAGTACGAAGCATGCCTACATGGTTTGCGCCTTGCAGTTGAGCTTGGCGTTAAACGTCTCTATGTCTATGGAGACTCTGCTCTAGTCATCAACCAGCTCAATAAGGACTGGGACACAACCAGCGAAAAGATGGATGCATACTGCAAATCGATCAAAAAGCTGGAAGGCAGGTTCTATGGCATCAAGTACATACACGTGGTCCGGGACAAGAATCAAGCAGCGGATGCACTGTCAAAGTTAGGATCATCCTGAGCAAAAATCCCACATGGCGTATTCATCTAAGACCTGCTATGGAAGATTCCACGGCAGACAAGCCTCCAGACCAGCAATTGGTGGCTATGGTTCCGGCGTCAAGCACCGCCGAGCCGCCTCTGACCACTCATAAGCTCGACTAGAGAATACCTTTCATCAAGTACCTAACAGATGGTAGTGGTTACACTGATCGGACATAAAACGAGTGCTTGATGCGTCGTAGTAAGCAGTACCTGCTCGTCGATGGCAGGCTATGGCGCAAGAATGCAAAGGAGGAAATCTTGATGAAATGTATAACCTAGGAGGATGGCGAACATCTCCTGGACCAAATCCACTCTGGCTCCTATGGCAACCATGCAGCCTCAAGAACGCTGGTCGGTAAGGCTTTCCGAGCAGGGTTCTATTGGCCGTCAGTAGTAGCCGACGCAGAGAAGCTAGTCCGCCATTGTGAGGATTGTCAGTTCTTCACCAAGAGAATCCACGTACCAGCACATGAGATCCAGACAATACTGGCCTCTTGGCCCTTCGCATACTGGGGACTGGATATGATCGGGCCCTTCAAACTGGCTCTAGGGAAGTTTACATGCATCTTTGTGCTGATCGACAAATTCTCTAAGTGGATAGAATACATGCCTTTGGTATAGGCATCCTCAGAAAAGGCTATCACGTTCCTCGACCAGGTCATCCACCATTTCAGCATACCCAACAGCATCATCACTGATCTAGGTACTTAGTTCACCGGGAACACTTTTTGGGACTTCTGCAATGAAAGGAGCATAGTAGTAAAATACGTCTCGGTGGCGCACCCTAGAGCTAATGGACAAGTGGAGCGGGCAAATGGCATGATCTTGGACGCATTGAAGAAGAGGATGTATAGAGAAAATGACAAAGCTCCCAGAAGATGGCTCAAAGAGTAACCAGCAGTGGTCTGGGGCCTCAGAACTCAGCCTAGTAGAAACACCGGTGTCTCACCATACTTTATGGTTTACGGCACTGAGGCAGTCCTCCCACCAGATATAGCTTTCAGATCAGCACGGGTAGAGAATTTCGATGAAGGCAAGGTCAATGAAGTACGGGAGCTAGAAGTGAATAGCGTAGAAGAGAAGCGGCTCGATTTTTGTGTACGTACGGCCAAATACCTTACTGTTTTGCGTAGGTATTACAACAAGAACGTTAAAGAGCGGTTCTTTGTGGTCAGGGACCTGGTCCTGAAGTGGAAGACGAACCAGGCTGGTGTCCATAAACTCGCTACCCCATGGGAGGGGCCCTTCATGATCAAGGAAGTCACACGACCAACGTCTTATAGGTTAGCTCACCTGGACGGTACGGACGTACCAAACTCGTGGCACATCGACAAGCTTAGACGTTTCTATGCTTAACTACTGAGATATGTACTCCTCTTGTACTTTCGATTTACTTCAATAAAGCTATTATGATTTCTCCGACCACTCTAACGTGTCACTTCGAATTTTATGGTTATTCTAACTTAGCCAGTAGAAGCCGACCACCACTCCTTCTACGGTTTTTGGAGCAGGCCCTGTCTCCGGTTCCTCCCAACACGTGCATGGGATCCGCTCTCTACGTTACGGGTGATCGACAGGTCCCCCTTGGTTTGACTTGTCCGCGTCTACGTGTGCATAGGTCACGCACCTCACACTCTGACCACATGGCAAACTGGGGCCGCACAAACTTTTTCGGGATGATGTGTCGAGCAAAATGGTACAACTAAACAGAACGTTAACATGTTCTCACTTAGTTACACCAACATGAGTTTCAAGCTTAAATACGTTTTATACAAAGCAAACAAGCTTATGATGATATACAGTTACGCTATTACAAGCTTGCCTGAAGAGGCCTAAGTTTACAATAACACAACTATGTCCTCCTTCTACAGCTCTAAGCCTATTACATTGGCTGGTTGGGGCGCGCGGCACCTACTGCTTGTTGCTCCCGATATCCTACTCGAGTCTCGGAGACTCTTGTGCTGGTTGAGCTGAAGGGGATGGCCCCGTCGATGCCTGGCTGGTCGAGACCGCAGGCTTTGTCGGTTGGCTTGCAACTGATGGCGTTCCTAGCTAACTTGTCGATGGCATACCCTATACAGGTGCTGTCTTGCCTCCACACAGGTTAATGTCGCCAATTATCTTTGACGACAAGTCTAGCTAGGCCATCTGAAGTTCCTCAGCCTTATCTAGGTTTACCTCCTTCGGATATCCACCCTCCAGGTGCTTGAGATCGATTAGGGGGTAGTGGGCACGCACCATGCTTAGCACATGTGCACTCGTGTACTCACCCGCCTCCTTCACGAACTCTTGGAATCATCCCCATGCTTTTCTGCATCTCTCGACCAGTCCGAGCTAGGGCGTCCTTGGCTCTTCTTCTATGAGTGCCGGGTCGATAAGGTCGAGGATGGGCAAAATACTAGTTGCCACTTCCTGGCACCAGTTCTTCCATGTGTCCCGATCCTCGGTGGTCTCTAGGCATCATGCCTTCCAGCCGTCATGCTCTTTCATCACGGCTTCTACATGTTTCTTAGCATTGACTTTTAAAACTGCAAACCGTACAAGACATCAAAATGTAATGGCACGACAAGATAAGGTGGGCAACAGTATGAGAAAGGTGGTCTGGAATACTTACTTCTTAGTTTCTCCTTCATCTTGGTTGTGCAGTCCTAGAGTTGAGACTGGTCGCACGCTAGTTTCTCGTTGTCCTCCTTCAGGCAACCACACTCGGCGGTCACACGGCTATTCTCCTCTTGGAGATGGGTTACTTCGGCTTCTAAGCCTGCACTACAGCTGTTACTACCAACAACGCAACAATACATGTCATGCACTTGCTATGATAAAATGAAAACTTACTCGTTTTTTCCTGCTCTTTGTTACTGAGCTGGACAACTAGGTTTTGGTTTTATGCCTCTTGCTCCATCCTCTCTTGGTCGGCGGCTTCAAGTTGGCGGTGCAAGCGTTCCACCTCGGTCACCAGTTCTCTATTGTTGGCCATGATTCCCTCAATCTGGTCGAAGCACCTCTTTTGGTAGTTTGTGGTCTTCATCAAGTCCTACATATAAACAAGCTAAGTCAGACAGTTCGACTACATAGCAGGGTCAAGTGGTCAAGCCAAACATACCTAGACTTCTGTCACCAGATCTTTTGCCGCTCGTTCAACTTTTAGGGTCTCTTTGACCTCTGGGATTTCCTCATGCATAACCCACTCGTCGTTTCGCCAGCGCGACACATATACATGTTGTCGCTTGTCTTGGGGGAGGCCCAGGATCTCTTCTACTTCATCCTCTTTGGCCTCTTGTTCAGGGGGCGGCGCTGGTCTGGAGTCTGTAGTCTCTGCGACCACTATGCCTTTCCCACGAGCCGTAGCATTGGCAAGCGTGCTCTGTGCCAACTCCAGTTGCTGCTCCTCGGCTTAGTCTGGTTCCCTTGGCGCCAAGGTATTCGCCTCAGTAGGGTTAGTGCTTGGAGCACTTGTACTTGGCTTGGCTCTCTTCTCAACAAACTGCTCGAGGACTGTCGTTTGGCCGCTTGTCTGCTGAGGTTCCGGTGGAATTTCTTCTACAGGTTCCTCCACAGTCGACTACTGAGCAGTTCTTTCCACCAGTACTGGCAAAGCCATGCCACACCCGGCTAGCTGGTCAAGATTTTCGGTGGACGCCGACCTAATATACTAGAGAAAAGTTCAGAAGACAATAGTATTCAATGCAAAATATAAGCATACATCAAGGTTATAGATACTTATAGCTTGGAAGCATAGAATGGCATGGCAAAAGAGCGTCTCTTCGATCGTGCCTCCTCCACATGCTCGGTGGTTTCCACTGGGTCTTTTTCCACGACTGGTACTGGCGTCGGGGTTTGGTGCTCGACACTTCCTCTGCTTGTCCTCTGTGTCGCAGTGGTCAGTGATGCGATCACTGCTGGCACAGAGGAGCCACCCTGCTCTGTCGACTCTAATTGTCTCCTCCTTTTTCGAGGGACGAGTCAGAAGATGTCCGCATCCTCTGTTTCATCGTCTGAAAGGGGGAAGATGGCCTGACGATGTTTGTTGGCCACCGGACGCTTGCCAGCAGCCCTAGCCATTGCCTCCTCCCCAACCCCGAGTACCGCCCAGTCGACGTCTTCGGTCCTGGCACTGGTCTGGGCGGTTGGGCTAGCAACTTGCGGCCAATCCACACTAGGGGGTGGAGACACGAACACTGCTGCCCAGTCACAACCATTGCTCTAGGAAACATAAAGGAGACAACACAGTCAAATTTTGTTACAACATAACTCCGCAGGTACAAGGAAGTATCATTTACCTTTAGGGGAGGTTGGGCCAGCTTGAAGGCATGCTCGATGTCGCTTAACCTGACATAATTGGGATCAGCTAAGTTGAATAGCACCCTAATCCTGGCCTTGACTTCGATCTTGTCAAGCGCCTCTTTCCTGGTCCTCGTTGGATCTACGCTCCCCTGGTATTCGTATCCAGGATGCACCCTCTTCTGGCAGGGCTGGATCCTTCGGCTGATGAAGTTCCCGACCACGCTTGGACCATCCAGCTTTCCCCATGGGATCATCTCGAGCAGTTCTGCGATCTCCTCCAAGTTCTCGGGCTTCTCCGACCAGCTGTTCTTCTTCTCCGGAATCAACCCCACGTCGCACAGGGTGATTGTGTTCGGCTCTTCACAGATTGTCAATGTTTTACCACCGATAGCCTGCCATAGGGGTACCTGGGGCAGTATGTTCGGGCTTCGACGTATGCTGAACTCGATGGTTTACGCAAGAGACAGCCGATTTATCCTGGTTTAGGCCCTCGATCGTAGATCGAGTAATAACCTTACGTCCAGTCGGCCTTAGCCTTTGTGTTGGATTGATTATGATCTGCTTTGTTCTCTCCTTTTGACAGGAGCATTGCCCTCCTTTATATAGTTAGGAGGCCAGAGTCCTAGTCGGTTTACAATAAGATTTCCTAGTAGGATTATTTGATAGTTCTACTACTAAGATTTACATGGGAAGAATCCTAGTTGAACTAGATCTTCTCTCTCCCTTGTGGGGTATCCTGTGGGTCTCGTATCGACAAGCCCCCGAGCACTTCATGGTTGAGCTCTGAAAGTCTCGCTTTGCCCCTTCAAGTCTTGTTGAGTAGGAATAAGATGTCATCTGAGTGCTTTCTGGAGTGAAACCTTGTAGCGCTTCTTAGGATCTTTGAGTGGTGAGTGCTTTTCTAAAGAAAAAATACATCCATCTGGTTGTAGCCCCCGAGCCTCTTGCTATTTGGAACAAGGAGCTGGAGGATCTTGTCTTGAAGTTGTTCCGATTGTTCGTTGAAGTTTTATCAAAAAGAACTCGAATATGGCTCGTTCCGGGTTCTTTTTGTCGTAATGTCTTGAAATGGTCTGTGTTGAGGAAGTCTTTTGGTGACGTGTGCTTTTTCGAAGAAAAAGTGCACTCACTGAGTGTAGCCCCCGAGCCTCTTGCTATTTGGAACAAAAAGTTGGAGGGTCTTGATCCTTTATGTTGTTTAAAAATTTGTGTTCTGAAGTAGTCCCCAAGACTTGGATTAAACCATCATCCGAGTAGTCTCGCGGCATCCTTCCGAAGCGGCCTTTTAGTCTTGGATTAAACCATCATCCGAGTAGTCTCGCGGCATCCTTCCGAAGCGGCCTTTTAGTCTTGGATTAAACCATCATCCGAGTAGTTTTGCGGCATGCAGCCTCCGAGCTTATGTCCAGGTTCCTTTTTGGTGAAATTGCACTCACTGAGTGTACGAGCCTCGTGCTTTTGGGTTTATCCCGCAGCTCCACGCTTTCTCTGAGTTCTTCTCTTTAGAAAAGAAGTCGGATGAAGAGTCTTGATGTATCGTCGTCGTTGTAGTCTTGAGTTTCTTGTATTCTTGGTCCTTTGTCTTTGGTTCCGAGCCTCCGGAAGTAGTTGAAATGAAAACTAGGTTCCCTAGCTTAGTGTTGATTAGGCTATGGTGCTGGTCGAGCCTCCGAGCGTATATCCATGTTGTTTTGTTCAGGAAGAAATCAGATGCGAGGTCCTAGCGTATTCTTTGATGGTCTGCTGTTGCCAGATGTAGTTGTATGGTGGTGGTTGAGTGTAAATGCCTTTTGTTCATGAGTTGTACTGTGCTGGTATATTCTTCCGAATATGCCCGTCTTTGAGTACTGCTTCCTCTCGCCTGAGTCATCTATTATTGAGTCCTATCTTTTCACTGTGTCCTTTGTTAGGCTTATTTCGTTGGTACTCCTAGTCCATGTGCACCGATCCTTTGGTCTATAAATACTGTTTCAGAGTGCTTGTTTTCATTCATTGGATATTCTGTTGAAACCTTGGTGGTCATGAACATGGTAGTTTGTGAAGTAGAGCAGCCCCCGGGCATGTTTTGTAGTTCCTGTGTGTCTTGTCGTAGCTGGAGGAAGTCTTGTGATAGGGATTAGAGGTAGGCTAATCCCACGACAGCATTGTGCCAGGATGTACGTGGTGGTAGTTGGAGGAAGTCTTGTGATGTGGGCTTCGTTCCTTCATCCGGCAGTTCTGGGTTGATCCTCGTCGCCTATCTTGAGACCGTCCAGTGTAGATCAACACCATATCTAGCATCACATCGGTCTTGGGTAGACAGATGCCTGCCGGCCTTCTATGCTCCATGTTGCCCTGCTATGCTGTCGATTTCCGCCTTGGATGCACTACGTCCGTCCTTTGAAGAAAACAGTGTAACTGATGGCGGTTTGTCCTTCTGAGTAGCAATTTGGGACACATAGTCGTTCCAGAGCCTAGTCGTGTCCGTGTTCCTCTTTGCTACTTTGCTTTTCGTGGTGCCGAGTTCGTTGGGTCTTGTAAGATTTATAATCTTCTATTTTTGAAGTCGCTTGTAATGTAACGAATCTTGTCTTCTGAGTTGTCTTTGACTTTTCTGTTGTGATCCCTGTCGTTCGTGAGACTACCGAGTTCTTTCTTACATAACCGGGTTCTTTTGTTCCTCGTGAGGTAGCCCTTTCTTTCTTCTTGGTTTGACGGGTTGTTCTTGTATCAATCTGATAACCCTGCCGTAGCGTTGGACGGATAAGTCTAAAATCTGCCCGTTGGTTTGTATCGTTGTGAGGATTCGTGCCCTCCGTCGTTTTAGCTGCGTTGGTAATTGGACCGTTGCGTTCCCACATTGTGTTTTAACGGGCTTTGTGGGCCGTTTGTATCACTGAAAAATCTATTTAAAGACCTTTTATCTTCCTTTCCCTTGTCGCCCAGCTCTTGCCTTTAAACCCTAGCTCTCAGAAATCCGCCGCCGTCATTGTCGCCATCACCCGAGCACCATCATTCTAGCTTCATCTTCCTTAGTGCCTTTTTTGCTTCCGCCAGTTCATGGGAAAGAAGAAAACCGCAAGCAAGTCTCAGGTGACCTTCGTGGACGAGGAGTCATCCCTGTCTTTGATTGAAAACTAGGAGTTCATGGCCATGGGGGCAGCTCAGAAGGTTTGGCCGGCTCCAACAACAAGCGAAGACCAGCTGCGCGAGCTTGTTAGCGATGGCTTGATCCAAAGCAAAGTCATCGTTGAATGGAGAGTTCTGGGTGAGCATTGGGTTTTGGCTCCGGGTCCTGGTGAGATTGTCCTTTTTGTTTCCTTTGTTCGTGCTGGACTTTGTCTTCCTGCTTCCGCCTTCCTTCATCAGTTTCTTGGTTATTTTGGGGTTAGTCTGAACCATCTAACCCCCAATGCCGTTCTCCATCTTTCTGTTTTTGTTCACCTTTGTGAAGCCTTCCTTGGGATCCCTCCTTCTCTATCTCTTTTTCGCTTTTTCTTTCGTCTGAAACCTCAACCCCGCCGTGAAGAAACCAGCGCCCTCGGCGGTTGCGGGATTCAGTTTCGCCAGGGTCTCAAAATTAAGTTTTTTTATTATGACCTGGTCGATTCTGTCAAAGATTGGCGTGCCAAGTGGTTCTACGCTACCAATTTGATCCCTTCTCTTGTCGTTCACTCCGGATCTGGTCCTGTGGTGAATGACCGATGGGACAAGAAGCTTGAGTCACCTGCTGAGATTCAAGCGATCCAGCCACTCCTTGATAGGATTAGCATGCTGAAACAGCAGGGTTTGACTGGCTTTAGTATTGTTTCAAGTTTCCTTCGTCGCCGGGTTCAGCCTATGAAAGAGCGGGAGCATCTCGGCTTTGAGTATTCTGGGGTCGAGGATCCTTCACGCATGGTCCCAGCTCTTGAGCTGACCGGTGAGGAGGTACTCGAGCGCCTCCAGAAGATGCTGAAAGGAGTGAGCGTCATTCCTCCTACCGTCTCTGAGTTCTCGGCCATCAACCCGCCCCCAGCTGTGAGTTGTCTATCTTTTTGTTTGAGTTCTTTATGTACTCTTGCTGCATCCATTCTTGCTTAGCTTTTCCTTGTCTCGGTGTTTTATCTTTTTTCGCAGGAGCTTGGGCGGAACTTTGTTGATCCGATCCCCCTTGATGTTCTCCCTACCGTGGCGGAGACTGGGGATCATCTAGCTGGTACTTCTGCAATTAGTAAGTCTCAAACCTTTACAGCCCTTCCTGGGGGTTTCTTTCAGATTTGTTGATGTATATGAAGAATATGTTCCTCGTCTAGTCCCTCGCGGTCCTTGCAGTGTCCCGAAGAGGGGGCGAATGGACGGATCTTCATCTAGCTTGCCTATCTCCAAGAAGCCTCACAAACCAAGTACTCCCTCAGGTACTCTAGTTGTTGCTAGCATGCTCTTAGGTGAGCACATTTAATACTCTTTGTTCTTTTATTTTCATGTTTCTCTCTTGAACCGAGTACTTTTCATCTCCTTTTCAGCAGGTGCTCTGGTTTCGTTGGCTGAGGAAGAAGAGGATGATGAAGTCCCCCTCATCATGCGGCGGTGAGTTGTTTTTCATATTCTTGTTGCATTGAATTTCTCCTCTTTGTTTTGAATTTTAGTCTTGAACTTTTTGAAGTAATCGGAGGTCAGGTGTGAGTTCTTCCGAGGCTCCCGCGCCGACTTCTTCTGAAGCTCCGGTGTCAAGTTCTTTGGTTGCCTCTGTCCCGAGCTGTACCACTCCTCCGGTGCGGAGTTCTTCCACGGCTCCAGCCCCGGCTTCTTCCGCAGCTCCGTTGTCGGCTGTCCCGCTCCCGTCGCCGGGTGGCGGGGACGTCTTCGCCGTCGTGGTTCCCCCTATGAGGCTTTCTCTTGGCTTCGCGAAGAAAAAAGTAGTCGGGTGAGTAGATTCTAGCTTTATCTTTTTGGCTTTTATCTTCCTTCCTCTGGTTTTTATTGGTGCTTCCTTTTATCACTTTTCAGTGTTTCGTCTTCTCTAATTTCTTCATCGACTTCTTCTCTGCCTCCCGCCGTGCCAACAAGTTCTGAGCCTCGAGACTCACAACATTCTGTTGATGAAGTCGCCGTGGGGGCTTCAGAGCTACCTGGCGGAGTTGCGGACTTGGTCGCTCCGGAGGTAACTGTGGCCATCGCGCCGGGTCCTTCTGAGGGTTTGGCTCCGGCTTCCCTGGAGGTTGCTTTGGTCGTTCCTTCTTCGCCCCAGCCGGCCTCTCCTTCCCCTTCTCTTGCTTTCGGCGGCCCCTCCTTTTCCGGTGACGTGGTGCAACAGTTCGATGCCACTCATCGGTTATCGGAGCTGACCGCAGCCTGGGGGAGCTTGTCGACCCTCGCGACTTCTTTTGGTGAAAAGCTCCAGGTAGGTTTTACTGCCACTCCTCTTTTGCATGCTTGTTTTTCTTCTATCCTTACGCCTTGTTTCTCTTTGCCTCTTTTTGCTCAGTCTTTCTCTCGTGATCATTCTGGCTTCTTTTTCTCATCTGAAAATGAGAGGAAGTTGTCTTCGAAGGTGGACGCTCTGAAAGCCGATCTTGACCTCCTCCGGGCTGAGTTGGAGACAGAGCGTCAAATGCACCAAAAGGAGGAGAAAGCCCTTCGCGCTCGGGTAGTGGAGACGGAGAAACAGAGAGATGCTGCGGTGGAGTCTGCAAAGAATGAATGCAAAGGTGCCGCGGGTTCTGCCTATTTCTTCTTGTATTTTGACTTCTTTTTCCGCTGACTTGTTCTTGGGTGTCCTGTCTAGCTCTCTGAGTTGAGAAGCAGAAGCTCTCGGAGAGTATTGATGAAATGAGGGCCCTTGTCCGTTCTAGTCATAATAGAGCTGAGGAGGTAATTGCTCATGCCGAGGAAGAACTCGCCCTTGCTAAGCTGATTAGGCGTGGAGCTAACAGAGATCTTGTGCAGGCCCAAAAAACTATTGAAGGCTTGTCCGAGAAGCTGGCGACGGCTACTGAGAATTGGAATGTTTTGTGGAAATCTTTTTGTTCAGTAGTCGATGTCCTCCGGACTCCAGCGGATGACGGGCAATCTTGGGCGCAGTTCATTCCCCGGATTTCGACTCGTTTCCAAGAGTTCACGAAGAGGTGTGCCCAAGTATGTACCAAGAATGTGCTGGCCCAGGTTCGGGTCCTTGCTCCAGAGGTGCCTCTCTCCAAGATAGCAGAAGAAGCTGAAAGCCAAGAATATCTTGACGCCGTTGAGAGGATGGAGTCTGAGGTCGAAGGTCTAGCCAGTAGGGTTGTAGACAGTCTAAATATTGACATTTCCCTTTCTGATGACAACGCCTGACTCGCTTGAGCATCCCCTTGTAATATTACACTCCTTTTTAAATGAAGATTTTTTATTTTTGTTGATGTATTCTTTGCCTGGGTGCGGTTGAAGTTACTTGACTTGCTGAGTACTTTGTCCTGTTCCCGTCTCTGCTCCGCAAAACAACTCTGTGCGTTATTCTGACGAGACCCCTCGATTTGTCGAGTACTTTTCTTTTCTTCCTCCTTTGTGATCCGTCGAGTGCTTTGTCCGTGCTATGACTTGTTAGATGTAGATCTTTGCGTTAACAACCTTTCGCCTGCGCTATGTAAAACGACTCGGTATAGAATGTTGCCTTGACAAACTTCGGCATCCGAGTGCTTTCTTGAATGGCGCTTGTGCTTTTCTGAGGAAAAAGTATTCCTATCTGGATGTAGCCCTTGAGCCCCTTGCTTTTTGGAATGAAGTGCTGGAGGGTCTTTTGAAGTTAAATTTCGGTCGACTCAGCCATTTTGCTTTTTGTTTCGGGTGTTAGCTTTTAGCTACCCTCATCGGCGAGCTCAAGCGTTTTTTCAGCTATTTTGCTCTCGGCCGGGATGCTTAGGCATGTTTTCAGCCATTTTGCTTTTTTGTTTTGGGTGTTAGCTTTTAGCTACCCTCATCGGCGGGCTCAAGCGTTTTTTTAGCTATTTTGCTCTCGGCTGGGATGCTCAGGCATGTTTTCAGCCATTTTGCTTTTTTGTTTCGGGTGTTAGCTTTTAGCTACCCTCATCGGCGGGCTCAAGCGTTTTTTCAGCTATTTTGCTCTCGACCGGGAAGCTCAGGCATGTTTTCAGTCATTTTGCTTTTTTGTTTTGGGTGTTAGCTTTTAGCTACCCTCATCGGCGGGCTTAAGCGTTTTTTCAGCTATTTTGCTCTCGGCCGGGATGCTCAGGCATGTTTTTAGCCATTTTGCTTTTTTGTTTCGAGTGTTAGCTTTTAGCTACCCTCATCAGCGGGCTCAAGCGTTTTTTTCAGCTATTTTGCTCTCGGCCGGGATGCTCAGGCATGTTTTCAGCCATTTTGCTTTTTTGTTTTGGGTGTTAGCTTTTAGCTACCCTCATCGGCGGGCTCAAGCATTTTTTCAGCTATTTTGGGGTTCAATTTCCATCTCCATTTCTTCAAGTTTTCGAAGGTTTGCTTTAAATCTTCAATTAGAGTGTCTGGGTTCTTTGTTTTCACCACCACATCGTCCACGTATGCCTCCACATTTTCACCGATTTGATTCCCAAGGCAAGTCTGGATAGCTCTTTGGTACGTGGCGCCAGCGTTCTTTAGTCCAAACGACATGGTCTTGTAGCAGTAGGCACCAAACGGGGTGATGGAAGATGTCTTGCTCTGGTCTTCTTCTTTTAGTGCGATCTGGTGATATCCTGAATAGCAATCGAGAAAAGATAATAGCGCAGATCCTACTGTCGAGTCAACTATCTGGTCAATGCGTGGTAGCCCGAACGGATCTTTTGGGCAATGTTTGTTGAGATCTGTGTAATCGACGCACATACGCCACTCGTCCGTGTTTTTCTTCTGTACAAGGACCGGGTTTGCTAGCCAATCTGGATGAAGGATCTCCTTGATGAATCCGGCTGCCATCAGTTTTGTTATTTCCTTTTTAATTGCTGCCTTCTTGTCGGGTGAGAATCGTCGTAGCCGTTGTTTTATAGGTTTGGAGCTTTTGTTAACATCAATTCTGTGCTCAGCCAACTCCCTTGGGACTCCTGGCATGTCGGCTGGCTTCCAAGCGAAGATATCTTTGTTGTCCCGAAGAAAGTT